>NC_048228.1:48904681-49157408 GCF_002007445.2 Ailuropoda melanoleuca | reverse complement strand
GCGGGGCGGCTGCTGCTGGTGTTGCGGCGGCGGGGGAGGCGGCGGCGGCGGTGGCGGCGGGGCTGAGGGCAGCAAAGACATGCAGGCAGCCCGCCGGGGGGAGAGGCACCGGCCGGAGGGGACGCGGGGCGGGCGGGCCGGGCCGCCTGACGAACAGCAGAGGCGGCGGCGAAGAGGACGGCTGACGGGAGCGAGGAGACGGACGGGGGGCGGGGAGGGGACGAGGGCCGCGCTGCCGGGTTTCGGGTACGGTGACCCTGGGCGCTCAGGAGAGGCCCCGCGGCCGCGGCCGCCGACGCGAAGGCCTCCCGCCGAAGGAAGCTGCGCCCCCGCAGCCTCCGAAGCCGCGGCTGTTACTCCGAGAGCGGCGCAGAGCCTGGCCTTGGCCTTGGCCTCCTGGCGCTGGGGCTGCCGCCGCTGCGGGGGTTGCTGCTGCGCCTGCTGCTGCTGCCGGGCCCAAGGCTGCTGCACAGAGACGCCAGCTTTCGGTGCCTTCGCTCTCGCTCACACACGTTCACACCCCCGAGGGCCGGGGGAGAGGCGTCCGCGCGATATCGGTATTGAGATTAATAACAAGGTGCAGAGAGTGCGAGAAGGAGGAGGGTTGATTGACGTGGAGTGGCTGGCGAAAGTCAGTCACTCCCCTACGCGGGAGGGAGGGTAAGGGGGGAAAGAGGCGGAGCTCCAGCGCCGAGACTCGGCCCCGCCCCCTGGTCTCCGCGCTTGATCTTGGCGCGCGTGCGCGCGTGGCTGCCAGGACTCTTACCCATTTTCTCCTTTACTCTCACCGCTTTTTTACTCTATTTTCTTGGCTTGAGTGACGAGCAGAGCTGGGAAGACTGGTAGGGTATCAAAAATCCACGTCCACAAAGCTATGGTGGGGAAGAGACTGGCGAACCCTCCTTACCCTGTGTTCGTGCCTGGACTCGGCGCTGTTTACTGCATGCTCGCCAGAGGCTGCCTGACTGCGAAGCTGAGCGCTGGTCTGGGTAGCTAATGAGACGCCAGGTGAGGTGAAGAGACGGAAGAAAAGGTTTCCTGACATCTTCGATGGGTGGTTTTTTTTTTTTTAACGTAAAACATCTGTAAGTTGTGTCGCGAAGGGTAAATAAAAGAACCTGTAACGCTCTGCGATAATTCCCGTCCTATTTATTTGCTAATTCTCCATTCTCGCGATAGAATTACGTTTGCTTGGCAGTGGCCCCCGACGGAATGAAAACATCAAAACGTGAACGAGAAAGAGTAACGTTTACTTGGTGAATGTGGCCTTGACATTTTTAAGTTTCTGGGGTTTAGTTATGTTTTTGTGGGTCAGCTTCTGTTTTTTACCACCGGTAGTCCAAAAATTATACCAGCTCTAGAGACGGAATACTGCTGTTGCAGTTTTGCACAATCTCTCGGTGCATGCTCCGGGCTTGCGTACTTAAACAAGCATCATAAGGGTATATTAGCAGCGCTTTTTTTCCCCACGGGTGTTGTTTAGCATACTAAGCATGTTGTGTTGGTTGCGATTAATTAGGCCTTATTACTGAATGCCAAAGGCCTTCATTTCCTGGGGGGAAGGTGTGGTACATACAAATCATCATTTAGCCAGAACTGATCAGATATTAAGAGTCCGCCATTGCAAAAGAACAATTGCACCATTTTCATTTTTGACACCGGAAAGTGAGTGATTGAAGAAGCCTCTTAGGACATAGAAGACTGTGGGCTACTTTCTTTTCCAACCGTGTTAAGTTTCTGTTTCCCTCCCTAGCACCCCCATTCCAGCTTCTGTAATAGGTGTCAAAATGGTCTTAATCCTGGATGAATCCTCACTCATTCCCAGCTATCTTCACTCTAGGCTGACATATATGAATAGTTATCTCTAACTTTGTAAGTAACAAAGAAAGGAGGCACTTCAGGAGCCCAGAATAGTAAACCTGCCTGAATGGGCTTTTACCACAACACTTCTCTTTGGCACACACTCTTCCCCCAAAGAGAAATGCTACCAACTGTGGAAGAGAAAAGGAAAATAAACACCTGAAAAAAATAAATGTGATGATGGCATATCCTTAAAGATTAAAGCTTCTTCAAATACCTGTAGATATATAAATTCCTAGCTATGGGTTTATATATAATAAACAAAGATCTGTGGAGGGGATATTATGTTCCAGACATTGTATTTAGCCTCAGAAACACAAAGATAAGCATATATAGTCCCTATTCTTAAGTAGCTCACAATGGTTGTAGGGGAAACAGACTTTAAACAGGAAATTCTCACAGAACAACCAGAAATGAAATTATGAAAGGTAACACAAAATTAATAGTCACAACAATATCCAGGAGGATAAGGCTGATGGCACTGGTATTTTACTTGAGCCATATAATGTCTGTCACTCTCACAGGCTGACTAGCAAGTAGTGACTGGGGTGAGGAAAGAGGGGATAGCCTTTGTGGATGTTAAGGAAGCACTAATAAGTGGTGTGGTTTGCTGGTCCTGAACCTCGGCTTTGTATGGGGAGTGTTCATTGTTGGTATCTAAATTTTGTATAGTAAATGATCACAATCCATTGAATAATTGTGACATTTGGAGTTAAGAATAGTAGGTGGGTTTTTTTTAATTAAAAAAAAGCCAATTGAATGCAGGTTAAGTTTAAATAATCTCTACTCTCAGAATGTCCTCTTTATACCATAGCAAATGTATTGACTCACCAAAAACAAATAGAAAGCAAAACTTTTATATATTAATAAGTATAACTATATCATCCAAAAAACAAATTGTTTTTCTCATTTGCTGTGAGATTGAGATCAGAGAAATAATTTTCGAGTAGTTGGCATTATATAGATGCTGAGAAATTAAGTCTTCATTGATACTAAAAAACTGGTAAGATTCCAATTCAAAAGACATTCCAATAACATCTTAAGCCATTTTTAAAAAGCAGTTTTACTGTAGATCAAAGTTTGCAACAGAATGGTAACCTGTTTTGATGTCTCATTTCATGGGAATTTTTCATGTTTTTCAGACATTGCAATTTTTTATTAAGATTAAAAATAACACGTTAGGGGCGCCTGGGTGGCACAGTGGTTAAGCGTCTGCCTTCAGCTCAGGGCGTGATCCCGGCGTTACGGGATCAAGCCCCACATCAGGCTCCTCCGCTATGAGTCTGCTTCTTCCTCTCCCCCTCCCCCTGCTTGTGTTCCCTCTCTTGCTGGCTGTCTCTCTCTCTGTCAAATAAATAAATAAAATCTTTAAAAAAAAAAAAAACACGATAGAAAAGTCTCTCTTTAAAGAAAAGTGATTTATCCGATTGAAAGCTTCTGGTTTAAGTAAGGCCTTTTTGACCAATTTTGTAATAGCAGCACTGTGTAAGTACAATTTGTTCTGAAACAACACTTATGTTTATTTGCATTATTACAGAATTATTCATTTAAAAAAAGTACTTGATGTTCTAGTGACCACCTGTGTCTTTTCCAAATTAGCAATTAATTTTTGATCTGAGTATATCTGATCTCTCCATATTTTTTCTGTCAGTAGCATAGGTAACTGGACCTATAAGATCCCTGAGAACTATGTTCTTTTATCTGTTTTCTGAAATTCTGTTGAACGGCTTGCTCAAAAGGCAAAGGTTTAAAGTTTTTTATTTAAGAACATTATTTCTATTTGATAAAGAATTAAATTTGATTTTACTGATTTCAATACATTTATATTAATAGCTACATAACTTTTCAAGAAAAGTATCACATTTATTTAGTAAGATGTAATTAATACAATAATTAAATGTAATTTACCTGATACTCATTAGTACAACTTTTAAACAAGTACTAATCAAGATGATCTTGAATTTTTACTTCCCAGACCTCCTGACAGGGCATCCAAACTATATGCCAGTGAACCACATTCCTCTCCATCTTCCCATCTTAACTTATCTTATTCCTCCTCTGTCTCCCTGTATCCTCATTACTTTATTTCTAATATTTTTTGAGGTACCATCTACCATGGGTATATTCATCTAGGAAAGGTGTCTTTACTTACTGCCTCTGCCTCTCTCCAGGTCCACCAACTCTCTCTTTCCATCAACCTCCCCTTTATTCCTTTCTCTAGAATGACTATGGATAACACCAAGGACCATCCCACCACCTTGGCCAAAGATGAACATTTTCCACCATTGTATAGTGTGCCATATGACATGTTAGTCCTAGATAAAATGGCAAAGCAGGCAAAGTTCATCTTGGTGCCCTCCTGCCTCCTCTTTCTTTCTATACTTCCCATCTCAAGTTCCTTTATCCCTGAATATTCAGAATCTCCACCGCAGCCCCATTAACATCAGCACCACTCTTTCTAGTACTTCCCTTATTCCAGAAATTTTCTAGTTAAGCACTACTGTCATCAGTGAATATCTAGAACTTCAGTTAGTCAAGGACTTGGCGGGCACCTGGCATGCTATCCAAACAATAAAATCGATTATGTTAATACTATATTCCAAGGATCCTCATGGGGTTTTCAAAGGTATACTTCAGAAACCACCTAGGGTACAGAGGGGACCAGGTAGGTGGGACTTCAACAACTTCTGTTTTACATATTGACCATCTATTTGTCTTCCTGGTAACTTTCCTTTTCCTACAGACTTTCTTTTGGAGAAACTATTCCTGCCTATTCTATAAATAGGTGACTCTAGTGGCAGCTGCAGCTCTGTCCCCCCACTTCTTGGCTGCAGGATGGGCATATGACTCAAGCCAAAGCAAGGAGAGCTCTTTCCCAGGATGAGTTCAGGTGGAACTAAGGAAAGAAGGGCTATCCCACTACAGTGGCAGTCTGAGGAAAGAAGTCTTGATAATGACAAGTGGCCAAATACTGCTTTGTGTAGAATGAAGCCATTACACAGAGATGAAAGTAGAGCAAGTCCTAGTGGTGCACCCATCTGAGGTGCCAGTCATCCACAGGGTCCAACTGCACTTTTGCACATAGTGTGGTTAAATTAACTAGTAAATTCTCTTCTACTTCTAGACTAATTTGAGTCAGACCTCACAACCAAAACATCCTAATACATGGTGTTTCTGCATGAAAGTTCTTTCAAAGAAGGTTAACTGCTGTTAAATAAGTTTGAAAGTCACTGAACTAAACTATAAGACGTTATTATTGGTTGGATCATAGTCTACCAAATGTTGAAGGTCACCTTGTCCTAATTCCTCATTTTCCACGTGAGGAATCTAAGGCAAAGTGACTTGCTAAACATCACACAGGCAGTCAATGGCAAAGTCAGTGTTAGAAACTGATCTCTAGGTATCTTGCTCAGTTGTTCTCTTCATTACACTATCCTGTCACCTGTTTAATTCCTCCCAATGGTATTTTTAAGAGCCAATTACTTAGAGAAACAACCTTAATCTAAAAGAATAAATCACAACAGTGGCAATTTCACTCACTGACTGCTCAGTGGGAAGCTATTTGCCTGTATGGAGGCCATAATAGATGCGTTTTCCTCTTTAAGCGTCTCAGGTGTTTTTCATATTGGACCCAAACACACTCTTTGAGTCTAAGATGGTCAGATCTACAGGTTTTAACTACCATCTTTATGCTTATAATTTCCACTCTACATTTCCAATCCAGAGTTCTCTCCACACACTTAGACCTACATTGTCAATTTCCTCCTGGGTATCTCCACCTGGACAGTCTGTACATATTTCAAGATCAGTATGCTTAAAAATGAGCTCCTGTCTTTCTTCCCAACATCTATTCTTGTACTTGTGTGACCCTCTCTCATTAAAAATGGTACCACCGTGGGGCACTGGGTGGCTCAGTTGGTTAAGAGACTCTTGATTTCTGCTCAGGTGTTAATCTCAGATTAATGAGATCAAGCCCTGGGTGGGGCTCCACTCTCAGTGCAGAGTCTGCTTGAGGTTCTCTCTTTCCCTCTCCCTCTGCCCCTCCCCCTGTTTGCACACTGTCTCTCTCTAGGTAGGTAAATAAAGTCTTTTGAAAAAAATGGTATCACCATGTTAATGGTCATGTAGTCATATGAATGGTTTCCCAATGCAGAATCCTAGCAATCATTCTTAACTTTTCTCTCCCATCATCACCACAATCTAACAATTTGACCTACTACCTTCATTAATCTATTTCCTCCATCCCAGTGACCTGCTAATGTCTTAAGTCAGACTGTCCCCTCTTGCCTGAGTTTTTGCATTTTTCTATTAAGGGGTCCCTACTAAGTATAATCCCAGCATCCTTCTAATACACATTCTATTCATTTTACTCTACTTTTTAATATCTTTCAATGACTTCCCATAATTTATAAACGAAAAGCCAATTTCACAAGCATATATGGCCCTTAATGATCTGCCTTTCCCTTACTACCACAACCTGAAGCCATTAACTATTGGCCTCTCTCTCTCACCCCTGCTTTTAATGAACCACTTATTTCCAAAACGGGACATGCTCTTTTAGATGTTTTTGCACAAGCTACTTACTCAGCATGGTATGCTCTTGTCCTCTTCAAATCATCTTTCAAGCTTTAGCTCAAGCATCACTTCCTTTGTGGAGCCATCTCCAAATGCCCTACTATGTATTATTTCCGTAGCACACTGTGCCCACTTTTGTACAATGTATGTGTTTAACTAATAAATTCTCTTCCACATCTAAATTAATTTGAGCTAGACCTCTACAACCAAAACATCCAGACTAAAACATTGTTTCTGCATGAGGGTTCTTTCTTTTTTTTTCTTTTTTTAATATTTTAATTATTCATTTGAGAGAGAGAGAGAGAGCACAAGCAGGGAGAGAGGCAGAGGGAGAAGCAGACTTCCCACTGAGCTGGGAGCCCAACATGGGGCTCGATCCCAGGACCTAAAGATCACGACCAGAGCCAAAGGCAAACATCCAACTGACTGAGCCACCCAGGTGCCCCTGCATGAGGGTTCTTTCAAAGAAGGCTAACTGCTGCTAAATAAGTTTGGAAATCATTGAACGATAAGGCATTATTCTTGGTTGAATCATAGTCTTTAAAAAGAGACATCTCATTTGTGTAGATGAACTAGAAAAGATATCCTGTCTGCATGAATGCAGTCTATCAGAGCCCAGCCCGCACTCACTTTTTGGCCAGATGTCTATGTGCAAAATGCGAGCTGAGTAACCATGTCATGGCATACTGTAATTATTTATGTTAGTATGCATCTGTCTTTCACATCCTAGATTTTAAGCCGTTTTTATTCCTAGCACATCACAGAGTGATACATAATGCTCAAGAAACATCTGTATAATTAATTAATTACTGGTAGCGCTTCTTAAACCAAACCATTTGATCTTAATTTACTAGTAATTAGCTGCTATACAAGAAATCAGAAATAACAGTAACTTAAAATAAATTTTATTTTTCTCTCACATAAAAGAAGTATCGGAGTAGTTGATTCAGGGCTGAAATGGCACATCTATGTTCAGCAGGGATTTTTCTCCTCCCTGCTGTCCTTAGAACATGGCTCCATTTCCTGCCTCAGCGTCCAATACAGCTGTCAGGACCACCTCCTATGGCTGTGCACTTTGTTTACTGCAAAGGCATCTCACAAAGAAGTGAGTGGGATCTTTGTACTGTAAGGTAATGCAGCTGCCCAGAAGAGGAACTTTTTCCTAATTAATCCGAAAGGACTGGTGTTTCTTTCTATTCTGTTCAAAGGTACCAAAGAGGTTATCTGAGATATGGCCATGGATTCCAGCCATCCCATCCATTCTCCTAGAAGGGCAAAAATTACCCCCGTCTCTAGGCACTTTCCCAGAAGGCCCAGTGAAAAAAATATTTCCTTGGATTTCATTGGACCAAACTTAATAATAGGACACAACTAGCTGAAAGGGAAGCTGGGAACAAGCATTTCAGTTACACATACTGCCACCATAAATAAATATGCTGGGATGCTTCAGGATAGGTATAGCAAACATACAATCCATCATTTCAACGTTGGAGGGTTGATGAGTCCAAAGAAATACAGTTAAGGCATTGTTCTGAGTTTTATAACTAAAAGTTTAAACTATAGGGGCGCCTGGGTGGCACAGCGGTTAAGCGTCTGCCTTCGGCTCAGAGCGTGATCCCGGCATTATGGGATCGAGCCCCATATCAGGCTCTTCTGCTATGAGCCTGCTTCTTCCTCTCCCACTCCCCTTGCTTGTGTTCCCTCTCTCGCTGGCTATCTCTATCTCTGTTGAATAAATAAATAAAATCTTTTAAAAAAAAAGTTTAAACTCTTACAAAGCAAACTAAAAATTATGTTTATCTAAATTAAATCAAGACACTTTCAATAAAATTTTCATGGTCTGTTTTTTGAAACCAATAATCAATCAATCTCTATAAAAGGTCAGTAGAGTTTATTTTGGTACACTGAACACTCTTTATGTAAATTCTGAGTTGTCAAGTAGAAGGATTCTCTTACCCTTTATAAATTAAAAAAGAAAAATGTCCCCTTAAGAAGAGGGTGATATTCCTCACCCTGTTACCATTTAAGTTTTAGGGCTGTGTGTTTTGTATTCATACCTATATTTCTAAGCCAATGGTAATTAGTAAAGGCTCCCCACTGCCTTTTGTTCAAGGATCTTTAGAACCTGGATTCAGACACCTTTCCAAACTTAGCACATTTTTCCTTCACTCACCCTAAATTACATCCAAACTGGTTCCCTGCATATGCCCTGACTCCCACTCTGTACCTTTGTTTGACGTTGTTGGCTTCCACTTCTCGGCTTTACTCGATATACCCCCCACAACCAGATATATCTCCCTCCTCATCTGAATACCACAGCACTTTGAGAGAAGGGATTCTGACGTTTTATTTGGTATAGTAAAAATCCTATGGCTTTTGGAGTAAGACAGATTTGAGTCAAGACAGGATATAAATTCTGGCTCTGCCTCTCACTATACCAGACAAATTGCTTAACTTCATCTGAAACATAAGTTATAATATGTACTTGCAAGGTTGGCATAAAAACAAGTGAAATAGAAATTGTTAAGCCTGACAAGAGTAGACACTCAATGTTTCTTGACTAAATAAATGTAGTATACAGGCTTGTGCTGAGGTATATTATTCTGAGTCATCATGTGAATTTTCAAAGACACCTTTGAGGAGCAGTTAATATACTTTCTTCCATTACATTTTATCAGAAATAAAAATCATAAAAACAAAACACACTAAAAAAACCACACTGACACAATTAAAAGACATAATCACAAGTAGAAAATACTTAAAGCATGTGTTTACTTCAAGAAATTCTTCACCAGAAATCTCCAGGTAACCAGAGCTTGAAAAATTGTGCAAATACACACAGCTGTTTGCACTGAATTAAGAGGCAGGAGTGATGTGTTCTACTTCCAGTTCCATCCTTAAATACTTTCACTACCTTTGACAATTTGCCAGGATTGTCATTTCCCAGCTTCTTCATCTATCAAAAACAGTGGAGTAAAATCAAGACATTACATACCCTGAACAACTTAAAGGTGAAGAGACCAAGTACAAATATTATGAAAAATAATAATAAAAAATGCTATATATTATTATGTCTTACAATTACATTATTAAACCAACACAAATAAATGGTTAAAAGAAGTTACGTCTCTTTTGGCTCTCTTCCTGCAATGAATTTCTTCTTTATGAGCTATAATACC
The DNA here is from genome assembly GCF_002007445.2 of Ailuropoda melanoleuca. Lineage (NCBI taxonomy): Eukaryota > Metazoa > Chordata > Mammalia > Carnivora > Ursidae > Ailuropoda > Ailuropoda melanoleuca. The sequence goes on along the minus strand of NC_048228.1, from coordinate 49,147,794 downwards.
TTGTTTTCTGATAACACACCCTAATCAGTTCCCCAGAACAAACCTACCCACCTAACCTCACTTTTTTCTTCCTTACTCCTTTCCTTTGATAGTGCAGGATTTATAATTGTCTGATAAGTTAATATTTTTACCTGACCAACTCTTTTGGTGGATAGAACAAATTACATGCTGATGCATGGGTTGACCCATATAACTGCTTTACCAAAAACGTTAAATGTCACTGTGTTCTCATGCCAACTGCATTGAGGAGGATATGCTTTTTTGTTTTTCTTGCTCTCATTTTTCAGGGCAACCTACAATTCTGTGTACCAAGCATGAGCCAGAGATTGAAATCATAGATTATATAACATCAATCCAGGCCCCACACTGATATGTGAATCTGTTAATAAAGTTATAGTCAGTTGCTATAGGGATGATTTTTCAGATAAGAAATTTCTATGAAATCCCAAATTTCTGAAAGAATGTAGATGTTCAACCTCAGAATTGATTTTTGTTTTTATTTTGATTATACGCTTTTTAATTAAAATATCACAATATTTAATAGGGAAGTAGGACTGCATTAAGAAACAAAGAGGTAGAAAAACAGATGCATTTTATCAAGATTATACTACTTGGCATGTTATTCTGAAAGCATGCATAGTACCATAATTTTCCTAAAGTGTCGCGAGGAATGGATACTTCTTGTGCTCTAAAATTTCTATGAAATGTCTATGAAGCATTTTTATATTTCTTTCAGAAACCAGTTACACTTTTCTGGGATTTTCCCTGTCCACAAAGTACATTTAGTATAGCCTCTAAAAATATGTCCCCTGCTATGCCAAAGAGATTGTTGAACTAGCTGCATTTTTGGGCTGAGACCAAAGTTTCTTCCCACAGAAAGGAAGATGGCTGGTTGGCTGACTTACCCCATTGCATGTGAGAAGTTGCAACAGCAGGAGAGGGAACGGTGGACAGGCAGCACAGGTGGAAGACAGGGAGGATAACAGGCCGCGTCCTCATGGAATGTGGTACTGAAGAGGCTCTGCCCCAGATGTCCGGCTAGCATATCAGAGCTAGAAACCTGATCTCCTCCATCTGATATTAAAAAAAAAAAAAATTAGAAGTGCGGAGTTGCACTTTAGACCCAGAAGCCCTACCCCCCAGTAAACTGTACTTAGAGGATGTCAAGTTCTAGCCCACCTGGTTTGCCACTCCTCTGTCCTCGGGGCACCAGGGAGTAAGGGGCCCAACGGAAAAAGAGTTTCATCCAGCCATTTCCTAAAATGGGGAAAGAAGCCTAATCCTTTTCTCTGCGTGTCTTTAGGAGACAAGAAGACTTTACTCTTAAATCGTGAAAGGCTCTCAGAAGTATTTGAGTGATAGAAGAATGGGGGATAGGAATGGGTTGGGACAGAAACATTTTACATGAGACCAGAAGTCCAGCATTCACTTGTAAAATCAAGACCCAGGAAAACCTTAGCTTTTGTCAAATTTCCTTCCTAATATACAGCCTGGTAAGTCATAGGGAAACTCATTTCCTTGAGGGCCATATATTTTGTTGTTGTTAATAGCCCTTTATTAATGAATTTGCATTGTAGAAAATATAGACAAACAGAAATAAAAATGTTACATTTCCACTACATTTAACACCTTAGTGATGTATGTCTTCCTGGTTCTCTCTATATATTTGTAAAGTAAATGAACTCATACTGTGTATGCTGTTTTGTAGCCCGGTTTTATCAGCCAATGATGTCCACCTATTTTAGTAAATATTTTCTTTTCTCTAACACATAGAATATAGTCTTAAAAATTCCTTAATGACACAAAAATGTCCTTTAGAGCTGGTTTGTCCAAACTAGTCTCCAATCCAGGACCACACATTACGTTGAATTGATATGGCTAAGTCTCTCTTTATCTAGTACTGTCCCTTTTTTATGACCTCGACTTGAGGGAACTGGGACAATTACCCTGGAGAACATCACACTTTCTGATTTGTCTGATTTCTTCCTTGTATTTGGTTTATTCCACTGTCCCCTGTGAGGTTTTTTTGTTTGTTTTTTGTGGGTTTTTTTTTTTTTTTTGTAAATTGGCTGCTATATGCAAGGTTTTAATGGATTCAAAGTAAATATTTTTGGCTAGACTACTTCATAGGTACATTCTGAATACCATATTGCCTTTCATCAGACGACGCATATTATCTGGTTGGCTCACAATAAATAATACTGTTGTGGACCCTGGATTAGAGTGATGACATTCCCTTCACCCACCCAGAAGTGTAGCTTAATGACTTGTGCAGGTAGAGACTTAATAACTGTCTGGTAAAATGTAGACTTCAGTATTCCTGTTGTCCTTAAGAATTTTATATGTTAGTTAATCATTAATTTGGTTTTAGAATCCATTATCTGACTGTTTTGTTTTGTTTTTGTTTGGATGATAGACTTACCTTCATGATTAAGTTTTACTTTGCATATTATTAAATTTAGTTTTTATACACCATCTCCTGTGGGAAACTGTGGCCCAGAAGTACATTGTATGGCAGAGAAAATAAACTAGATGTTAAAATTTTGCATCAGATATTCCACACATTAAATAATTTACATTTTGAAATATGACATTTATATAATCTAGATTAACTCTTTAAATGCTTAACATTAGGATTTTGGTTTTGGGTTGTTTTCTTTTTTTAACTAAAACCAAATGCTGATACACCTACACAAAACAATTTTGGCAAACTTCTACCAGTTGACCTTTAAAATAATCATTAAAGAGATTATGCTATTTTCTGCAACAGAGATAATTTTGTTGTGTTCTTTCCAGAATTATACTCCACTTTTTTTTAAATTTTATTTTATTATATTATGTTAATCACCATACAGTACATCCCCAGATTCCGATGTAAAGTTTGATGCTTCATTAGTTGCGTATAACACCCAGTGCACCATGCAATACGTGCCCTCCTTACTACCCATCACCAGTCTATCCCATTCCCCCACCCCCTCCCCTCTGAAGTCTTCAGTTTGTTTCTCATAGTCCATAGTCTCTCATGTTTCATTCCCCCTTCTGATTACCCCCCTTTTCTTTATCCCTTTCTTCCCCTACCGATCCTCCTAGTTCTTATGTTCCATAGATGAGAGAAATCATATGATAATTGTCTTTCTCTGCTTGACTTATTTCACTTAGCATTATCTCCTCCAGTGCCGTCCATGTTGCAGCAAATGTTGAGAATTCATTCTTTCTGATAGCTGAGTAATATTCCATTGTATATATGGACCACAGCTTCTTAATCCAGTCATGTGTTGAAGGGCATCTCGGCTCCTTCCATGATTTGGCTATTGTGGACAATGCAGCTATGAACATTGGGGTGCATATGGCCCTTCTCTTTACTACATCTTATACTCCACTTTTTGATTTAGCTTGTCTATATTGGTGGCCCAATCCCCCAAATAACCAGGAAAGCACCAATATATCTAATATTTCAAATCATTGAATTTTTTCCTATTTATTTTCCATCTATAATATTACATTCTGTGTATATCCAGACTGTGCTCCATATCTACATTGTATTATTTTTCTATAAACAACTTTCAGATATAATATTTTAAACTGAGTAGACCAGTCAAACCTGCTTTTTTGGACTGATTTTATGAAATAGAACAGTCTTCTAGTGTGAAAAGAGCTTCTATTTCACTCTCTTGTTCTAAAATGATTCATGCTCATCACACATTTTAATTTGTGTTCTTTTTTTTTTTTAAGATTTTATTTATTTGAGAGAGAGAGAGGGAGAGAGAGCATGAGTAAGGGGAGGAGCAGAGGGAGAAGGACAAGTGCAGAGCCCAACCCGGAGCTCAATCCAAACACCCCGAGATCATGACCCAAGCCAAAAGCGAGAGTTGGACACCCAGCTGACTGAGCCACGCAGGAACCCCTGTGTTCTTTTGGTTTTTTTTAAATTTTATTTTAAATTTGTGTTCTTTTGTTAACTTTTTCAGTTTCTTCTTTCTGTTGGCCTAAACTTGCCAGTTAGGATTCCAACATACGATGCGATTTAAGAGAATCCCTACACAAAACAATTTCCCTCATTGCTTGTTATAATGCCTGAAAATTAACCATGGTGACTCAGTCCTTTGAAAATAAAAACTTTCTAAAATGTACAACACCTTAAATTAGTATATTCTAACACCTGCTATACAGAACACTACTTCCATGAAATTCTCAAGGTTTAGGGAAAGGGAAAAATCTGTGGCAAATTATGTAGAGGAAATGCTACTACTGTACTTCTCTCGAAAACTCACAATACCCTTAAACTGAATTAAAAAAAAAGTGAAAAGTCTTACCTAAGAGGACATGTCTAATTTCATTTAAACCAGTGCTTTCTCAAATATATTGATGACAGAACCCTATTTACTTAAGACCTGTAAGTGTCCTATTGTATCAGTGTTCCATGGACCATACTTGGGGAAGTGCTTATAACAATAGAACCAGAAAGCTGGAATTCTTTTTATTGATAATGGATCCCTAGGTCTTAGGTTTATCAGATAAAGAAACACATTTATAAAATAAAGCCAAGATTAGAACCCATATTTTGTTTCTTATGTGATTCCTGGGAACCTGAACAATACGTTTCTATAATTCTCCAATTAAAATTAAGCACACAAATTATTTGATCAAAATGCTACCAAACTATAGACCACACAAGAGGCATCTTCAGTGGGTCACTGTGATTCCATAAGTTATTACAGTGGAAGGAGTGTGAGTTCTTGTGTCTTTTCTTTGTTTATAAAAATGGGATCAACCCATAGGTGATGCTTTGAAATTTTCTTTTTTCACTTGATCTTATGTTATTTTTTTAAGTGTCTTTTTAATTCCAGTTAATATAGTGCTATATTAGTTTCAGGTGTACAATATAGTGATTCAACACTTCCCTATATCACCCCATGCTCAACACAAGCGTCCTCCTTAATCCCCATCACCCCATCCTTCCACCCACCTCTCCTCTGGTAATTAAAGGTCTGTTTCTTGGTTTCTCTCTCTCTCTCTTTTTCTTTCCTTTGCTCATTTGTTTTGTTTCTTAGTTCCATATATAAGTGAAATCATATGGTGTTTGTCTTTTTCTGACTGACTTCTCTTAGCATTATACTCTCCAGCTCCATCCATGTATTGCAAATGCCAAGATTTCTTTTTTACATGGCTGAATAATATTCCATTACAAACACACACACACACACACACACACACACACATATGCCACATCTTCCTTATCCATTCATTAATCAATGGACACTTGGTTTGCTTTCATAATTGGGCTATGGCAAATAATGCTGCTATAAACTGGGTGCATGTATCCCTTCAAATTAGTGTTTTTGAATTCTCTGGATAAATACCCAGTAGTGCAATTGTTGGATCATAGAGTAGTTCTATTTTTAACTTTTTGAGGAAACTCCATACTATTTTCCTCACTGTCTGCACCAGTTTGCATTCCCACCAACAGCACGTGAGGGTTCCTCTTTTTCCACATACTTTCCAATACCTGTTGTTTCTTGTGTTGTTGATTTCAGCATTCTGACAGGTGTGAGGTGATATCTTATCGTAGTTTTAGATTTGCATTTCCCTGATGATGAGCGATGTTGAGCAGCTTTTCATGTGTCCATTGGCCATCTGTATGTCTTTTTTGGAAAAATGTCTGTTCATGTCTTCTGCCCATTTTTGATTTGGATTATTTGTTTTTTGGGTGTTGAGTTGTTCAAATTCTTTATATATTTTGTATACTAACCGTTTATCAGATATGTCATTTGCAAATATCTTCTCCTGTTCTGTAGGTTGCCTTTTAGTTTTGTTGATTGTTTCCTTTGCTGTGCAGAGGTTTTTTATTTTTATGAAGTCCCAATAGTTTGTTTTTGCTTTCATTTCCCTTGCCTCCAGAGACCTATGTAGAAAAAAGTTGCTACAGCTAATGTCAGAGAAGTTACTGCTTTTCTCTCTTCTAGGATTTTTATGGATTCAGGTCTCACATTTAGATCTTTAATCCATTTTGAATTTATTTTTGTGTATGGTGGAAGAAAGTGGTTCAATTTCATTATTTTGCATGTTGCTGTCCAGTTTTCCCAACACCATTTGTTAAAGAGACTTTTTCCTCCTGGATATTCTTTTCTACTTTGTCAAAGATTAATTGACCTTATAATTATAGGTTCATTTCAGGACTCTCTATTCTGTCCATTGATCTATGTGTCTATTTTTGTGCCATATTGTTTTGATTACTACAGCTTTATAATATAACTTGAAGTCCAGATGATGCCTCTAGTTTTGCTTTTTCTTTTTTTTTCATGATTGTTTTAACTATTCTGGGTCTTTTGTGGTGACCTTATGTTATTAATATGTTTTCTTGCCATTAATCATAATCCTAGGGCATGGTTCTCAAACCCATTAGATCCAATACTCCCTTCTAATAGCAAATATTTTATAATACCTTCCTTATTATCCTGAGATGAAATGCATAGGTAATATATTCAGTGAACATAAATAAGTTTTATTTTTTAAACAAGTTTTTAAAAGCAAAACAATGCATTAGCCATAAAATATAGGATAATAAAAGCAAAGCACTTTATAATGAAATAATATAGTGAAGTGCTCAGACATGACTTCATTAGAAGGCAGAATGAAGAAGTTAGATGCTTGTACCTATATGTAGCTTTAATGCGAATGCCATGGCCAAAAAAGCAGACTGATATTCAGATGTGTTGATTTGTCATAGGAGTAACACTGTTGAGTAACAGGATTTTCCCAAAATGATGAATTGTCCTTGGTAAAATTCCAAGCAGAACAACATACATTTTTTTCCTCCATTTATGTAATAGCTGCATTCCTACAAAATTCCTATTAACCATGCGGAAAAAATCCTTTTATATTTTAAGTAAAATGGAGTTCAGTTCTAGATACACATCATTATACACGGGGTTTGGGGGGGGTTTTTTTGTTTTTTTTACCTACATTAATGTCTAAAAGGGACATTTGAAAATAATGTAGGAGAGTGCTTGGGTCGCTCAGTTAGTTAAGCGTCTGCCTTCGGCTGGGGTCATGATCCTAGGGTCCTGGTCCCACATCCCTGCCTGGTGGAGAGCCTGCTTCTCCCTCTCCCTCTCCCTCTCCCTCTGCCCCACCTTGTGCTCTCTCTCAAATATATAAATAAAATCTAAAAACAAAACAAAACAAAACAAACCTGATCCTTAAAAAAAGAAAAGAAAAGAAAAAAGAAAAGAAAAGAAAAGAAAATCTTTTAGGATGCATGTGTAGCAACTTTCTATGTGGAAGACTTTCCTGAGAATTATAGGACTACAGTATCTTCAGCCCCTGTCCACTAATCCCAAGTATCATTCCCCACTGCCACTCCCATGATTATGTTGCCCAAAAACCTTTCATACAAACTCTAAAAGTGCCCCTATCCTTAGACACACCAATTAAAACTTGCAGTTGTAGAATGTATTTTAAAGATTGCTTAACATTCCATTGAATTAATATGACACTAGTGGATTACCAACTATTCACCAAATTCAAGGACACAGTCTCCTTAAATCACCAAATAATCATAATAGAAACCACTTTCTGAGACCTTGCAATGTCCCAGACATTTTATTTGTGTTTGCTTGTTTAACCTTTATAACCACCATATAAAGGTAATAGTAGTATTTCCCCCCATTCTACAGATAAGAAACCTGAGTCTCAAAGATGTCAAATAACCTTCTTTAAGGGAGCCAGAATCCAAATCCAGGTCTTTTTAATGTTTAGGTCCATGCGCTAAGCTACAACAATATATTGCCAGATATAGTTTTTATTACTTCTTAGAGTAGCCACTCTCTTTCTGTTCAGTGCTTTTCTTACTTTCTGATGCAGCTTCCTTCATAATTGCCTTTCCTTTTTGATCTTTCTAGAACAGTTCTTTTCTGGAAATATAAGCCTGTTTGCCACTCCCTCCTCCCCCTGCCTTTTAAAGTGAAGATCTGTGTTAGATTTGGATCTGCTACAATTGGTTCTAATTAATGTCCCTACCCCCAGGCAGTCTCTGAATGAATGATTCAATATAACTGAGCAAATTTAATTTTTAAAGGAACTTAAGAATTTTTAACCTGAACTAACATGCCCAGGGAGTATCCTATTACATGTTCATCGCCTCTTTTTCCTCACTAGCCACTCACTTTTTAAACTGCTGGATGGTGGCTTTAATCCCACTCTTGTCATCTGAAAATATTATTTCAGTGGTTATGAATAACCTCCTCATTAGTGGAGTGTTTTTATCTCCATTACAAAAATGGAAGTAATTTGAGGACAGAGAATACATGTCATTTTGTTTCCCCTATGATACATTGTAATGCTTGTACACAGTAAATTCCCAGTAAATATCCATTGCGTGACTGCAGGAAGCTGAGTTCAATCTGATTTAGCACGATAATTATAAGCTAAACATGAACAAACTTCTTCACTTAGATCCTTTGTATTTTGTTTTCCACACCTATAAAATAAGCCAAATTCACAGGGTTGTTGGGAAGACACAATGAGATATTTATGAGTGTTGCTAGAACTATATTAGCCCATAGAAAACATTTGAAGAGTAGCTTTTCTTTTTGTCTATCCTTTCCTCACAGCCTTTTCCCCTTCACCAGAGTGCTTTGAGCCAAAGTAATGAAGGTTCAAATTTTGAACCTGTGTATGTACAGGCTTTTTTCCTTTCTGCGTAATACACATATGGAACTTGGTGGGATATCTAGACTCAATCAACAAACTTAGTGTTTATATTATTCTTATTTTAATAAACACGGAGCCCATATTCCTAATTACAGATGAAAGAGGAAACTACTGCAGTTTAGTATCCTCATGATACAGAACTAATTTTCCCACCTGTGCTATGACTGTATGTATCTCTTGAGAGAATGTTCAGCTTATTGTGTTGTGATGCCGTTTTGAACAACTATGTTGATACTTGCCAAGGAAAGGGCTACTCCTCAGACAGGAACATTTTTCTGAGTGGGTGGGCCAAAAATTGATATGAAGTAAGATTTGATCTTCAAAGGTCAAAGACTCAGAATGTTTGGAAGTATATATTTTTTTAAAGATTTTATTTATTTGAGAGAGTGAGAGAGTGCGCGTGCACACACGCGTGCACTCAAGCAGAGGGGAAGGGAGAGGGACAAGCGGACTCCATGTTGAGTGCAGAGCCCAACTTGGGGCTCAATCCCAGGACCCTGAGATCATGACCTGAACCCAAACCAAGAGTCAGACGCTCAGCTGACTGAGACGCTCAAGCGCCCCAGAAAGTATATTTTTGTGTGATACCTATTAAAGATGGCTCCCATGATCCACCATGTGGTAGCCAAAGGAGAGCCAAGAAGGAAGGACACAGATAAGATCTGTTTTGCTTTTTAATTGTCTTTTTTTTCCCCCCAGGGTAGCACATGAGCTTTGGAGGCATGGTATAACTTCAACCCAGATTATCCAAATTCACATTATTATTTAGCTATTGTTTAGGTTACCTTTATTGTCCCCCAGTCTTTAATAAGCTTTTTTTTTAGCTTTTTATCTTTTTACATAATCTCTACCCCACAGCATGAGGCTCAGATTTAGCCTCCCTAGATCAAGAGTTGCACGCTCTACCACCTGAGCCAGCCAGGCGCCTCTCTTTAATAAATTAACTGCGTTATAGGAAACCAGAAGAGGGTCATTTGCCCACACTTGGGCCAGAGTGCCAAAAGTGGGATCTGCACCCCCTCCCCAGTATGATTGTCTCAATGACCGTGGTTTAAAGACCCCCCATGCCAAGGGAAGGCCCGAGGAAAACGGCATGGCCCTGTGGTCCAGTTATCTCCTGATCATCTGGAAACTCTTCTAATGTTAAACTTGGAAGACCTGGGTTATCTTTTTGTAAAGAAAAACAGAATCCTAGCACACGATTCATTGCTTTATCCTCAGAGCCTTCGTAGCGCACGGTGCTCCCTGAGAATTTGCAGAATGAATAAATGAGCCAGTATATACTTAATGAGCTTTGTCTTGCTTTGTAACTATTCCTGTGTTTCATAACCAGCATCTAACATACAGTACAGGTAACTTTTATTCAGGTTCAACTCAGTACCTACTGAATACCTCCTATGAACCAGGAACTAAGCTAGTTGCTCCGGGAGACACCACTATGAATAAGATATGGCATCTTGCTTTAAGGAGCTAAAAATCTAGTGACTGAGACAGGCACAGACATAAATAACTATTTCTTTTATGTGTAACCTCGGGGATATCTGAAGTTCCCTAGCTCATTAGCTTTCTCTCTTTTTGTAAGCATTTTTCTTTCTCTCCCCCGTAAGAACACTTGTGCTTCGTACTTCACCTTCCTTGCCTGATTCGCTCCCTTGACACCAGCCTTAGATTCTTTCATATCAACGATTCTTATTGTTCTAATAGCTCTTTCCTCTCTCTTTTCAGTAAGCTTTAAATACATCCTTCTTGACTGAAGAAAAGACTTCCCTGGAGGCTTTTCTTTGATTGTCTCTCAAGTTAGGTTGCTTTTCATTGCTTAAAAAGTTTTTCTGTACTTCAGGCTGGACATTCTTAACTTTTAATAGAATAGCCTTCTTTATATTTTCCCCAAAAGATATTAGGTAAATGTTTTATTAGTAAAGTGAAAAATCTGTGCCTAATGTGTTTTTTCCCTTTAACACATAGTATACTACAGAAGCTGGTTGAAATTCTTAATGGTGGACATATGCACAATATTGTTTCATTATAATAAAAACAATAAGCATAGTTACCTGAAATCTGAGGTGTGCAGCAAGGGTCCAATAAATAGAGGTAAGACAAGAAAGTATAATGCCATTCTAAACCTCTCCAGTTTTCTCCAGTTTGGTAAAGAAAATGAGATATTACTTTGCATTTTTTTTAAAGATTTTATTTCTTTATTTGACAGAGAGAGAGAGACAGCCAGCGAGAGAGGGAACACAGGCAGGGAGAGTGGGAGAGGAAGAAGCAGGCTCCTAGTGGAGAAGCCTGATGTGGGGCTCGATGCCAGAACGCTGGGATCAGGCCCTGAGCCGAAGGCAGACGCTTAAGGACTGCGCTACCCAGGCGTCCCTACTTTGCATTTTTTTAACAAATATTTTATGACTGTGTTTCTGATTTTGCATAGCACCTTACAATTTACAAAACTTTTTAATGTACAATGAGCTCATTTGATCTTTACAACAGTATTGTTTTGAAGAAATCAGACTTATATCATCATCACTGTCATTTTTAGCAGATAAGAAAATTCAGAGATGCCAGATGGCATCTCCAAATTCACAAGCTCTCCTTGTATGTGGCAAACCTAGATCTCAAATTCAGGCATTCTTACCTTTAGGACCTGATTCTTCTTCTGCCTCTAATAATAATAATGCTAAACATTATTTCATCAGGTCATTTATATGTAAATTTAAATGTTATTTACTCTGTCTTGAAGTTTCTGAACCACAACCTCTGTTGCATAAATATTCTTCACTAAGCCCTTGTATAGAAAATTAGGATAGATTATTTATATGTTTAATCGGTAGGACTAGACTTTTCACTATGTTGAATGTAGACCTTAGTAACTACTAATGGAGATAGTGCCATGCCATTTGAAGTGTTGAGTTGGAGAAACCCAGGAGATGAACTCCAGGGACCTAAATAATTGCATAATTGCATTAGACCCAAAGAGCACTTTCTAACGAGCTCTATTTAAGACTGCATAAAGTGAAAACACTGAGCCATTTGTCTATGTCAATGAATTAGCTCCGAATATCAAAATATTGGAGAGTTAAGGGGCTATTATATTAAATGAACATAATAATGATCTGACTCTTCATTCAAATGAAATTCTGTAGCATTAGATATTTGTCTCAGTGAAACAGCATGGGGCAGCTTGACAATTTCTTAAAGTCAAGGTAAATGAATAGAAATCATCAGAGAGTTTTTAAATAGAAGGATTAGATGGAAATGACAAACTAAAAATGAAGCAAATATGAAAGACTTGATAATATTACTTCCTAAAGTCTTCACTAGTCTTACATATGTCTAAATCGTATGAAACTAAGTCTCAAAAGACTCATGTACTTAGCTGCCTGCCACACTGAAAGGTAAACAACAAATCAGCCAATGGTAAACATATTTTCTTAAAGCCTTTTCTTTCCCATGCCTCTCACATAACACCAGACCCCAACTGACAAAAAAAAAATTTCTTTCCAAAAGTCTAGTTTCAAAAATAGTGGTCTAGGGGCATCTGGCTGGCTCAGTCAGTAGAGCAAGCAACTCTTGGTCTCAGAGTTGTGAGTTTGAGCCCCACACTGGGTGTAGAGATTACTTAAAATAATAAAATAAAATAAAATAAGATAAAATAAAATAAATAAAATTAAATAAAATAAATAAAATAAAATAGTGGTCTAACAACCTAGGTTTGCATCCTGGGTATTTATGAGTTGGATGTTTGTCACTCAAGTAGTATGACAACCAAAATCAGGTAAGAAAATTCAGTAAGGTCATTTAAGATGTGGATTAAAATCTCTATTATCTGTATTTTTATCATATTTTTCTATCATATTCATAAGATTATACACTTGTGGACTAAGATTTGGCATAAAGCAAAGACAGCCTTAGAACAGAAATATGTCAGCATCAATGTAATCTATTATAGTTGAGAATAGAACCTGATTTAAGATACTTAGTAGATATAACAGTCTCTTCATGTACTCCTAGAATTTAGTACTGGGTTTTGTGCCGGCTATTGGAAAGTCTTTTGATCTAAACCATCTTATGAGCAGTTTACATGGGGTGCATAGAATGTTTTACTCAGGAGACTAAACTGTTAATCTTGCCTTTGATGTTTCTTGTACATTGCTCTATTTTTTCTGCTCTCAGTAGCAATTTCATGGAAGTCAGAAAGGATTGGTAAGCACCTAATCACGTTATATTTTGTATACTTATCTTAAAATATTACCTTTTTTTCCCTCAAAATTTGTTTTATTTTCTTGAGAAGCTTACATCTGCTGGAAACAGTTTCCCTGCTGTATCACTGTAACCTGGATACAGACCCAGGTCCTAAGTTGACTGTGTTTAACAGCCAGCTGTGTAATTTTGGAAAAATCTCTTCCCCTCTTTGACCTCAGGTTATGAGAAATTTGGCTTTAAGTTTCTCTCAGGGTTTCTCCTCCTCCTTCTTCTTCCTCCTCCTCCTCTTCCTCTTCTTTCTTTCTTTCTTTCTTTCTTTCTTTCTTTCTTTCTTTCTTTCTTTCTTCTTCTTCTTCTTCTTCACCTTCTCCTTCTCCTCCTCCTTCTTCTTCAAGATTTTATTTATTTACTTGAGAGAAAGAGAGAGTGTGTGCAGAAAGGGAGAGAAAGGCAAAGAATCCCAAGCAGACTCTGCAAGGGCAGAGCCTGACGTGGGGCTCAATCCTACCACCCTGATATCACGACCTGAGCCAAAACCAAGAGTCAGATGCCTAACTAACTGAGCCACCCAGACACCCCTCAGGGTATTCCTTCGTAAATATTCTTTGACATAAAGCAAGTTCAGAAACACTCATTGAAGGAATAAATATTAGCCTGGTTTTCACATGTATGTTTGGCCAGACTTATGAGGGTCTCTCAGACATCAACAGAATGAGAGGCCTGGCCAGGAAAGGCGGCATGTTACAGTCCTCCCTGCTGGAAGTATCCAACATGAAGTGCCATGATTCAAGTCTAGGGATCATTAAGGACCAGCTAAAGCCCTGTGAAGAGTGATGACCAAATTTTGATACTGTGATTATTTGGAAGTTTTCAACTCTTACTTTCATGGTCATCAACAGGACTAGAAAGGGGTTGAAGATACCAATTCTCTGTACCTTGCTACTCATACACTAGTGTGGCAAGGAAGCACAATCGACCACTGATCAACTAGGAGAAGCATACAGCCCTGGAAATACACTGCTGGCAATCTTTGAGTAGCTTAAGACTCTCTTGGGTTCTCATCAATTATAGAAGAGGTTTGACTGTCAGATTTCCTAGTACTTTGGGAATTTCTACTTTCTTGGGTCATCTATTATAATTTAGTATACAGAAAACAAAGTCTGGATGAATAAACATGTTCACAGTGGTGACTCCTGGGGAATGGGATTGCTGGGGAGAGACGTCCATATTTTTTTTACTCATTGGATTTGTATTACTTTTGTAATTAAAAAAAAGAATTTTAATGTGCTATATTAACAATCTTAAACTGAAAATAGACTTGTCATCCAGACATTTAAGGCAATGGGTGTCATTCTCAGGCTGAAAAGAATTATTCTCTATTTTCTAGAGTAGATTTTACCACAATGGCTTAGGTTTGTAGGTATTTGGAAGAAAATTATTTTCATTTGCTTCCTTCTCTTCACGAGTATTTGATTATTTTACTGTATCCAGAGATTTCTGTGTGTTTATTTTGTCAAGGAATAGATTGATACATATATTCTTGGTACGTAGCAAGTGATCAATAAATGTTGAAGGAATACATTAAATAAACCTTAATCCTAGTCTATTTTGAAATCAGAAAAACTTTTAAAGGAGAAGGATACCAGTTTGGGTTCTGGAACAGTGTTGTTATTGTTGTTGTTGTTTTTCCTGAGTAATCTTAAAGATTTTATAATAGTCTCTAAAAGTTATCTTTTTAATTTTCCTACTTACTTTCAGGGAAATCTGATTTAACAAATAAGTTGATTGTGGAAAAATCAGACTTAACAAATTAAGCCATTTATGATAGCTCAGTTTCTAAAGAAATGATTAAATAAAGCACTTTATGTTGGCAAAGCACTTGTGTATTATTTAATTAGCTGTTCCTCACAGCTACTCCTCTGGCGCTGTTATCTGAGTTCAAAGGGAGTGATCAAATGAATGAATGGATGAATGAATAAATGCTTTGCTTAAAATCCCAAAGGTAAGGAGCAGCAAAGACAAGTTGGTGTTCATTGGCCCCTCCCTTGACTGTCTCCTGGAGCCCTGTTGTCTTCCCAGAACAGGGAGGTAGAACTGCAGAGCTTTCTTCATGGCAGTAGTAGTGGGTCATTTGTTAATGCTTGGCAGGAAAAGTTTAAAGACTAAGCCAGATAAGAAATGTCTGCTTGCTACAGGTATGGTTTAGCATCTTGGTTTGTAACTTATCTATAGTAAATATTATGATCACTATTAGCTAGGCTTTGCTTTTTTTTTTTTTTTTTTTTTTTTTTTTTTTAGCTTTGCACTCTTTAAATGCACAAACTCACATTTCTTCTCCAGTGCCAAAATATAATTCCCTTCTGTTCTATGCCAGGGAGGGAGAAACGGAGAGGAGAGAGAGAGAATAAGAACAAAATTTAAATGGATCTGAATTACCACATTTTCTTTGCTGTATTTTATTGAATTTCACATTTTAAAATTGATGGAATGGTTCTTACTGAAAAAAGTATTGATATTGATAGGTATCCTTTGAAGGAAAAGAGGGAAAATTATATTTTTGGCGGTAGGTCAGCTTTTACTAAATCTATTTTCCTTTCTTTTCCTCTCCTTGTTAAATTTTATTGAGTGTTTTCCTGGAGTTTTTTGGAATTCACCAAGTTGCTCTAGGGAGAAACTTGCTTGCATGCAGAAATGAGGATTTTTTTCCTCACTTCATTTAATGTTCACAGGAATTTTTATTCAGTTTCTTTGGCTTTGGGTATTCACCTCTCTTCATCTTCTGTGTTCTGAATAGCATTTTCCCTTCCACCTATTGTTCATGTGAATGAGGCGTTCACAGTTGCATTTACAAACTGTTCTGGAAATTAAAAGTTTTCCTTTGTGGCATGCAACTCTTAGAACACAATCTACTCTTGGCATGTGCTAGTTAATGCCTAGACCTTTCCAAGGCTAAGCAACAGTACAGGTGATTGAGAGATGTCAGTGCTGAATTAAAGCTTTTGGCTAATAGGCACAAAATCTCTTTTGTTGCATAGTTGTATTTCGAACATGAATTCTCTGAGTGATTTCTGGGTGCTTTACTTTTTTCAATTCCAAATTCTTGTTTTTAGGTTTACCTGCCTCTTTGAAGTATTGACCAGCATTATGTCTCTGTGTAATCACTGACAAATGTACATTACTATTGTGCTGGCTTTAATTCCCTACTAAAATTTAAATATACTTGAGATATTATTAATATCCATTTACAATGTCCTTTTGATTCTTAATATGGAACAAATCCTGCTGGATGACATTATACAAACAGCAATTTGATTTCCTGAAAGTAAACCTAAGTAATGAAAATTCCTACCCCTCGGGCTTATGCATTATTTTAAATGTCAAAATCTGCCTAGAAAAATCAAGTATATTCCCCTCCCAGGTAGTTAGCTACAACCAGAAAGGAAGAAAGAATTGAAATACTTTTATTTAAATGTTATTACAGCATTAAATAAATTTGTCTTGAGTTTCTAATATAAAATGTCTAATAGAAGTCCCTCTGTTTGGAGGATGCAGCCCACCCCCAGACTTTTGTTTGGGAATAGATTACTTAGCAATAATTGCCTTTAGCCCTTTTGCGTTATTAAGTTCTATTTTTCTCATTTTTTTAAGGACTGTGGCAGGTATCCCCACCTTTTCTGGTGCCAAAGGAGCTTTGTGATGAAGTTACTAGTTTCTCCCTTGTCTCTATTAAAAATCTTCAATCCCCAAGGACTGGTGACAAGTCAAGCTCCTTATCCTAGCAGACAAGGGCTGCTTTTTCCGTCGGGTCTCTCACCCATCTTTCCTAACTTACAAACATCCTATCCACTTGCTTTCTAAGAACCTTTTCTAACAGTCCTTGCTTTTGTCAATGCCAAACCCCGTCCAGAATCCACTATGCCTTGGATTTTCATTACAAATGCCTGCCATTACAAAGTCAGCTGGGAAGGCTTCTCAAATACCAACCTCCCTCCCAGTTAGTGATTCCCCCAGGGCAGCAGGTTTCCTAAGTTGAAGGTGACTTATCAAAGTCACTTCATCACCCTGGAAACTTGTTAGAAATGGAAGTTCTCTGGTGCACTTTAGACATAGTGAATTAGTAAGTCTAGGGGTGGGACCTATTGTGTTTTAACCAGCCTTTCTCTGGATTCTGACCCACGGCCCTAGGGCATCAATTTAGAGCCATACAAATATCTCCAGACTCTCACTGGTTTTCATAGCAGGTGCTCAAGAAGACTTTCATATAAAACCAATCCTTCTAAACAAGCAAATAAAAACAAAAATAGTTGCCTAAAATGGGTTAACTAAAATAAATTAGCCTGAACCCAATTTTTCCAAATGTTAGTTACTTAATGATCAGGACTCTTAATGAACAATTTACCTAAAGTTCAATCTCTTTTGAGTGCTTTTTACACCCTTATCAGTTTCCACACCTACACATTCTTTAAGCCACTGATGATTTCTCAACTTTCATTTGAAACCTGATCTTTTCCTCATCTGCGCTAAGTCGTTCTCTTTTATTTGTTCCCAAAGTGAGTTAGTTGCAGTTTTGTCCCGTAACATAGTGAATTTCTCATGAGTAAAACTCTTGTTTTTCTTGTTATGTCTGATATAATGCCTTGTATGTAGTAGACATTTGAGGAATGGTTGTTGGCTTTGGTGACGGTACACAGTAGAATCGCAGATAGGACAGACTGGAGCCACGCCTTATGTTCAAACGGACCTTTATTTCTCAGCCACGTGACTTTGGGCAAGTTTTTAAAAACCACTCTATGCCTCAATCTCTTTATCTATAAAATGGGCATAATACATAATAGTACTCATGTCATAGGGTTGTCATAGAATAAAAGGAGTTTATATATGTGAAGTGCTTAGAACAGTGCCAGTATAGAGTAAGCATTATACATGAGTTAGTTATTTCTTTAGTATCCAAATCCTAGCTCTGCTTTTATTCTTCTATGGGTTCTACTCACCTATCTTCATTTCCTTTTCGATGTTTCTTGTTCTTGTAGCTAGGGTGCAGGGGAGCAAGAGTAACTGGCTCCAGGGGTCCCAAACAGACTAGGTTTAGCCACTCACTGCAAACAAGACCCAAAAGCAGAGAGACGAGGAGCAGTGGTCTAAGAAGCAAAGAATTCAGTTCAGTGAGGCTAACACCGCGAAGTCGGTGGACTAGCCTAGCATCCTGAAGACTGTCTCCAAAGTACTGAACATACTTCCAGGTTTATATGTGGGACAAAGGTGGGTGGGTACGTGCAGGTAGGCAACGAAGGTCAAATCGATCATTGTCTTGGAGTCAGTCAAGGGTCTGGTCTTGCTGGTTTAGGGCGGTCCTTATGGCTTGAGGGGGTAGTTTCAATTCCCAGAAGGGGACACGTTGCTGTCAAGGTTTTCTCCCAGAGCCAGGAGACCAGCTGTAAATAAGAATCCAACCAGAAAGTCTGAGGTCAGAGTAGAAGCAGACAAAGTTCTCTTCCATTCTTATTTTACTGCCTCTGCCTCATTTGGATTTAATAGAATAATTAATTTTGTCACAAAAAATAAAATATTACCACTTTTAGAAGTTAAGATGCATGCTTTAAATAGCTCATATTCTCTGACCCAGTCATTGTCCTTCTAGAACTCTATTTTCTTTTTTTTTAAATGGTCAAACACTTAGCAAAAATTTATGGACAAAATATTCATTTTGGCTTTATTAACAATACTTAAGTTCTTTAAATATTTTTGATATGTCTTTTATCAGATACGTGGCCTGCAAATATTTTCTCCCAGTCTGTGGCTTGTCTTCTCATTCTATTAATATATGTTTCACAGAGCAAAATCTTAAAATTTTAATAAAGTCTAATTTGTCAGTTTTTTCTCTCATGGATTGTGCCTTTGGTGTTTTATCTAACATGTTATGGACAAAACCAAGGTCACCTAGAGTTTCTCGTGTGCCTCTAGAAGTTTTATAATTTTGTGTATCACATTTAGGTCTATGTTCCATTTTGAGTAATTTTTTTTAAAGATTTTATTTATTTATTTGACAGAGATAGAGACAGCCAGCGAGAGGGAACACAAGCAGGGGGAGTGGGAGAGGAAGAAGCAGTCTCCTAGCGGAGGAGCCTGATGTGGGGCTCGATCCCACAATGCCGGGATCACGCCCTGAGCCAAAGGCAGATGCTTAACCACTGTGCCACCCAGGCGCCCCTATGTTCCATTTTGAGTAATTTATGTCAGGTGTAAGCCATGCGTTAAGGTTCATTTTTTTTTTTTTTGCATTTAGATATTCAACTGTGCTAGCATCATTTGTTGAAAAGACTATTCTGTTCTTTTTAATGTCAAATTCTATTATTTCTCTTATGAGAAAACACTATTTTTGTAGTGTGTATTGAAACAGATTTCTAGACCCAAGATGGAGCTTGCTTCTACATGGGATGCCGTGTCAGCAAACTGAAACTGGGATCACTTTTGTGTCCCTGTAAATGCTCTGCTTGGCTAGAAACATAGCATATCAATCAGTTGATCTACAAATGCCAAGCCAGCTTGGGCCTTCTCACCACAAACAAGGTTGACTATTTGGAACCAGCCAATCAGATATTTTGTTTTTCATTTCCTTCTTCTTTATTCCTTATCCTATAAAAGCTTCCCATCTTCCACCTCATTTTACAGTTCTCTGAAAGAATAATTCATGAAGTGCTCATTTTTCTGCATAACCTAAATTGTCTTCTTTTTTTTTAAGATTTTATTTATTTATTGGACGGAGAGAGACAGCGAGAGAGGGAACACAAGCAAGGGGAGTATGAGAGGGAGAAGAAGGCTTCCAGCTGAGCAGGGAGGCCGATGCGGGGCTCAGTCCCTGGGATCATGACCTGAGCCAAAGGCATATGCTTAATAGCTGAGCCACCCAGGTGCCCCCTAAATTGTCTACTTTAATGACTTTTTAACATGTGACTCAATTTCACTTCTTTGAATAGAAGAGAGTTTTTTTATTTAGCTCATTTGGAATGAGTAGCTGGTTAGTTAATCATAAAATTATAACTACATACCTTAAAGATTTTTTAAAATTTAAAATGTATAGAACTCATTTGTTTGCTAAACTTTTCTTTGAATATGGATCTACTGATCATTGTTCTAAATTGTCTTTTTTTTTTCATAAAAGACACATAAAATGCATCGCCTATGATAGCCACATGATAGTGTTTTCAGCTAGAATTCAGACTTAGGTTTAAAAGTGGGTTCCACTATGTAATTATCCAGAGCATCTTACCTAGCCTGTCTGGGCTTTAATTTCCTCAACTGTAAAATGAGAGTAATAATAGTACTTATCTCATAAGAGAATAAGTTAATGTATGTTAATCACTGAGAACACTTATCGCACACATAGTTAAGTATGCTATAGGTATTTGCATTAAAATGGAACAAAACTTTTGGCACAATCTGAAGGAAGAATCTTAGATTTTTATTCTTTTTTCTATATTTTTAGAGTTGCCTTGTTACCCCAAATTTGACAGCAATGGTTTTTAGCGGCTTTTAGCAGCTTTATCAAAATTCCAAAGCACTCAGATACATTTTATATATATATATAAAAGTTTCTTGTACACACACATTTCATCAACAAACATAGCAGATTTGGGAAAACAATGAGCTCTTAGGTATAAAACGGCACTAGTGGGATAATTAGTGGGCAGACTACAGAAGAGATGGGAAGAGAACTTCAGCCAACTCTATTTTGGCCTCAGACTTTCAAGTTGGGTTCTTTTTACCAGCTGGTCTTCTTGCTCAGGCTGAAAACCCTGACAGAAAGAGGACAAAGCATCTCCTGATGGGAATTGAAACTACCCCTCAAGCAATAAAAACTGCCCAGAGCCAGCAAGACCAGACTCGTGATTGACTCCAAGACAATGATCGATTTGACCTTCGCGCGTACCCCACCCACCTTTGTCCCACATATTCCTCATATAAACCTGGAAGTATGTTCAGTACGTTGGAGACAGTTTTTGAGATGCTAGGCTAGTCTGCTGTCTTCCCGGTGTTGGCCTCACTGAACTAAATTCCTTCCTTGTTTCACCACTACTCATTTCTCTGCCTTTGGATTTTGTCAGCTGTGAGTGGACCAACTTGGTGTGTTTGTGACCCCTGGAGCCAGGTGCTTGTGCACCCCTGTGCTCTGGCTACAAGATTACTAGTAAGGTTTTCAGGGTGCAATGGAAATCAGTTACTTGTTTATAAAGGCACTGGACAGGTTCAATTAATTTGGTTAACTGATTATATGACAGTTGGTTAATAGGTGTACAAATGCAACAAGACCATCTTTATTGGTATTTTTAAGCCAGCAGTGACCAGACCATGGCAATGTTTAAATGGGCTCTGTGAGATTTCCCAGGGAGCAAACTAGTCTTAAAAGTTTTAGGACTTTATTTTGAATTCCCCTGATGGCTAATGATTTTGAAAACCACACTAAGATACCACCTTATGCCAGTTAGAATGGCAAAAATTGACAAGGCAAGAAACAACAATTGTTGGAGAGTGTGGAGGAAGGGGATCCCTCCTACATTGTTGGTGGGAATGCAAGTTGGTACAGCCACTCTGGAAAACAGTGTGGCGGTCCCTTAAAAGTTAAAAATTGAGCTACCCTATGATCTAGCCGTTGCACTACTGGGTATTTACCCCAAAGATACAGACGTAGTGAAGAGAAGGGCCATATGCACCCCAATGTTCATAGCAGCTCTGTCCACAATAGCTAAATCGTGGAAGGAGCCGTGATGCCCTTCAACAGATGACTGGATTAAGAAGTTGTGGTCCATATATACAATGGAATATTACTCAGCTATCAAAAAGAACGATTTCTCAATATTTGCTGCAACATGGACAGCACTGGAGGAGATAATGCTAAGTGAAATAAGTCAAGCAGAGAAAGACAATTATCATTATGGTTTCTCTCATCTATGGAACATAAGAAGTAGGAAGATCGGTAGGAGAAGAAAGGGATAAAGAAAGGGGGGTTAATCAGAGGGGAGAATGAAGCATGAGAGACTACGGACACTGAGAAACAAACTGAGGGCTTCGAAGGGGAGGGGGCGGGGGAATGGGATAGGCTGGTGATGGGTAGTAAGGAGGGCACATATTGCATGGTGCACTGGGTGTTATACGCAACTAATGAATCATAGAACTTTACATCAAAACCCAGGGATGTACTGTATGGTGACTAACATAATATAATAAAAAAATATTTAAAAAAAGTTTCAGGACATTAGAAATAAATATAAAGTTTTCTTGACAATGGAGATTACATTTTGAGCATACAACTTCAGTACAAGTATAGAGAGAAAAATGGAGTCTCTCACGTCAAGCAGGGGCCTGTGTCAAGCGCTGATGCAAGCCGTTAAAGGTACTGCAGCTAGGAGATTTCACCAGGACCAATGTCAGCTGACCCCCTAGAACTGATAACAAGCAGAACCAGAGGAGGTCTGCAGAGACCCTAAACCGATTAAATCCCTTTTAAAAGGGAAGGATTTTGGCAGCAATCTGTCAGACTCTTCAGAGCTGACCCCTCTGTGTTTGACCACTTAAAAAAGGCTCTGCCTGATGGATCTCCAAACAGAACCGAGATCCTTCACTGCTTGAACATGAGAAGCCGTAAGTGCTGAGAGCTGACCGGAACTAGAACGGACTAGACTGAAGCCTTATCTCAACTGAGTGCGCATAGACTGACTTCACATTTGATTCGTTAACTTCCTATACTCTTCTGTTAACTTGTTTATTATGCGGCATGTCTTCTGTCCTGCTTTGTGTGCCGTGTTGGAAGCCAAGCTTAACCACATGGTGAAACGTCATTGAGTTTAGAATCCTGAACCTGCTTCATAATTGTGATTTAACTTTGCTTTATGATTGAATAAAGCTGACATTGTG
Organism: Ailuropoda melanoleuca; assembly: GCF_002007445.2. Lineage (NCBI taxonomy): Eukaryota > Metazoa > Chordata > Mammalia > Carnivora > Ursidae > Ailuropoda > Ailuropoda melanoleuca. Next base: position 49,124,976 of record NC_048228.1, on the reverse strand, counting down.
GAAAGACACAACTCGTGTGTGTGCCTTCATAGCATGCTCATGGCAACAACAAACCTAATAAATTAAGTAAAGTGTTTCATTATATTTCCATACGTAATGCCAGAAGTCGAGTTTAAGTAATGGGTTGAGATTATAGTGGACAGGCTTCAAAGAAGAATTCTGGACTGGGGATTTTAAAATATCTCAAGCACTGATGCAGGCTGGCCTGGTCCAAGGACCCAGATGGGGCGGGGATCCCATAGATCCAGCCAAGGGGGTTTTTGGCTTTGCACAGGATAGAAATCAAATGCAAGCTGGAAGGAAGTGAGAGTAGAATTTATTGAAGATATAGAAAGAGCAGATAGCGTCTGGGAGACTCAGGAGGAAAGGAGAATGACTCTTGTTTTTGCTTGGGGTCTGGGGTTTTTACTGAGTATTGTGCTCTGGTGTATAGGTCTTCTCACGCATCCAGGAACTGGTTAAAACAAAGCTGAATGCTCAGTTGTCCTCCACGCCAGGGGTCTTGATGAATAAGTGGTCTTGGAAAATGCACATGCAGAGCTTGCCCAGTCACTCCTTAGATGTTATCTAGTGTGCTGGAAGACTCCAAAGAAATCACTAACTCCTTGACCGTTACTAGCAGAACATACATTACCTGTATGTAAGGCATATATGGGGCAGTGTGCAGGTCCTAACGAGAATAGAAGTGGGAAAAGGAGCAAAAAGCAGTCCATCAAGGAGTCCCCTCGATTTCCCTGTCTCAGCACTATATTACATTCTGCAGCATATAAAACTGAGTCAAACTGGACAAAACCCACCCAAGATTCAAATGCAAAAAACATTTAAAAACTCATCCACTTAAAAAGTGTAATCAAGTGAGCTCAGACCAATTCACTAAAGCATTTATCTTGGGGCACCTGGGTGGCTCAGTTGGTTAAGCGTCTATCTTCAGTTCAGGTATGATCTCAGGGTCCTGAGATCAAGCCCCATATTGAGTCCCACAAGCCCCAATATTGAGTCCCACGAACCCCACATTGAGTCCCACGTCGGGCTCCGCAGTTCTGCTTCTCTCTCTCCCTCTACCTCTGTCCTGCTCATGCATGCACTCAGTGCTCTCTCCCTCTCAAATAAATAAATAAAACCTTAAACAATGAATAAATAAAACCTAGTTTATCCAAACCACTTTGACTAAAAGTCAAAAGTATATAAAATAGAAACAGATAGCAACAGGGTATAAAAATATCCACTCCCTTAACACAAAGTGCAAATTGTATGAATAATTATCAAATATAATAAGATTCAGATGAAAAGACCCTTAAAATATGGAAGGTGAAAGCACTTTCTCTAAGAATTTAGTCAGACCCTTACAAGTGCTAATTTTGCAGCTTTGGCCTGGTGTTTGGATGATGGAACTACCATTAAGAGGTTTATTCTTCTGGGGTGCCTGGGTGGCACAGAGGTTAAGCGTCTGCCTTCGGCTCAGGGCGTGATCCCGGCGTTATGGGATCGAGCCCCACATCAGGCTCTTCCGCTATGAGCCTGCTTCTTCCTCTCCCACTCCCCCTGCTTGTGTCCCCTCTCTCGCTGGCTGTCTCTATCTCTGTCAAATAAATAAATAAAATCTTTAAAAAAAAAAAGAGGTTTATTCTTCAGCAATAGGCCTATTTGTTATTCTGATAGACATCAGAGCAGGACATTTGAAAAGGAGTGGGATTAGGGGGTGCAGACTCGAGGGTCTACAGGGTCTTGGCCGACTTTGTGGGTGAGTGAAATGCCTCTAGAGGCAACAATGATTATGGTGCAAATGGAGCTTGACCTGCCATCTAAAAAGCATGATGCCTACTCAGCTCCAGTGGGTCATGGCCATGTAGCAATATGGCCCCAGTATGGCTTGGTCTGCTGATTACTTTCAAAAGAAGACAGAAATGAAAAATGTTAGCTTAATTAGTTGTCAGTATAATTTAAAAAAATATCTGTGGGCCGATAGTGTATTAACAAAGCATATTGCCTAAGAATTCATATTTCTCTTTAGGATATGTGTGTATATGTCTGTATGTGAGTGTATGAATAGTCTAATAGCTTTCTGCCTAGACAGTTGAAGGAAGAATGCGACATTTTGGCAACTCACACTAGAAGGAAAAGTGAAAGAGGGTCATACTCCAGCGGCTAAGCCCTCCTACTGTTCTATGGGCCCTGGAGCGAGCTAAAGAACGTGAAGAACTATCTTGGAGCATTGGAGTCTCCAGGGTATTATTCTTAACCAAACAACTACAGATATTGAATATGTACTGTGTTGGAAGGGGTCTAAGTCATGGGGGTAAGACCATCTCTTCTATGTACAGAGGGGTTTCAGCAGACTGGTGTAGCTTTGCAGTTTGGAAATAAGATGAAGGTGGTGTTCTTACCATAAAACATAAACCTCAGGGCAGAGTTAAGAACAAAAGGCAACCATAAGACAACCTGCTGTGACTTCTTGCCTGTGTTTCCTTTGAACTGTGGAAATTGTTATTGTTAGCATATTGTTAAAAATTTTTTTGCCAACACATGTAATTCTCTTTGTTTATTCCACCAGCTCAGTTAAAATCTGATCTAACAATATAGTGACCAGGTGTCTGTATTAGTCAGGGGCCTGGCAGGAAACAGATGGCAAATTCAGAGTTTAACCAAAGAGAGTTTAAAAGGGGGACTATTTACATAGGTGTGGGCAGGGTTAAGGGCACTGACAAGGGATGTTGAAATAAACATAGAGGAGAAAGGGAGAGAACTACTACCATGCCAGGCCTGAAGAACAATGGGAAACATGGTGTTATTAGAAATGAGGTGAGAGCTAGAGCTACGGAAGGAAAGCTGCCTCAGAGAACCAGGGGCCATTGACAAAATGCAGCCACCTCCAGGACCACAGCTAACCAGAGGGAGCAGGGCAATACCTTGGCTTCTCTTTCTTCCTGTGCTCTGTCTCTTGCTGGAGCTGCCTACTACCAAACCCAGTGAGAATGGAGAGGCAAGGGAGCCCAGGAAGTGCAGTTTAAAAGGGTCGGTCTCTAAGGGTACACCTAGCAGGGTGGACAAAAGAAGTGAAGAATAAATGTGGCCGGTGACAAATGGAGTATAATCAATACAACATTCTGTTAAAATAAGAAATTACCAGTAATTTACCAGATTAGAGCAAGGAAGGAAAAAAATCTGTTAGGAAAAAATGAGTAATGATAATGAAATATTTTTGTAGCAGGTGGATTTGTGCCAACATGATAAGGACAATTTAGTAAAACTAAGTAGCTTCTTTGTAATCTACTAAATTATTTGAAAGAGATAATATAAATGACAAAGAACGGTTAGCCAGTGAATACAATTTATTCTGATTTTGCAGTGAATTGTGATAATGCCTTCTTGTAGTTGATGAAGGATACTTAATTCTCATGGAATAAGAGATAAGGTAAATAGTCATAGGTAACTTGGTAAGATTTAGTAAATTAGTAAGAAACAAAACAACTGAACAAAGAAAAAGAGACAAACCAAAAGAACAACAACAAATCCACAAACTTTTTTTGTTGTTGTTTAAGATGTTATTTATTTGACAGAGAGAGTATAAGCAGGAAGAGCAGCAGGAAGAGGGAGAAGCAGGCTCCCCGCTGAGCAAGGAGCCCCATATAGGAGGCTCAGTCCCAGAACCCTGGGATCATGACCTGAGCTGGAGGCAGACACTTAACCGACTGAGCCACTCAGGTGCCCCAAAACCACAGACTCTTAACTATAGAGAACAAACTGATGGTTACCAGAGAGTGGGTGGGGGGCTGGGTGAAATAGGTAAAGGGTACTCTTCTCACGATGAGCGCTGAGTAATGTATAGAATTGTTGAATCCCTATGCTGTACATCTGAAACTAATGTAACACTGTATGTTAACTATTCTGGAATTAAGATAATAATAATAATAATAAAGATTTAGCAAATTAGACAAGGATTTCATATTACAATGGTCCCTCAACATGGATTTGAACTGCCTGGTTTCCCTTAGAGGCAATTTTTTTTTTTGATAGATACAGTGTAGTACTGTAAACGTATTTTTTCTTCCATATGATTTTCTTCGTGGCATTTTTTTCTCTAGCTTACGTTATTGTAAGTATACAGTATGTGATACATATAACTACAAAATATGTGCTCATCGACTGCTTATGTTATCCGTAAGGCTTCCAGTCAACAGTAGGCTACTAATAGTTAAGTTTTGGGGGAGTGAAGAGTTATTCATGGATTTTTGACTCCAAAGGGGGTTGGCACACTTGACCCCCATGTTGTTCAAGGGTCAACTGTAATTCAACTAACAGTAAGTTAAGATATAGGGTACTGTGTGCCATATTTTGATTTTTTAAAATATTTTATTAAAAGGTACAAGGAAAAAAACCTGCTAACCTTAGCCAAAGGAAATCTAGGAAAATCAAACATTGGATGAGACCTAATAAACTTCATAAATGGGCAACATTACTGTAAAAAATAATCATAGTTGCTTGTCTTATTCTGAGATGGGTCTCTACATGCAGCTGGTGTTTTCCAGACCAAGGGTGAGTTAGAGCCTTGGTATTTCTCTGCTTTTAGGACCCCACTCATAATGAGTGGCTCTACCTGTCACCCTCCAGTGCTCCTGAACTCTGGCTGGATGCACTGATTGTTGCAAGGGATTGTCACATTGAGTGGTCCTGAACACATCTGCTACTGGATTGTGTCTATCCTTTTTATCCTCCTCTGCTGTTTTTGGTTCCTTTCTGTATGTAAGAAAGGAGCCAAAGCCATCAAAGCTATCACTGTCCCAACTGTGTCAGACTGCAGCATGGTGGATTCGAGAATTTCTCACATGTCCTCTTTGTTACCACATGGTTCCCATAAACAAGTCCTGTGCTCACGGGTCCCTAGGTGGTTACAGTGAAATGTCTCTTTTACACATTTTTCTTTTGCCTCCCTGCCCAGGGTATAACACTCATACTTGGAAGGCACTGGGCAGAAGCAGGGCCCTGAGGCACATACACTCAAGCCTGCCTTCTCTCCCACACTGGTGCTGTGTCCTTCAAATGCTCTCACCTTCCTTACAAAGAATGACTCCTCAGAGCCAAGCAAAGACACCCTGTAGCTCCTCTGTCTGTCCAACGGGTGTCTAAGTCTCGAGAAGCATACAGCTTGGGTTAAGTGAAGCCCTCCTATGACACAGCCACTACTTCCTGAATCTATTCTGTATGCTGTAGAAGTGGCGAGTTGTGGTAACACTGCAAAAATCCCCACTCACCGTCAACCACAGAAGGCTCCGGGCCTCTTGTGAGAGTGGGACATTGGGAACCAGGGCATCTTACCCTCCCTGAATTTCTGTAGCCCTCCTTCTGGAGAGAGTTCAGAAAAGCAGTGCATTCTTGTGTCTTCTTGAAGAATTACATGTTTTATATCAGTTTGGGTGGTATTTTAGAACCTAGATTATTACAGTTGAAAATAAATGTTATTTAGGGACCCATCTATCCTTATTTCTAATCCCAGCCATTGCTGTTTTCCTTTGACCTTTGGAGAAATTTGTTAATATTTCCAAATACAATATACTTTTCCTGATGGATAAGGATGCGCATTACTCCCTTTCCTTGGGCCCCTGTGTATGTCTTTGATCTGTGTTTGTTTCCTTGGTTTAGAGCTGTGTCATCTTTCCTAGAGGAGCCAGAAACATCTTTATTTGTCCATTAAAAATTAACCCTTTACAATTATTCGTAGTTGCTTAGCATAAATTAACAATATGTCACTGACGCTTAGGAAGTACAATGAAGAATCACGTGCCACAAAAATGTTGTCATCCCTATTTTCAGATGGAAAGACTAAGGCACTGAGTGGAGACATAACTTGCTAGTGTTGGCCATGCTAGGAAAGCCTGACCTGAACCTCCGGCTTCTGGATTATTAAAGGCTTCTCCACTCTGAGTCCCTTTCCTCCCCATCCTTCTCCCGCCATTCCCTCCAACCCACCTTTCTACCTCCGCCACCTGATAAGTAAGGGAAGAACTCAGTTGCAACAACAGAAAATTTGTTAGACAGAATAAGATAATGTAGACAAAGATGAGGTGCTACTGTACCTGGGTGAATACTGGAGTATTTAGGCCCAATATTTTTCAGATAAAATGACTAAGAAATAATTCCCAAGATTCCCTAAAATCCTTGGGCTCATTTCCTGAAGCAGTAAAAAGGAGATGTCTGGAGATATAGAAAGAGCTTGTTAACCCCTAAGACTGGGGCTTGAACCCAGCCTCGGTTTGACCTTATCTAAAAGAAAGACAGGATCTGAAAAAAGTGCAACAACAAAATGTCAAGTTCACTTCTAAGTCTACAAAACAATAAAGCCACACAGTACAAAAGGGAGGAAGAGAGTCATATCCTTTCAGTTACTTACAGCCTCCCCTTGTGGGTTGGGCACACTCTTCTATAAAAATAAAACATTTTCCCGAGAATTGCTTTGTTGGTATTGTTACCTTTCTCAGAACCATAAAATGTTTAAAATATGCATTTCCAGGGGCACCTGGCTGGCTCAGTTGGTAGAGCATGTAACTCGATCTCAGGGTCATGGGTTCGAGCTCCACATTGGGTGTAGAGATTACTGAAAAAATAAATAAACTTGAAAAAAAATTTTTAAAAGTTGGGTAAGAGAGGCTCTTAAAAAATAAATTTAAGAAGTAAAAATGCATTTCCACATTTAGATAAATATTTCAAGCAAGTTTTACCACTGCATGCATTGAAGATAAAAATTAACTCTAATTAGTGTTTTGTTGGTGCTTGTGACTTACACGCTTGGCTTTGAAGATCAAAAAATAATACATATGTGCTTACATGTTATTTACTTTCTCCCACACACTCTGATATTATCTGGCCATTTTCTAATTTAAAACATCGGCCTCGAAAATATTGAGTCACGGGTGTATGTATGTTTACACACCAGAGTTTCAGGGCAGTGAAGCAGGAGGAGGGTACAGTGGTCAAATATACTGAACTGATATTAGGCTCTAACACTAGCTGTGTGGCCCTCAGCAAGTCACTGACTTCTTGGAGCTTCAGTTTCTTCATCTCTAAAATAGAAATTACGCAAGATACTCTATGTATGGTGCTCAGCACAGTGTCCAGCATGAAGGATGTGTGTGATACATGTATAATAGTGGTTAAGAATGGAGTCTCATCCTGGGTTGAGATCTCAACTGAAGTACTTATTACTTGGGAAGTTACTTAACCTCCCAGTGCCTCTGTTCCTTCATCTGTAAAATGAGAATACTTATAGTGCCTATTGTATAGGGTTATTGTGAAGATTTAAACAGTTAAAATATGTAAGAAAAGTGCCTGGCACACAGTATGTGTTCAGTAAGTGTTAGCTGTCATTCTTCTTCTAAAATTGTGCTACTGTGGCAGCCACATGTGGCTATTGAGCATCTGAAATGCACTTAGTCCTAGTTGTGATGTGCTCTATGTGTAAAATACGTATAGAACTTCAAAGACAGTATCAAAAAGTAATGTAAAATATATCAATAGTTTAATATTACACATTGAATTGATATGAATATATTGAGTTAAACAAATTGTGAAAATGAATTTTGTGTCTTTTTACTTTTTTAACGTAGCTACTAGAAACTTGTAAGTACATATGTGACTTGCATTATATTTGTTTTGGACACAGGTCTTCTAAAATATGGAAATCTGACACAGTAGAAAGATGTCTGGAGATAGAGAAAGAGCTTGTCAACCCCTAAGACTGGGGCTTGAACTCAGCCTCTGTTCGACCTTATCTAAAAGAAAGAAAACCATCTGACCCAAAGAAAGTTCATCAAGAAGAACCTTACCTTTTGGTTTAGCTCAAATCTGGGATATTTGTGGTATGCTTTTAGTCATAAATAAAGAAGTACTGAGGAGAAGAAAAGGAATTGCAATGAACTAAGTGAAGCCATTAGAAGTTGCTGCACGTTGTGCTAATTTTTCCAGGAGTGATGCTCCTTTCTCCTCTGGAGTGTTTTGTTCAATTTTGGGATTACTTTTCAAGAGACACATAGGCAATTCGGAGTATATCTTAGGGAAATGAGAAGATTTCATCACCATGCCATGCAAGGGAGGAACTGTGGGTGGGTAAGAACATGAACATACTCACCTAAGTGAGGAGAAGACTTAAGAGGCCTGACAGCTGTCACCAAATACCAGGAATGTGGATTTGCCATGTGGAAATGGAATTGACCCAAAGGGTTCAGTTGGGTCCAAGTTAGAGGGAAGATGATTTCAGCTTTAATACAGGGAGCAACTTTAACAATTAGAATTGTCCAAAAATGGAGTGAACTACCTTATAGACTATGCAAAAGTTTGCCACTGTAAGTTTAAGCAAAGAATTACAGATAGGGTTAATACATCAGGTAGATAGAAAACCTCAGAAGCTTTTCAAACTCTGAGATTCCATGATTAAGGCTTTGCCACTAATTCTGGTAGAGAGCTGCCAATTCATGCATCATGACCAGAATAACTAGAATTCCATGATTTTAATTAGTTTCTTTTTTTTGTTTGTTTTGGTTCTTTGTTTAGAAGATACAGAAGTTCACTGGTACTAGCTCAAGCAAATAGGGGTTATTGAGGGGATATACATGGTAGATAGGGATCTTACAAGAACACAGGGACAGGCATAGTGATACAGCAGACTTGACGGAAACTGTAACAGGAACTGAGGCTGCATCCGCTATCTCCCTCTCAGGGGCCGGCTGATCTCTTCTTCATGATAACTCTGCTTTCCTCTGCATCCTCGTTCTAGTCTATTCTTAAAACTGACTGGCTTCATGTAACTCTGTTCATGCGCCATTTCTGCTCACTAATAATTTCAGCTTGTCTTTCAAAGCTTCTCTGGCCTCGAATCTAGTCATGACCTTACAGCTTGGGTTTTCCCACCTAAATGTTTCTGTCTTTCATTTTCCCCAATTCCAGTTTTGTGAGAAAAAGGATTGGCCTAGCTTTTTTCAAGCCAGCTCAGTGGCTACAGAATGGATGGACTTTCCCTGGGTCAGATGGCTTCAACTGGTCCAGATAGCAGGGGTTGGGGAATTTTCTTCATGTGGGAGGAGGAAATTTCCACCAGAAACAGATGTGGGTGGGTCAGGGAGTTATTGATATTTCTAGTATCACTACTGAAAGATGGAGGCCATGGAGTTTATACCCAGAAATTTAGGAATCCACTTCAGTTTATTCTGTGTATTAAGAAGAAAGAGCCTATTCAAAAGATTCTGCTTTGAGACTAATGATAGAAATATGAATTTTATTCTAGGATGTGTTCTAGGAACTTGCTGCTCAAAGTGTGGTTCATGGATTGGCTGCATCGACATCACTTAGGAGCCTGTTGAAATTAGAAACTCAGGCTCCACCCCAGACCTACTAAATTAGAATCTACATTTTAATAAGATTCCCAAGTGATTTGTATTCACATTGAGGTTTGAGAAGTGTGGCTCTAGGATAAGTTGGTCTGGTTTAGGTCTTTTAAGTCACCAAAGGCTTTTACTAGGAAACTCCCGGTAGTGTGTTGTAGCTGTGGGAGAACCAAGTGCTACTTGTCAGAATTTTGTGGATCGGTTGATTTTATGTAGAGCCAGTTGTTAAACATTTACCAGCGTTCCACTGGACAGTTCTAAATCTCCTAATTCAATCTGGAATGAAAATAGTCTCCGAGGGGCTGTGGGACAGAGTAACTTCCATACTGGGATGGGTGTGGAGCAAGACAAAATGAGTACTAATTCCTCACCAAATTTTCCACCTTAGACTAAGAAATCATTATTCTAGGTAGACATTTCTGTATAAAAAAAACAATTTGAGTTTGCAGTAAGCACAAGGAGGGAAGGCAATCTAGGACTTGGTAATACTTAAAATCCAAATAGACAAATAGGCAGAGACCAGAAAATCTCCCAGCTGGCAGCTGGACAGTTTTGGACCTGAAACCTAGGTATGGAATAGCAGTTTCTGTATAGAGGAGAAGATAAGAGTGGGTAGATTCTGGTCCTAGAGACGTACCACATATGGGAATTAATGCTTTTATTGCCTATATTATACTGACTATAAAATTATTGAACAAAACAACTCCAAGTTAATGATAGGTATGGATGCAAATGTTTCATGATATTACATAGGGAGTGGTTTTTAAAATGTGGTCTCTGGACAACTACACCAGTTCTCAGCACCACCTGAGAACCTATTATAAATACAAATTCATGGACCACACCCAGGCCTACTGGATCAAAAACTCTGGGGGATAGAGCCCAGCAATCTGTTTTAACAAGGCTTCTGGGTGATTCTGATGCATACCATTGAAGGAGGAAATGTTATTGAGTTCCTTATTTCTGTCCAATATTTCTGTCCATTTTCAACTTGAACCCAAAATGGGAAGTGAGTCTTCTTGCAAAGGAGTTTCCAGAACAACTGGAAGATGGCTGAAGAAAGCAAAGAGCACAGATCAAGGGAACCATAGGGCTAGGCAAATAATCAGAAGCTTTTCCCAGGGAAGTTAGCGAAGCAGGCAGGCAGCTGGCATGTTGCCAAGACTCCTGGAGAGTATAAACCTTCCTAGAAATCAACCGGGAAAAGTTGTGTTACAGTGAACTTTAAGGAAGTACATAAACAACAGCCTAAAGACTTCCTGCAAATACTAATCAAAGTTCTGATATAAAGAATGGGACATCCTAGCACATGTATCATACATGAATCAGCATGTATTATAGTAAGAAATTAGCAGATAATGGAAAAAAGGTACTAGTACAACTTATTCATTTTGCCTCTCTGGTTAAGAGCTCTCACTGGTTCCTCACTAATGACAAGTTGTAGCATTTAATGAATGTTTACTCTGTGCCAGGTACTATAGTAAGTACCTCAATAAATCATCTCACCAGCCCTGTATCCCAGATAAGGAAACTGAGGCCCAAAGAGGTATAGTAACTTGCCCCAGGTCACACAGCTGGTAAGTGATGATACTGAGATTCAAACCCAGAAAGTCTGGTTCCAGAGCACCGTTGCTTAACCAAGAGCTCTACTGCCCCTCTTTAGAGAGAACTTCATTACATATTAAATATTTAGAGGCCTGGAGTTCCCATTTTAGAGTGTGGATTTTTGTAGTTTTTAATAAGTCTCAAACTAAATAACCTCTTTACGTATTGTTTTATACGGATAACTGAATTCTGGACCCCATCTGACTAATGCCATCAAGTTCTGGTGGTCAAAGTGGGCAATCAGAGAAGTTGCACTTCTGCAGGACATGGCTTTAATACAGCCACTACTACAAGCATACTACATGTTACTCTGAGTCCCAATAGTAAGTGTTTAAATTATCTCATTATAACAGGAGGCATAAAGAAATACACAGATGGGGGCCAAATGACCCTGGGTATAGAAAATGGGAATTGTAGAGGCTAAGGAAAAGCACCTTTAATCACCTTTTTTTGTCTGGAAATGGATTTGGTGGACTTGCCCCAATTCTTGAATTTACCCTCAAATGAAATTAGTCTTTTTAAAAAGATTTTATTTATTTATTTGTCAGAGAGAGAGCGCGCACACAGAAGCAGGGGGTGTGGCCGGCAGAGGGAGAAGCAGGCTCCCCGCTGAGCAAGGGTCCCATGCAGGACTTGGTCCTAGGGTTCCAGGATCATGACACAAATGGAAGGCAGATGCTTAAGACTAGCCACCCAGGTGTCCCATGAAATTAGTTTTTAAGCATCATCAGAGCAATGGCTATGTTGGTTTTGTTTGCCGCATCTGTGCATAGCCAACCAAGCACACTGCTTGACACATGTCAAACAGTCACATATTTGTGAAAAGAGAAGAGAAAAGAAAAGAAGGAGGGAGAAAAGGAAGACAGTTATAAAGGTAGATTCAAGTTCTTTGAATGTGTGTGTGTGTGTGTGTGTGTGTGTGTGTGTGTAACAGTCATAAATGGGTATGGAAACTTTGAAGTAATTGCTTAGGTGTTAATTGGACAGGGGAATAAATTAGAAATCTGATTCTTCATTTAGTTGGGTACAATATATACATATGAAATAAATCATCTGGAAAATTCCTACTTTGATCCAGTCTAACTTCTCGTTGATAGCTTCATGGAGAAGGGAGCTCCAGCGTGTGTGCGTGTGTGTGCGTGCGCGCGCGCTTGCTTATAGATGGACAGAGGGATGTTGGCAGTGTGTTGAGGCTGGGGAGATAAGCGGAGACCAGAAAGAAGCTCTAGAAGCAGTTACTGGAGGGTTTTATTTAAACTGGGAAGCGATATAATCTGTAATCAGATTTTTTTTAGATTAAACTACGCTGACAACAGCTGTGACGTAATGGAAAGGATACTGATTTTTTTTTTCAGTCCTAATAACCTGTGCGCAGGTCTCAAGACCTGCCATTTTAATACCAGAAGTTATATAACTTTTTTTTCAAGTATTATTCAATTGATCCTAATGGCCCAGCTTGCCAGTAGAGGGAAAATGTAGAGCTGATTAATGTTAAGATGAACTTAAAACCACGCTGATCTCGCGTTGAGATAAAAAGAAAGTTTGTTAGTGAGTGGGGCACCCGCGTTGGGTGGTAGTGGAAAGTTTGGCGATTTTAAAGTTTTTGCAAGGCTGGAAATGGGGCGATGGAAGCTGGTGAGATTCTTCAGATTTTGTTTTTCATGCTTTCCTGGGTACTGTCTCAATATATTAAAATTATCGTCCTGAGTACATATGAAGACTCAAAAAGGAAATAAAACAGGGCAACGCCAACAGGACCGTCTATTCCACGAAGCGCAGATTTCTCTGAAGTTAGCTTAAACTGCCGTACCGGAACCACGAAACACAGGGTCCTAGCACGGAAGACTAGCACGGAAGACTGACTGTAACACCGCCACGGGGCACCCGCGTCGTTCGCGGTTCCCAGCCGGCTTGAAAGCCTATTTTGGTTCCCGCCCCTTTTCCTCTTGCTCTTTCTAACCCTTCCCTCTCTGCCAATACCGGAGCGGAACCCTTTTTAAATTTGTTCTAAGTTGAAGCGTAGGACCAATTTCGTCAACACAATCCGGAATGGTCAGCATGGCGGCCGCCGTAAGATGCCTCGGTAGAGGTAAAGCAAGGAGTTATTTGGGCTTGAGGGGAAAATAGCTTTGGTATGGAGTCTCCCGTTGTATGCTGGATTCTCCTAGGCACGGATCTGCATTGGGGCTCGAAAAGCTTCTCAGGGCTCTAGGTTCTTCAGGTCGCTTAAAAGCGACCTTATCAAATGTTTCACTCCTTTCTGGAGCTGTCTTTCCTAGGGGTAGAGTGGGAGGGGGATGTGGACTGCCCGTGCTCCAGCCACCGGTAGGGACGAAGGTGAAGACGCGGTTCTGTCTCCAATACTGGGGGTGTGGGCTGCGCGGGAGAGTGTGACAAGCCAAGTGAGTTCTGGTATGGAAAAGGTGGTATATTTAAGTGATCTACGTCTATAAACTTGAACGCTTTACAGAATTCTTGTTGGTGCTTTGGGAGTACATCGTTGCAGGCAATTCTAATTCTTAAACGTCCAAACGTTGTTTAATTTGCATCAACATTTATCATTTGGAGACTAATTGTGTAGTACTTCTTGGTAGCAGCTCTTTTTCAGCAGTTAGTAAACTCCAATTTATTGTCTAGGAGGAAGCCCTTTTTTGGTACAATGCTGTTTTATGTTTTTTTTTTTTTACAGTTCTTTTTAATTTTTGCTTTGTGTTTTTGAAACACTGATATTGTTATTTAATTAAGATAGCTCTTTAGGTGGAAGCAGCAGCCAGCATCACTCCCATTTTGCAGAGGAATAAACTGATCCTGTTAAAGTATGTGGTAATGAGCATATAACTAGTAAGTGGGGGGGGGGTAAACTGAAGCTTCACTCCTAGGCCAGTGATTTTTTTTTTTTTTTTTATTTTAAACTACATCCTAGTTTTCTCTTTGAGGTTCTTATAGGAACGTTTAGTGTCAAGACAGGATTCTGTTTTGGGGATAGTTGTTTAAAGGAGTGGTGGCAAGAGATCACAGCAGACCTGATAACTACTAAGCGAGCAAACCAAAAAGTATATCTTTACTGAAGAGACTTATGGTATTTTCTTCATGTGTGACAGAAATAACATTATTTTAGATAAATCAAATAAACCAAAAAGAGAACTGAAGATTATCATTCTCTCCTTGCCACATTTTCTTTTCTCGGCTTCTAGGATTCCTCACTCTTGATTTTCTTTTTATCTCACCTGTCATTTCTCACATTACTTTGCTGGTTCCTCCTCCTCTCCCCAATCTCTTACCTTGGAATGTCTCAGGAGCCAGGATCCTGTCTTTCATCTTCATGTCTATAAATTCACTCTGGTGATTTCATCCAAGTCTCCTGGCTTTGACTATTTTCTATATCGTAATGGCTCTCAAATTTATATCTACAGTTGGGACCTCTTTTGAATTTTAAAGATTCTTAAACTCATCTGCCAATTCTAGATCTCCACTTGTGTATCTCATTAGCAGTTAACACTTGTCTAAAATCAGACTCATCATAACCTGCAGTCTTCCTCATCTCATTTTATGGTAACTTCATCCTTTGAATTGTTTGGGCCAAAACCTCAGAATATCCTCAACTCCCCCTCTTTTTCCCACACTTTACATTAAATACTTGACAAATCCCATTGGTTTTACCCTCGAAATAAATCCAAAATCTAACTTCTCACTAGACTACTGCAACAACCTTGCATGTCATTACCATTCCTTACCTGAACTTCATTACATTCTCAACAAGTAATGAAATTGGTCCTTTAAGAACCTAAGTCTTGTTACTCTTATGCTTGAAATCTGTAGGGCCTCCCCATTTTTCTTAGTCCTTAGAATGGCCCACAGTTGTGCTGTCTTTATTCTTATCCACTATTGAGCGCTTCAGATGTGGTTAATCTGAATTGAGTGTGTCAAATACACATTAGATTTTGAGGACTTAATACCCAAAATAAAATACCTGAATTTTTTATATTGGTTAACTGTTGAAATGATAATATTTTGGGGTATTAGCTGTAATAAAATATGTTAATCTTTATTAATTTCACTGGTTTCTTTTTTACCTTTTTAATGTGGCTATTAGAAAATTTAAAATTATACATGTAGTTTACATTCTACTTCCATTGGACAGCACTGGCCTGGGGTCTTCACATCGTCTTGTGCCTACCTTGTCCCCCCGCCTCCCCTTACCCAGTTTACTTCTTTAACTTCTTCTCTAGCTACCCTCCCCCTCATTCTGTGTGCTCTAGCCACACTGGCTTCCTTGTTCCCTAATCAACACCAAGAACATTTATGCCTTGGAAGGGTTTCTCCCAGTTAGGGTGAGTCTTGAACACTTTTTCTAGATATTTGTGTGACTAATTTTCTCATTTCTTTCAAGTCTTTGCTTGGGTGTCACCTTTTTGATGAAGTCTGCCTTAACCATCTTACTTAAAATTACAACCCACTTTCCCCTTGACTCTCCATTTTACCCACTGGGTCCCCTCCATCACTACCATTTTGTGTTTATTAGCGTTGTCTCCCCCACTAAGATGTAAGCTCCAGGAGGACAGGGATCTTTGTCAGTTTTATTCACTAAATGTTTAAAGTGGTGCTAGCACATGTTTCTTTGGCATAGTGTGCTGAATAATGAATAAATCAATGGATCTTCAACATGGTGCCACCCCTGTTCCATGTGTTGTAACAAATAATACTTAAAGTAATTTGAATCCAGTTTTTGCTTTCATTTGTTCAAATTTCCTTCCTCCATTCAACGATGGTGAATAAGCTATACACATTCCCTCCCCGTGATGCTTATTATTTATGAGGAGCAGGCATGAACTGGTTGATTATTTTCTTTAATTGCAGTTGTTCTAAGCGATGTGAGGGAAAAGTACAAGGTGCTGTAAGAGTGTTTGTCAGAGACCTAGTCTATTCTGAGTCTTCAGGGAAAACTTTTCTGAAGAAGTAGTTTAACAGTCCCTGAAAGATCACTAGCTAATTAGGAATTAGCTATGGAAGGGGGAGTGGGACGTGGCAGGGGAGAATGTTATGGATGGCGGGGAGATTATATTTGAAATACCAAAGTGGTTAAAAAAACACAATGTGTTTAAGAAACTGAAAAGTGAGGGGCGCCTGGGTGGCATAGCAGTTAAGCGTCTGCCTTCGGCTCAGGGCGTGATCCCAGCGTTATGGGATCGAGCCCCACATCAGGCTCCTCTGCTAAGAGCCTGCCTCTTCCTCTCCCACTCCCCGTTTGTGTTCCCTCTCTCGCTGGCTGTCTCTAATAAAACAAAATCTAAAAAAAAAAAAAAAAAAAAAAAGAAAAAAAAAAAGAAAGAAACTGAAAGGTGGGAACACCTGGATGCCTTAGTCCGTTAAGCGTCTGCCTTCAGCTCAGGTCATGATCCCAGGACCGAGCCTGCATTGGTCTCTCTGCTCAGCTGGGAGCCTGCTTCTCCCTCTGCTCCTCCCCCCAGCTCGTGTGCTCGCGCTCTCTCTCTCTCTCTCTCTCTCTCTCTCTCTCTCTCGGTCTGTCTGAAATAATTAAATAAAATCTTAAAGACAAAAAAAAAGAAACTGAAAGGAGGCCAGTGTATTATTTGAAGTACGGCAAGCATGAGAGAGGGTAGTGTTAGATGAAGCTCACTATAGGTTAGGAGTAGCTCATGGAGGACCTTGTTAGGACTTTATTCAAAGAGCAAGATGAAGCCATCCAGGTGTTTTAGGGATGCGATGACATTTTCATTTTTAAATGATCCCTCCTACTAGTATGTAGAAAAGAAATGGAGGAGACCAAGAGTGGAAGATTGAATAGTTTGGAATTTGTTGCAGTAATCCATGTGGTAGATGATGGTGGCCTGGACTATGATGGGTGCAGTGGGAAGGCAAAGACTAGATGGATAAGACCTCCTAGGGAAATTGAGTTTTATAGAACTCTAAGCTTTCAGTGTCAGCCATAAGAATAAGCTAGTAAAGGAGATGGAGTAATTTCCATCTCACTGCCAAAGGGTGGGAGTGGAGATGGGGGTGAGAGGGACTTTTGAGAACGAGTACAGATTCAGGTAGGCTCCTAAGTTGTTGAGATAATTCTGTTTCCTCTGAAGTAGCAAGTGAGGTTATCTGCTAAGAGTGAAGGGTGAAGAAATGTGTTAAATAAGTGTAATAATAACAGATAGACAAAATGACCTTAGAGGGATTGAAAATACAGATATTATGGTTTTACACTGCTATTTAAATATAGTTAACCCTTGAACAATGTAGGGATTAGGGATGCCCCCCCAATCCCATGCAGTTGAAAATCTGCATATAATATTTTTTTGAGTTTCTTTCTTTATTGAGTCTACCCCCAGCCAGAGAAACAGGGACAGACCATGATAACTGTCACACACCCACCACCCTTCCCGCTCTCCCCCCCCATAATTTTGACTCCTCAAAAACGTAACTAATAGCCTAATGTTGACTGGAAGCCTTACTGATAACAGTCGATTAACACATATTTTGTATGCTATATGTGTTATGTTCTGTATTCTTACAATAAAGGTAGAGAAAAATGTTATTAAGAAAATCATAAGGCAGAGGGGCGCCTGGGTGGCACAGCGGTTAAGCGTCTGCCTTCAGCTCAGGGCGTGATCCTGGCGTTCCGGGATCGAGCCCCACATCAGGCTCCTCTGCTATGAGCCTGCTTCTTCCTCTCCCACTACCCCTGCTTGTGTTCCCTCTCTCGCTGGCTGTCTCTATCTCTGTCCAATAAATAAAAAAAAAATCTTTAAAAAAAAAAAAAAAAAAAAAAAAAAAAAAAAAGAAAATCATAAGGCAGAGAAAATACACTTAGTACTGTATTTATTGAAAAAAATCTGTATAAGCGGACCCATGCAGTTTAAACCCGTGTTCAAGGGTCAGCTATAGTGGTATTTTTGTGATTTAGTTTTTTATTAGTCTGTCACAGTTTCATAGATTTCTGTTGAAAAGTTTAATTTCTGGTTGTCATGACTTGGGATTTTAAATAGTAGTGGTTGATTGTCTTATAGTAGGTTGCATTTGATGTATTCAAGAAGATTATTATTTTGAGGATCTTACCAAGGTTGTTGGGTTCTTGTTCAGTACAATTAGAATTATTGTTTATTGTTTGGAAGTGTTTGCCAAACCTTGAATGGATATTGCTGTTCCTTCATTTACCATGTGTGATATTTTGAAGGTAGCTGGCTTCTTTGAAATGTGGAGGATCTCCTCTTAAATTGTTGCATACCAGCATAGCCCACTAAATTTGAGATTTTTGAGGGCAGGAACTAGATGTCTTAGTCTATTTCCCTCTTCTTCCTTAGCCTTTAAAACCCCTTGTGGCTATTGTACCACACAAAATTCCCAGCATTAAACAGGTCTCCTACACTGCCCCAAATGTTATTCCTGTATGTTCATAGAATTCAGTTTTGGTCATTATCTTGTACTTCAACTTTTTCTTGGAAGATGAGGGATGAACTTAAGTTGTTAGGCACGTGTCTTTGATGGCATTTGAACTGATGATAAGGAGTAGGCTAAGGTAATATATGAAGATGGCGTATCCCAGTCAAATGGAACAGTAAATGCAATGGGACAAAAGTAGCAATTAACTTGAGGGATTCAAGGGTTAGAAAGTAGGATCATGGTAAACAAGTAGAAGAATGCTATTGAGTGATAGGCAGGGGCCAGCTCACAGAAAGCCTTGTAGACCTCGGTAAGGAATTTGTACCTATTCTGCATGTACAGTGCTATGCACTTGGAAACTTAACTAATGAATTCACTTGATGTGTAGACAAGTAGTATAATTCCCGTATTATTGGCTGTTGCATGGTTTTATATAATGAATGGATTTTAAGATTAGATTTTAAGTCATTTTATATGAAAATCTAGTTCTAGAGTACTAACTTAAAAAAATT
This sequence comes from Ailuropoda melanoleuca, assembly GCF_002007445.2. Taxonomy (NCBI): domain Eukaryota; kingdom Metazoa; phylum Chordata; class Mammalia; order Carnivora; family Ursidae; genus Ailuropoda; species Ailuropoda melanoleuca. The sequence goes on along the minus strand of NC_048228.1, from coordinate 49,106,096 downwards.
GAGTTGAAGTTTGTTCAACAGAAAAGACAATATAGAAGGCCAAAAATATGGAAACTTACTCTAATGTATAAGAAAAATACAAATTAAAGCAACTCTTCATACCATCTTTCATTTACTAGATTGGCAAAGACCAAAATGTTTGGTAACATACTATGTTGGCGTAAGTGTGTGGAAATAAGCAACCTTTCCATTGCTGGGAGAAATGTATATGGCACTATCATTATGGAGAGCAGTATTTATCAAAATTACAAATGTTCGTATCCTTTGACTCAGCAAATTTACTTGAAATTTATTCCATAAATGTATTTGTATGTGTACAAAATGATGTTTACACCTAGTTATTTAACACAGCACTGTTTATAATAGCAAAATATTATAAATGACCTTATGGTTGGTCACTGATAGGTAAATTATACAACCATACAGTGGAGTACTTTGCAGCTATAAGAAGATAAAGTCTTTATGAACTGATAGGAAATTATCACTGTAATATATACATGTACACACACTTTTATGAAAAGCCTATGTCAGATTATGTATGTACATCTCACATAAATGTATTTATATCTACGTGTGTTTGTGTGTGTGTGTGTGTGTGTGTGTGTGAAAATAGACTCTTAACTACCTTTAAATGAGAAAGTGAAGTATATACCTCCCCTCTGGTAACTATCTGTTCGTTCTCTAGAGTTAAGAGTCTGTTTTTTTTTCTTCTTTTTTTCTGGTTTGTCTCTTCTTTGTTCATTTGTTATGTTTCTTAAATTCCACATTGGGTGAAATAATATGTTATTTTTCTTTATCTGGCTGACTTATTTCATTTGCCATTATAATTTTTAAATCCATCCATGTTGTTGCACATGTCAAGATTTCATTCTTTTTTATGACTAATATTTCATTGTATGTGTACACACGCACACAAGCACATACACACACAAACCCCACATCTTTTTTATCCATTGACTGATCGATGGACACTTGGGCTATTTCCAGAATTTGGCTCTTGTAAATAATGCTGCTGTCAACATAGGGGTACATATATCTTTTCAAATTAGTGTTTTCATATTCTTTGGGTAAATACCCAGTAGTGGAATTAGTGGATCATATGATAATTCTATTTTTAATTTTTTTTCTATTTTTAATTTTTTGAGGAACCTCCACACAGTCTTCACAGTGGCTACACCAGTTTACATTCACCAGTAGTGCTTGAAGTTTCCTTTGTCTTTGTATCCTTGCCAACACTTCTTTCTTGTGTTGTTGATTTTAGCGATTCTGGCAGGTGTGAGGTGCTATCTTATTATGTTTGCGATTTGCATTTCCCTGATGATGAGTGATTTTGAGCATCTTTTCATGTGTCTGTTTTATGTCTGTTTTGGAGAAATGTCTGGTTATGTCTACTACCCATTTTTTAATTGAATTGTGGAGTCTTTTTGATTCTTTATATGTTTTGGATATAACCCTTTATTGGCTATGTCATTTGAAACTATCTTCTCCCATTTAGTAGGTCATCTTTTAGTTTAGGTATTTCTTTTGCTGTGCAGAAGCTTTTTATTTTGATGTAGTGTCAGTAGTTTTTTTTGCTTTTGTTTCCCTTGCCTCAGGAAATATATCTAGAAAAATGTTGCTATAGCTGATGTCAGAGAAACTACTGCCTGTTCTCTCTACTAAGATTTTTATGGTTTCCGGTCTCACATTTAGTGGTTTTTTGTTTTATGTTTTTTTTTTTAAGGTTTATTTATTTTAGATAAGGGAGTGCGAGCAGCAGGAGAGGCAGTGGGAGAAGGAGAGGAGAGAAAGAAACTCAAGCAGACTCCCCTCTGAGTGTGGAGCCTGATGCGGGGCTTGATTCCATGACGATGAGATCATGATCTTAGCTGAAACCAAGAGTTGAACGTTAAACCGACTGAGCCACCCAGACACCCCTCACATTTAGGTTTTTAATCTATTCTGAACTTTTTTGTATGTATGGTGGTGTAAGATAGTGGTCCAGTTTCATTCTTTTGCATGTAGCTATCCAGTTTTCACTGCACCATTTGTTGAAGACATTGTCGTTTTTCCATTGCATATTCTTTTCTCTTTTTTCTAAAGATTTTATTTCAGAGAGAGTGCAGAGTGAGAGAGAGTATGTGCGCATGCACACACACGAGTGGGGGGCGGGGGTTGGCAGAGAGAGAGTGAAAAGAAGGTTCCCCACCAAGCTGGGAGCCCAATATGGGGCTCGATCCCAGGATTCTGGGATCATGACCTGAGCCGAAGGCAGATGCTTAACCGACTGAGCTGCCCAGGTGCCCCCCATTGCATATTCTTGCCTCCTTTGTCAAAGATTAATTGATCATATAATTATGGGTTTATTTCTGGGCTTTCTATTCTGTTCCATTGATCTATGTGTCTGTTTTCGTGCCAGTACCATACTGTTTTGATTACTGCAGATTTGTAGCATATCTTGAAATCTGGGATTGTAATACCTCCAATTTTGTTTTTCTTTTTCAAGATTGCTTTGGCTATTCAGGGTCTTTTGTGGTTCCATACAAATTTTAGGATTATTTGTTCTAGTTATGTGAAAAATGCTGTTGATATTTTGAGAGGGATTGCATTAAATCTGTAGATTGCTTTGGGTAGTATGGACATTTTAACAATATTTGTTCTCCCAACCCATAAGCATGGAATATCTTTCCTTTGTGTCATTTTCAATTTCTTTCTTCAGTGTTTTATAGTTTTCCGAGTACATGTTTTTCACCTCCTATGTTAAAGTTTATTCCTTCATATTTAATTTTTTTGGTGCAGTTGTAAATGGGATTGTTTTCTTAATTTCTCTTCCTGCTATGTCATTATTAGTGTAAAGAAATGCTGTGGATTTCTGTATATTGGTTTTGTGTCCTGCAACCTTACTGAATTCATTTATCAGTTATAGTAGTTTTTTTAGTGGAGCCTTTCCTGTTTGCTTTATATAGTATCATGTTATCTGCAAATAATGAAAGTATGACTTCTTCCTTACTGATTTGGATTCTTTTATTTCTTATTGTTGTCTGATTTCTGTGGCCAGGACTTCTAGTACTATGTTGAATAAAAGTCATGAGAGTGAACATCCTTGTCTTGTTCCTGATCTTAGCAGAAAAGCTCTGGTTTTCCTCACTGAGAACGATGTTAGCTGTGGGTTTTTCATATATGGCATTTATTATGTTGAGGCATGTTCCTTCTAAACCTACTTTGTTGAGGGTTTTTATCTTGAATGATGTTGTGCTTTGTCAAATCCTTTTTCTGCATTTATTGAAATGATACTGTGTTTTTTTGTTCTGTCTTATTGATGTGATGTATCACATTGATTGAATATCGAACCACCATTTCATCACAGGAATAAATCCCACTTAATTGTGGTAAATGAGCTTTTTAATGTATTCTTGGATTCAGTTTACTAATATTTTGTTGATGATTTTTGCATCTATGTTCAGAGATACTGACCGTTAGTTCTCTTTCTTTGTAGTATCTTCTTTCAGCATCAGGGTAATGCTGGCCTCATAAAATGAATTTGGAAGCATTCCTTTCTTTTATATTTTTTGAAATAGTTTGAGAAGAATAGGTAACGGTTCTTTAAATGCTTGGTAGAATTTTTCTCTGAAGCCATCTGGTCCTGGACTTTTTTTTGTTGGTTGGACTTTTGATTACTGATTCACCTTCATTGCTGGTAATTGATCTGTTCATTTTCTGTTTCTGCAGTTCTGGTAGATTATATTTTTCTAGGAATTTACCTATTCCAGGTTGTCCAATTTGTTGGCATATAATTTTTCATAATATTCTCTTATAATGCTTTGTATTTCTGTGGTGTCAGTTGTTATTTCTCCTCTTTCATTTCTGATTTTGTTTATTTGAGTCTCTGTCTTTCTGCCTCTCTGTCTCTGTCTCTGTCTCTCTCTCTCTTTTGATGAGTCTGGCTCAAGGTTTATCAATTTCATTGCTCTTTTCAAAGAACCAGTTCCTGGTTTCATTGATCTGTTCTGTTGTTTGTTTTTAGTTTCTTCTATTTCTGCTCTAATTTTTGTTATTTCCTTCCTTCTACTGGTTTGGAGTTTTGTTTGTTCTTTTTCTAGCTCCTTTAGGTGTAAGGTTAGGTTGTTTATTTGAGATTTTTCTTGCTTCTTGACATAGGACTGTATTGCTATGAATTTTCCTTTTAGAATAGCTTTTGCTGGCTCCCAGAGATTTGACCACTCTGTTTTCATTTTCATTTGCATGTATTCTTTAATTTCCTCTTTGATTTCTTGGTGACCCATTCATTGTTTAGTAGCATGTTATTTAACCTTCATATATTTGTGTTTTTTCCAGATTTTTTTCTTGTGGTTGATTTCCAGTTTCATAGCGTTTTGATAAGAAAAGATGCATGGGATGACTCTGATCCTCTTGAATTTGTTGAGACTTGTTTTGTGACCTAATATGTGATCTATTCTGTAGAATGTTCCATGTGCAGTTGAGAAGAATGTGTAGCCTTCTGTTCTGAATATATCTGTTAGATACATCTTGTCCAGTGTGTCATTCAAAACGGCTGTTTCCTTGTTGATTTTCTGTTTGGATGATCTATCCATTGATATAAGTGGGGTGTTAAAGTCTCCTACTATTATTGTATTACTGTTGATTACTCCCTTTATGTTTATTATTAGCTGCTTTGTATATTGGGTCCTCCCATGTTGGGTGCATAAATATTTACACTCACTATATCTTCTTGTTTTGTTTTTCTCTTTATGATTATATAGTGTCCTTTTTTTTTTTCCTCTTGTTACAGTCTTTGTTTTAAAGTCTATTTTGTCCATTATAAGTATTGCTACCATGGCTTGCTTTTCACTTCAATTTGCGTGATAAATGCTTTTCCATCCTTTCATTTTCAATTTGCATGTGTCTCTCTTTTTTTTTTTTTTTTCTTTTTAAAGTAAACTCTACCCCAGATCAAGAGTTTCATGCTTTACTGACTGAGCCAGCCAGGCACCTCAATCTGCATGTGTCTTTAGGTCTGAAATGAGTCTCTTATAGGCAGCATATAGATAGGTGTTGCTTTTTTATCCATTTTTTCACTCTGTGTTTTTTGACTGGAGCGTATAGTCAATTTATTCAAAGTAATTATTGATAGGTATGTACTTATTGCTGTTTTGTTACTTATTTTATGGTTGTTTTTGGAGTTCTCTGTATTTTTCTTCTCTTCCTCTCTTCAGTCATGGTTTTTTGGCTTTCTGCAGTGATATACTTGGATTCCTTTTTCTTTTTCTTTTTGCATAGCTATTACTGGTTTTTGATTTGGTTACTATTGGGTTTGTATATGACATCTTATGCGTATAGCAGTCTAAATTAAGTTGATGGTTGTTTAAGTTTGAATCCATTCTTTATTCCTCTCCTCCCCATGTTATAGGTATGTGGTGTCATACTTTACATCTTTTTGTTTTTGTGAATCCCTTGACTGATTTTTATAGATATACTTATTTTTACAGCTTTTGTGTTTCCTACTTTTCATAGTCCCACTTATGGTCTTTCCCTTTCACTCAAAAAGTCCCCTTTAACATTCCTGTTGTGCTGGTTTACTGGTCGTAACTTCCTTTAACTTTTATCTGGGAAACTCTCTCTTCCTCTATTTTGAATGATTGCTTTGCTGGATACAGTATTCTTGGCTGCAGGCTTTGTTCTTTCAGCACTTTGAGTATATCATGCCTCTCCCTTCTGACCTGCAAAGCTTGTGCTGAAAAGTTTGTGCTGCAAAATTTGTGCTGAAAGCTTTTCCTTATATGTAACTCTTCTGTTGCTGCTTTTAAAATTCTTTGTTAATAACTACTTTTTGCCACCATAATTGGTATATGTTTTGGTGTGGACTGCCTTAGTTTGATTTTGATGGGGGATCTCTGTACATCCTGTATCTGGATTTCTGTTTTGTCCCCCAGATTTAGAAATTTTCAGCTATTATTTCTTCAAGTAAATTTTCTGCCCCCTTTTCTTTTTCTTCTTCTGGGATCCCTGTAATGCAAATGTCATTATGCTTGATGGTGTTACTGAGTTCCCTAAGTCTATTTTCATATTTATTATTTTTCTTTCTCTTGTTTAGCTTGACTGCTTTCTATTATTCTCCCCTCCAGGTCACTACTGTTTATTCTACCTAGTGTATTTTTAATTTCAGTTATTGAGTTCTTCATCATTATTTTATGTTTTCCATCCGTTTGTTAAGGGCCTTACTAAGTTTCTCTTCTTTTTCTTAAGTCCAGTGAGTTATCTTTATGATCGTTACTTTACATTCTCTATCAGGTGTATTATTTATCTCCATTTCATTTAGGTCTCTTGTGATTTTGTCCTGTTCTTTCATTTGGGACATATTCATCTGTTTCCTCATTTTGTCTAACTCTCTATGTCGTTTCTGTGTGTTAGAAAAGTCAGCTATGTCTTCTGCTCTTGAATGTAGTGGCCTTATGAAGAATAGGTCCTGTAGTGTGCTGCAGTGCAATGTCCCCTGTTCATCAGAACCTGGCACTTGAGGATGTCTCCTCTGAGTGTTGCATGTGCCCTGCTGTTGTGGCTGAGCCATGTTTGCTTTCAGTCCGGTCATCTGCAATGGCTCCCTTTGCCTGTTGTGGGCAGGGTTTGGTCCCTGTATTGTTAGTGGTCCAGTCTGGGGACACCTTGGGCTTTAGTTAAGTCAGACCAGGCATTTGCCAGAGATGCAGGAGCACCTAACTGCACGTGAATGTGGGGACAGGGTGCTTGGTGCCAGCAAGGTCCAGATTGACAGGACTGGACCTCCATCTGCAGAAGTGCTCTGGGTTGGGATGCATGGTGTTAGCAAGGTTTACATGGGTCTCTTTTGGAAGACCTGTATCAGAGGCCTGGCTGGAGGAGGCATGTCAGCTGGAGAATGGGTGGGGGGAGGTGCACTGTTAGCAAGTTAGGTACCAAGTATTGGTGCTGCACTGGTTCCCAGATGTGTTGGTGTGTTTATGCTGGGGGTGAGTCATGAGAATGGTGCCTGCCAGTAATTTTGTTCCTGGAGAAGTCTCCCAAAGACCCCTGCCTCTCCAGCACATGCTCTGAGATTTGTATAAACAAGTTACCTTCTTGTCACTGCAAGCATTTTTCAAACTGCTGCTTTTGTGCTGTATCTCCATGGGGGCTGTTTGTTTTTCTGTCTCTTTAAGGGTGGGGACTTAGTTTCTCTTGCCCTCCTGGCTCCCTCCTGTCTCTCTCCCTCCTGTCTCTCCCATAAACTTGCTGATTTACCAACTTCCAGATGGTAAATCTTACTGATTGTTAAGAACTCCTGAAATTCAGCTTCTCTAGTTTTCAAAGCCAAATGTTATGGGGATTGGTCTTCCCTGTGTGGGCTCCGTGGTGTGAGGGTCTCTTTCTCTCTCCTCTCGAGCCCATGGTGTCCCTCCCTCCTGTGGACAGTCCTGCAAGTCCATTTAGCTCCCAGCCACATCTCTGTCCTTACCTTCTTCGAAGTGGCCTCTCCTCTATATTTAGTTGTGGAGAATCTGTTCTGCCAGCCTTTGGGTCATTTTCTGGGTTATTTATACTGAATTGGCTGTTGTCTAGTTGTGTCCCTGGGATGAGGTGAGCTTATTATGGTCCTCTTACTTTGCCATCTTCCCAGAAGTCTCCTGATGTTATGATGTTGTTATTTTTGTGTATGTCTCTTAGTACACATGTGCAGGAGTTCCTTTAGAGCATATTCCCAGAAGTGGAATTACTGCATCATTGATATGTATATGCCCACCTCATTGAATTATGCCATATTGTTTTCCAAAGTGGTATTCCAATTCATACTCTTATCTACTATGTGTAAAATTTACCCTTGACATTTTCAGGATCCCAGACTTTTTTAAAAAAGTTGCCAATCTGATGTATGTAAAACATTGCTACTTAAGTGCTTGCATCTAGAAATTGTTACCTGTCCACAATTTAATCAAAGCACTGCTTGCTTTACTGAGGAAGTCTTGTGAAAAAAAATATTTTCAGCTGCAGTAAATAATATACCTAGTGATGTGGTTGATTTACATGCTGGTGTAGTTTTAATTTACGGGCCAACTGACCACTCTTTAAATAGCACTGTGGAATGATATTTTATTGTGGTTTAAATTAATATTTACCTGATTACTAATGAGATTGTGCATTTTCCCATCATTTATGTATCATTTATGTTTCCTTTTAAGTTAGAAGCTTGTTCATCTCTTTTGTTTATTTTTTAATTGGTTTGATCTTGCATATTCTGGATATTAATCCTTTGTTATATAGGTTGCTATTCTGTTCTCCCAGTTTTTGGCTCATCTTTCACTTTCTTTAATAAACAGAAGTACTTAACACTAATAAGTCACTTTTTGGCTAGTGCTTTTGGGTTTTGTTTGTGAAATTGTTCCCTCCCAAGCAGTCAAAAAGATATTTTCCTGTATTCTAAAAGCCTTTGGTTGCACCATTCAAATGTAAATCCTTAGTCCACCTAGATTCGATGTTTGTGTGTGTGTGGTGTGAGATAGGGATTTAAATATACTCTTTTCCCTATGGATAATCCCTTTCCTTAACACCACTTAACTGAATTATTCACACAGTGATTTGTAGTAACATTTGTCATATTTCAGATATCCATATGTGTATGGGTTTGTTGCTGGGCTGTTATTAGTTTGTCTTTCTGTATTTGTGCCAATAGCCAAATGTCTTAATTACCATAGCTTCATAACAAGTTTATATCTGGTAAGGCAATTCCCTCCACTTTGCTGTTATTCTTCAGAAGTACCTTAGGCAACTCTGTGAATGTATATGTTTATATATGTAAATAAAGAATTTAAATTATAATTTTTTTTTTTTTTTAGATTTTATTTGTTTGACAGAGAGACAGCAAGAGAGGGAACACAAGCAGGGGGAGTGGGAGAGGGTGAAGCAGGCTTCCCACTGAGCAAGGGAGCCCGATGCAGGACTCTATCCCAGGACTCTGGGATCATGACCTGAGCTAAAGGCAGACGCTTAATGACTGAGCCACCCAGGCACCCCTAAAATTTAAATTATTACAAAGAAATTCAGGATATGTATACATATTCCATAACAGTAGAGCTAACATATTCTGTTGAACCTGAATTGGATTAAGTTAAAAATAAGTGAAGACAGGGGTGCCTGACAGGCTCAGTTCGTAGAGCATGTGACTTTTGATCTTGGGGTTGTAAGTTCGAGCCCCACGTTGGGTGTAGATATTACTTAAACATAAAATTAAAAAAAAATACATGAAGACAGAATAAGTCAGTTAGACGTTTAATTGGCTTTAGTTTCAAGAATTGCAGTTTCTACTCTTAAGCTTTTTTGTTTTTAAGATTTATTTATTTATTTGAGAAAGAGCACAAGTGGGAGGGGTAGAGGTAGGGGGAAAGAGAATCCCAAGCAGACTCCACACTGAGCACAGAGCCCAACACTGGACTTGATCCTGCGACCCTGAGATCACAACCTGAACTGAAACCAAGAGTTGGACGCTTAACTGACTGGGCCACCCAGGCACCCCTACTATTATACTTTTTAAAGAATGGTTGAGACTCATAAAAAATTGACTATTTTTATTTTGGACAACATTGATTAAGAATGTAAAATTTATGGATGTAATGGTTAATATTAATATTTTACATGTTTTTTTCTCTCAAGTCTTGATACATCATCAAAAGCATAGTCTTTCCAAGATGGCTTATCAGACACCTCTTTATCCTTGCTCTGTATATGTTCATGTGCCCAGCAGACATTTTGCTGCTGCTACAAAGTAAGTATTTTTTTTATTAATTTTGTTTGCTTTCGTTTAAAATTTTGATTAAAGAACATTATGCTTTGTCCCATAAAGATGTACAGAGACATACAGTTGTGAAAGTTTATCATCTCTGCTTTTTTGACCTTTTATAGTTGTAAAGGAAAATATGACTTATTATTGTAATGCTTAACATTTATTGAACACTGACATTCAATGACTGATGTGGTTTAGTCTCCACAGCTACTTTATGTGGAAGCTGTTGTTATTATGTTCTTTTTTGAGTTGAAAAGCATGGCATTGAAAGATGATGTAACTTGCCTAGGTTCACAGTGGTAGTAAGTGTTGGAGTTATGACTTGTGACATAATAAGAAATATTTATATTCGTCTCTGCCTCCAGTTCCTGATACAGAGCTCCTAAACTCCTGTAATCTTCTGAGTGATAGGGATGCTAGGAGCATCTATTATTCTAATATTTGGTCTTTGACCCAGTTCCTGATACAGAGCTCCTAAAACCCTTGTAATTTTCTGGGTGATAGGAGCATCTTTTGTTCTGGTAAGGAACTCTTGGTGGGCTCCTAGATGGAGGCTGGTCACCAGAAGGACCAAACCATAATTAGAAGCTTTCAGCCCCACCTGTCATCCATAAGGGTGAGAGGAGCTAGAGATTGAATTCATAATTGATCATGCCTCCGTAAAAATCCCTGTACTGTGAGGTTCTGAAAGTTTCTGGATTGGTGAACATATACATGTGCCCAAAGGGTGGTGCACCCAGACCCAACGGGGACAGACACTCTTGTACTCCAGACTTCTGGACCTTGCCCTATGTATCATATATTTTATTATATAATAAACTGATAAATGTTATAAAAGTGTTTCTCTGAGTTCTGTGAGCTATTCTGGCAAATTATGAAGTCTGTGGAGGGGGTCATGTGGCCCTTTGATTTATAGCCAGTTGGCAAGAAATAGCCAGAGGCCTTGAAATGTGATTGGCATCTGAAGTGGGGGCAGTTTTATGGAACTGAGTCCTTAACTTGTGGGATCTGATGCTAAATCCAGGTAGGTAGTATCAGAACTGTCTTCAATTGTTGGATACCTGGCTTGTGTCAGATAGTTAGTTGGTATGGGGGAAATAATCCACATATTTAGTGTCAGAATTATTTCTTATTTAACTGTATACTCTGTTCTCCATCTTGCTTCTTATTATATTGTTAAGTTTTAACAATATATCTTGGAGATTGTTTCAGATGGAGGTGTCTAGTTATTTTTTTTTGATTGCGATATAATTGAAATATAACATATTAGTGTCAGGTGTACAACATAATGATTCAGTATTTGTATGTTTTGGGAAATGCTCACCACAGTAAGTCTGGTTAATATCTGTCACTATACACAGCTACAGTTTATTTTCTTGTGATGAGAACTTTAGAAGACTTACTTTCTTAGTAGCTTTCGGGTAGACAATACAGTATTATTAACTATAGTCACCATGCTGTACGTCACATCCCCATGATTATTTATTTTATAACTGAAGTTTGTACTTTTGACCACTTTCGCCCACCCCCGCCCCTGCCTCTGGTAACCACCAATCTGTTCCCTGCATCTGTGAGGGTTTTTTTTTTTTTTTTAATATTTCATGTATAAGTGAGATCATATGGCATTTGTTATTCTCTGACTTACATCACTTAGCATAATGCCTTTAAGGTCATCCATATTGTCTCAAGTGGCAAGATTTCATTCTTTTTTTTGTGGCTGAATAATACTTCATTGTATATATATACCGTATTTTCTTTATCCATTCATTCGTTGATGGACACTTAGGTTGTTTCCCTGTTTTGGCTGTTGTAAATAATGCCATAGTGAACATGCATACAATATTTCATTGTGTGAATATACCGTAATTTATTTAACCATTTCCCTGTTTCCCACTATGGTACACATTTATCTTTTTAATCATTTTTTATTACAAAAGAATAATCATGTACATAGATCTTGTCAAAGATTATGAATGTATTTGTAGTATAAACTCTGAGAATTTTTGAATCAAAAGATATGTGCATTTATAATTTTAGTAGGTAATAGGTAATACTAAATTGCCTTCATAGAGATATTGTCAGTTTATGTCCTTACCAGTAAACTGTATTAGAATGTCTATTTCTCCGTATACGGTATAGTTAAAATTTTTGAACTTTCCAATTTGATAGGTAATAAATGGTATCATCAAGTTTTAATTTATATTTTCTGTTATTATTGAGGTTGTATATCTTTTCATGTGTTTAAGAGCCATGTATATTTTGTTAACTGAATTTTCCTCTCTTTATTATTCCAGCTTTAGTATATGTACTGCTGAAGTGAGCACTGATTACTGTGAATTTTTTGTTCATGTCCTATTCCAATTCTTTGTAGTTGATTAGTAAGACTTCTTTATATATAATAAATTAGCACATATCTGCACTATAATTTTAGATTTTAACTGTTATGGTAGAGAAATGGATGAAGTGCTATGGGATCACAGATGAAACGTAAATTAATTCTACCTGGAAGAGGGTATCGCAAGAAGTATTGGAGCTGGGTCCTAAAAGAATTTTGCAGGGGGATTGAGAGAAACATATTTCAGTAGTGCAGAAGCATGAAAGTGAATGATGGACAAAATACAGTCGGCCATGGCTTGAATATAGGATGAAGGGGGAGGTGGCAGAAATGTAACTAGAAAGGAACCTTCCTTTGAGTGTGCATATTATCTGGATTCTTTTTGTTTTTGAGAAGTTGGAGGAGTATTAGTTGTACTAGTTTACATTCCCATCCCCATCCAGCAGTGAGTGTCTGCATTCCTAAAAACTCTGAATAGCATCAGTCTTTGTGTTTCTTCATCGTATTTCTTATTTATATCTTTTGCCTGTTTTTCTGTTGGAATATTTGTTTTTTTTCCTGCTTTTTGAAAATATTTATTAGGGATATTAATTACTTTGATAATATTTTATCTTTAAATGTTTCTTTTATCCAGCAGAAATTTTTCATTTTATGTCTTCCCCATGTTCTATTCCAGTGCAACTTTAAAAGTAATTTCACTCACCTAAAAAGTATAGGATAAGAAATACGCATACTTAAAAGAACCTGAAAAGTTTTTAGCAATTTTTTTTCATATCTGACAATGAGAATTATTCAGTAGGTTGAGAGAATCATAGTATTTTTATTTTAGTTGTGGTTTTCTTTTTTTTTTAAGATTATTTATTTATTTATTTATTTATTTATTTATTTATTTATTTGAGAGAGTGCCCAAGCATGCATGCACGCTGGGGGGTGGGGGCGGAGGGACAGGGGAAAGAGAATCCCAAGCAGACTCCATGCTGTAGAATCTGATGTGGGGCTTGATCTCATGACTCTAGATCACAACCTGAGCTGAAATCAAGAGTTGGATACTTAACTGACTGTGCCACCCAGGCGCCCCTGTGGTTTTAATTTTGTTTTTTTTTAAGATTTTTATTTATTTATGTGACAGAGAGACAGCCAGCGGGAGAGGGAGCACAAACAGGGGGAGTGGGAGAGGAAGAAGCAGGCTCCCAGTGGAAGAGCCCGATGTGGGGCTCGATCCCGGAACACCGGGATCACGCCCTGAGCCGAAGGCAGACGCTTAATGACTGCGCTACCCAGGCACCCCTGTGGTTTTAATTTTTTAATATCCTGACTTTATAATATACTAAAAAATAGTTTTTGTGTGGCAAAATTTTTTTTAATCAGGATCTGAGACAGGGTGGAGAGGCTTGTGCTTGCTTCTCTCTTTTGTCATTTTGAATCTCTTCATTTGTCCATGTATGTGCATATACTCATGGTTTGCCCATGACAGATGCTGATAAAAAAAGGCCACTTTGGTCATCTCTGACTTTGGTTCTGTTTCTCTGTTGATAATAGGTTCTTTTTCTTCTTCATGTATCTCAGAAATTTTTATTGACTGCCAAAGATCTTGTGTAGAGCAGTGGAAACTAAAGTACCTAGTATTTATGCCCAGGAATCCTGTTGTCGCAGTGTTGAATCAGTCCACTTAGAAGTCGAGCTAGGTTTTGGTTTCGTTGTTGCTATGGTTACCGCCAGCTTCAAATTTCTGTACTTTATCTTATGCGTAGGATGGGGGCTGGGTTGCTGGACGGTTTTTCTCAGTGTTCCTGTTTTATGCTCTGTTTTCTGCTTACCCATGCAGCTGTACCCCAGAGGCGGGGGGGGGGGGTTTCTCTCTTTATACTGTTGCTCCTTCTCTAGAGTAGATTGCTGTTACTTATTAGTGCCTGCTAGTCTGGAGTTCGATGCAGGAGGGATTCTGTTTTCCAAACCAGCCTTTATCTTAAGTGGGCCCAGTGTGGCTGGACCATCAGGATGGGGTTTTCTCAGTATTTCTGTCCCTTCTCCCTGTGGTATTTATCTACTGCTGGTCTTTGCCAGAGTATCCAGGCCCTTCCCCAGGTTTACTCTACTGGTAGAGGATACTGTGTTCCGGATGGTTTCCTGATCTATGCCTAAGGGTAGAAGTTTTTGTGTTTTTTCCTTCTTTCTTTTTCCTATATATATGGGTGTTTATCTGTGCCCTACATGGTTTCAGGGTTACAAGCCTTCCTGGCAGCAGTGGCTAATCTCTGTGCCTGTACTCTTTAGGGAGGCTTTCTAGTCTCCTGTCCTGCTCCAGTCTTTCCCAGGAGCATCTGGTGGAGGTCTGTGGAAAGGGCCTACAAACTGTGAACTCCCGTTATGTGTGGATGTCTCAGGGGCTTTCTAGTAGCCCTGACATTCTTACCTGTTTGCCTTCTCTTATACTCTGCTACAGGTGAGAGTGTCCTGAGTATGCATGCATGTGGAGTGGGAGTAGGGAATGCGGGCTGATTCTTCTTAGATTTAAGGCTACTTGGTTGCCCTGTGATCTCAGCTTTGTGATGCATTCAAAAAAAGTGGTTTTATTTGACTCTCTATTGTTAATACTCTTCACAGGTTTTATTTTTAAATTTTCATTTATTTGTATTATTGACTGGGTTTTATTCTTTTGCCTTTCACGTTGTAAGCATAAGCAGAACCTCTGCATTTAGTTTCATGAATAAACCAGGGTCAGAGATATTAGTGAATTTATTTACAGGATTATACTGAGAAATGAGATGTCCAGATGTTTGCATTCCATTAATAATTACATGCCCTAGCCATTTTCTCTTTAGTTCTGTTTAGTTCAGTTTAGTTTGACAGAAGTTGTGTATCACCATGCTCCCCCAACTTCCATCCCCCAATTTCTCAATGTAAAGGCTTTTTCAGCCTCAAAGGGACTTGAATCTCTGGGGTCACAGATCTTCAAAGGTCTTGACGTGAGCTTTATTGTAGCACTGATTTTTTTTTTTTGTTTGAGTATGATGATGGAATTATTTTTCCTTTCATGCTTTTGGAGTTAAGGGACAGGTGAGGCGGGGGAAGTTATTATCTGAGTATAATCTCTTACTACTCATTTAATCTATGTAATTTAGGTACGCAGGTAATCGCTGCAAAATTCTCTTTGATTCAGACTGCCAGGTATTTTTCCTTTACCTTTGCAAAAACCATTTTATTTTATTTTATTATTTTTATTTATTTTATTTTATTATATTATGTTAATCACCATACAGTACATTCCCAGATTCCGATGTAAAGTTTGATGCTTCATTAGTTGCGTATAACACCCAGTGCACCATGCAATACGTGCCATATTTTATTATTTTTTAAAGATTTTATTTGTCAGAGAGAACACAAGTGGGGGGAGCTGCAGGCAGAGGGAGAGGGAGAAGCAGGCTCACTGAACAGGGAGCCTGATGCGGGGCTGAATCCCAGACATGGGGCTTGATCCCAGAACCCTGAGATCATGACCTGAGCCGAAGACAGACGCTTAACCAACTGAGCCACCCAGGCGCTCCTTGGCAAAAACTTTTTTACTGTGATTTATTTTTATTCCCCAAGAATCATAGTGTTTAGGCTCTCCTGATAGGGCCTTACATAATTGCATGAACAACATAGGTCTTCTGGATATGATTCTAATGAATAAAGATAGACATTTTTGGAGGGTCATGGAAAACTGGCAGTGGGTATATAAAATTAATTACTGACAGATTTTGTTCAGTTGTGTTTTTTTTAATTTTGGAAGAAAGTGTTTTTTAGAGTCCTATTTGATCTGTTATAATATTATGCTTTTTTTCCCCTTTAAAACAGTGTTCCATTTGTAACTTAAAAGTAGTTTTATTGAATCACCTCAAATATTTTGTGAAACAAGGAGCAAAGTATAAATAAATTCCTGTATACTCAGCTCATTCTGTATATCAGACTTCTTTTGGATGTTGCATATATTTATTAATCTAAAAATCATATTTCAGTCCCTGGGAATTTGATATTAATTATAATTTATATGGACAGGTTTGGCAATGATAAAAATTTCGTGCTGAAATCAGTGTTTATGTAAAGCAAGTCTGTAGGTTACAGCTAGGACTTTTATTTGTTTTGTTTATTTTAGATGGAGAGTATTTTACTAACACATGCTCTTTAGGCTTCTTCTTTTATTGGCCTCCCTATTCTCTTACTAAATGTAAAATGAAAATGTGATTTCTCTAGTTTGGAAGATTCAAAATTTTGTGGAGTACTTCCAAAGTAGCTATTGGGGCATGTTGCATCCGTCTGCTTGGACACCTGCTTAGACTTGTTGTCATCAGTCCAGAAGGACACCTGTGTCCCATTAAAAATGAGCATTGTCATTATCTGCTATTCTATTGAATTGCTTATCAGTTGGGTGGATGCTGTTATTTGTGGTAATAAGGATTCTTTGAGAGCGAGTGAGAATGGAATTATACATTCAATTGGATTTTTGAGTTTCTTTTTTAAAAATTTGTTTTACTGTCATCTGTTTCTTTCCCATACATTTTATAGGACCCCGTATTTGTTTTCTGTTAGCAAATTACCACAAACTTTGTGGTTTAAAACATCAGAAGTTTGTTATCTTGCAGTTCTGTAGGTCAAGTCTGTCATGGATCTCACTGGGCTAAAATCAAGGTGTCAGCAGGGTTTCCTTCCTCTCTAGAAGCTCTAGGGGAAAATCTGTTTCTTTTCCATTCCCACTTTTGAGAGGCTACCCACATTCCTCAGCTTGTGGCTCTCTTCCTCCATCTTCAAAGCCAGGAATGGCAGATTCCCTTTCATGCTCCAATTTCTTCTCTTTCTTCCCATCTCTTTCAGATGTAGGTGGGAAAGGGGAGAGTTTCTCTGCTTTCAAGGACTTGTGTGATTAGATTGGCCCCTGGATTTTCCAGATAATCTCCCCATCTCAGAGTCTTTAGCCCTAATAAGCACATCTGCAAAGCCTTTTTTGCCATGTAGATATAACATCTTCGGAAAGTCATTATTCTGCGTACAACAGAACTCAAAACGTTTTTCTAGAAATGTTACTTATTTAAAACTGTGGCTAAAAGATTATAGGTGTGATTTGAAATAGTGTTGAGAAAATACGTCATATTATCTCTAGCTCTTTTTTATTCTGTCTTTTCTTCTTAGGTTCAAACTCTCTCTCTTTTTTTTTAAAGATTTTATTTATTTATTCGACAGAGATAGAGACAGCCAGCGAGAGAGGGAACACAAGCAGGGGGAGTGGGAGAGGAAGAAGCAGGCTCACAGCGGAAGAGCCTGATGTGGGGCTCGATCCCATAACGCCGGGATCACGCCCTGAGCCGAAGGCAGACGCTTAACCGCTGTGCCACCCAGGCGCCCCTAGGTTCAAACTCTTATCTGCAATTACCAGTTGAACATGTTTTCCTAGATATTTCGTAAACACCTTGTTAGCTTTTGTTATATACCAAACCACTCAAGAATTCTTCATCATTGCACACACATCTGTGGGTCAACTGATCTAAGCTAGGTTTGGATGGGTGTCTCTTAGGACCTTGGCTGGGCTTGCTGCACATCTGTGAGCCTGCACATCAGTTGTGAATTGTCCAGTCTAGCCTGGGGCTTTGTGGGGGCAACTCTGTTTCACATATCCCTTATTCTCCTGCCTTTGGGGTGGCACAAGCATGTTCTTATGGAAATGGCAGAAATACAGGCATGCAAGTGGAAACATGAAACTTCTTATTGGCCTAAGCTTAGAGCAGAGGAACTGTTACTTTTCCTTTATTAAGTGCTTTGGCCAAACTAGTCACATGACCAGTCAAAGTGCTGGGAAACACGTGCTACCCCTTTAAATGAGAGGAACTGCAAAGTCACTCAGCAAAGGGGCTTGATGAAAAGAGGGGATAAAGAATTGGGGCCAGTGCTACCCCACATTCAAACTCTGTATTGCCCCAAATTGAACTCATCTCTGTGAATACCTCTCTTACAAGAAACTGTTTTGCCTTTATTTCTGGTCTTAATGATATTACTCTATACCTAGTCACCCAAGCCAGAAACATAGGACATATTGTGTATAGTCTTTTTCCATCTTTCTTTTTCTGCAGTATTTATAAATATCTAATCTCTCATCTTCTCTGGCCTATTACCATCACTGCTCTAGAGGCTGTCATATCTCCTTGAGAAGAAAGGGAGGGATTAGTCTTTATATTGTCTCCAGTCCAGCTTCCTTCAAATCTGTCTCTTATATTGTAGCCAGAATACTCTACTGGAAATACAGATTTTACTCCTATTCTGTGGCTTCTCATTGCCTCTAGTGAAGGCATCTATGATCTAGATTCTCCAGCCCCATCTTCTGATGTTTCTTGCCTTCTGTTTTGTCCTGTAATTCAGGAGTCAGCAAAATATGTCCAGGGGGCCAAAAAATGTGTTCAGCCATCTATTTTTGTATGATTCATGAACATGGTTCCTACATTTTTAAGTGATTGGATAAAAAAAGAAGAGTATTTTGTGACTCATGAAAATTATGAAATTTAAGCCATTTGTTCATAAATAAAGTTTTATTGGAACATGGCTACCCTCATTCATTTTTCAATGTCTATGGCTGCTTTCACATTACATGGCATAATTAAAATATTGAGATAAGAGACTATAAAATATTTGCTCTCTGGTCCCTTAGAGAAAATTTTGCCCCCCTCTGCTCTCGTCAGAATTTATAACAACTCTCCTTATGTACTTGCATTCTGTTTCATGACTCAATACTTTTATTATGTTGTTTCTTTGCCTGGCTAACTGTACTTTTTAAGATAATAGCTTTATTGAGCTATAATTTACATACCATACAATTCACCCATTTAAAGTGTACAATTCAGTGGTTTTTAGTATATTCACACTTTTGCCACCACTACAGTGTCATTTTTAGAACATTTTTGTTAGCTTCCCCTAAAACCTCACGCCCATTGGCAGTTACACTCCATTTTTCTAACCTCCTCTTCCAGCCTTGGACAGTCACTAAATCTACTTTCAGTTTCTATGAATTTGCCCATTCTTGATGTTTCATACAAATAGAACCATAAAATATCTAGTCTTTTGTAACTGGCTTCTTTTACTGGCATATGTTTTTAAAGTTTATACTTATTATAGCTTGTATCAGTACTTCATTCCTTTTCACTGCTGATTAATATTTTATTGTATGGATATATCACATTTATGTATTCATTCATCTGGGTTATTGGACATTTGGGTTGTTTTTACTTTTTGATTGTTATGAGTAATGCTGCAATGAACATTTGTGTACATGCTTTCATGCGGTCATATGTTTTCGTCTCTCTTGGGTATATACTTGGGCTAACTCTTCCTTATCCTTCAAGAATTGATGTTAGGGTCATCTCCTCTAGAACACTTCCCTAGCTTCCCAGACTGGATTAAATGTCTTCCCAACAACACTGTGTCAAAGTACTTACCCATTGTATTGAAATTATCCGTTTGCATGTCTGTCTCCTCCATTCCTCTAAATTTTTGGAGGGCAGCATCAATGCTTTATCCAACTTTGCATCAACTGAAAATGGTACAAAAGTTCACTTAATATTTGTTCAAATAGAAATGTTGTAAAGCAGTCTATGCTTTTTAATTAAACTTAAAATAAAAATAAACTTTATTTTTTGTTATTTTTTCTATCTTATGTACTTTGGCTTTTTATTTTTTTATTTTTTAAAAGATTTTGTTTATTTATTTGAGAGAGATAGACCAAGGTAGCGACAGAGATAGCCAGAGAGAGCATGAGTGGGGAGAAGAGGGAGAAGCAGGCTCCCAGCTGAGCAGGATCCTGAGATCACGACCTGAGCCGAAGGCGGATGCTTAACTGACTGAGCCACCCAGGTGCCCCTACACTGGCTTTAAAAAGAAAAAAAAGTTTCTTAGAATATGTATTGAGATAACTGATCTTGAATTTGTCTCTTTTTAAGGCCTGGAAAGAAAACAAAAAAAGGTGTGAAAGACAAAGCATCAGATGAGAAAAAAGATGAGATAGAAAAAATAAAGTCATACTCCTATATGGAAGGCGAACCTGAGGATGATGTCTACTTAAAGCGCTTATATCCAAGGCAGATATATGAGGTGGAGAAAGCTATTCAGTTACTTAAAAAATTTCAAGCTCTAGACTTTACTAATCCAAAGCAAGGTGTTTATCTTGATCTGACACTGGATATGGCACTGGGGAAGAAGGTATGTAGACTCAACTAAAATAAATTTATTTGTGAACAGTGGCTGTATGAATTGCTGTTTCTTGATTTTTGAAGTGCCTTGTTTCCTGTAATAATTTTTGGGAAATCTTATGCTCTTTCAATACTGTGGGATGAAAAATTTTGTTTTTATTTCCCAAATACAAAAATATAACGTTGAACATACTCTGCAGCGTCGATGAACATGTGTCTCCTGCTCACCTGAAAATCACTGGTATAAATTTCAGCAAAAGTAGTGTTAAAATTAACCGAGGAATTACTGTAACTTTGAAAAATGACTTAAGCTGCCTGCGTGTCATACTCCTTTTCTGTAAATGAGGGTTTGGGATTAGAGGTATGTTCCTTAGAGTCCCGTGTTGAGACTGTTTGCATGGGGTGCCAAGCCCTTTACTCTTGCTTCAACCAAAACTTTTCTGCTTTATCTATTTATATGCAGTTCCTTGGATGACTTTTGTTTATAAACCTCTAAAAGTAGTAAAAAAAATACTGAATTAGAGTTGAGGTCCATTACAGCCTAATTTTGTATCTCATTTAAGAAATCTAATTTTCTTGGAAATGGTATTTTCATTTTTATTCTGAAGATGTCTTTTTTTGGTCAGACTAGAAGGTACAAATTTTTGAATACAATTTAACAACCTCAATAACAACAATAGTTGAACACTTAGGAGGAGGCAGTACAGTGTAGTACTTAGGATCATGGGCTCTGGAGTCAGATTACAGTACAGGCCAGAATCCTGGTGTCACCACTTACTTGCTCTTTGACTTTGGGTTTCTGGTTTAACCTCTTCAGATCTATTTTTCCACCTCTTTATAAAGGGAGATAAAATACTTAGTTCATACAGCTTTTAAGAGGGTTAAATGAGATAATGCATGTGAAGTACTTGGTAGGAGTTTAATAATCACAATCAACATTTACTGGAAACTTTCTGTGTACCAGCCACAGTACTAAGTGCTTTGCATGCATTTTCTCATTTAATCCTATAATAACCTCAAAAGAGGAAGCTGAGAGAGAAAAACTGAAGTAACTTGTTGAAGGTCACAGAATAGGAGGTAAAGTTAGGATTTGAATCAAGGTCTATCTCATTTCTTAGTTCTTATTTATTAGAAATAGTTTATACCAGCCATGCTGTAATTTTATTTAATAGTACAGTGTTACTGTTCGTTCTTTTATTTTAAAAATGTTGTAGTATCCAAGATGATCACTTTCTCAGTCAGCCATTAATGTACTGTTGACCCTTGAACAACATAGGTTTGAACTGTGAGGATCCGCTTACATGCACAGTTTTTTTGATAAATACAGTACACTACTGTAAATATATTTTCTCTTCCTTATTTTCTTAATAACATTTTCTCTTCTCCAGCTTTCTTCGTTTTAAGACTACAGTATCTAATTCATACAACATACCAAATATGTGTTGGTTGACTGTTTATGTTATTGGTAAGGCTTTGGTCAATAGTAGGCTATTAGTAGTTAAGTTTTGGGGGTGTCAAAAGTTTATGCAGATTTTCCACTGTGCTGGGGGTAGTGCCCCAACCCCTGAGTTCCTTAGCAGTCAACTGTGGTTCGTAATGAAGAGTTGTAGGACCACAAGCTTCATTTCATAAATGAAAGCCACTTGTAAACTATTAACATTGAAAGGGTACTGTTGTCTTTCTGAGACATTTTTTGTTTTTGATAGAGCGCTTTGCAAGAAGCCAGTATTCCCCCAGGGGATACTTTTATTGTGATTACTTGCCACTGAAAAATTTACTGAAACCCATTGTGACGTGTTAATGGCAAAGGAATGCCAGTCAATAAAATTGAATTGCCTGTCTGGTGTCAAGTATGCTTAAGAGTTTGTGCCTCCTTGTCTGAAAAGAAATCCTCAGGAGGTTATCTCTACTCAAAATAAAGTTTTGCTAAACATTTAACCTTTCAATCAGTTTTAATTAGGGAACATCCCTAATTCCCTTTCTTTTAGACCTTACTGCACCAAAACTATGGGCTTAGACCTTCCATGTGAAGTCTCTCTAAGTGATATGAGCCACAGGGCTAGACAGGTCCTTAGCTAGATAACTGAACAAAGAAGTTCTGAGGCCCTGTAAATCTCCATCCATATTTGGGTGCCTTAATGCATGCCATTATATGTTTTGGATTTTCCAGCTGACTTCCCAGGTATCTTTGAAAGTGGCAGGCAGTTCATGTTGTTTCAAAATAGACTCACTCAGAAGAGCCTTTCAGGCTTGGCATTCTGTCTTAGGTTTAGAGTTAATAGTGAACTACTGCAGATTAGCTGGATATTTTCCGTCATCTGTTATGCATAGCTGTGCTCATGTCCTCCTTGATGGTGAAAAAAAATTACATGTTCTTTTGAATTTAATTGGAGGTAGTAAACTTTTATTGATATCCATCATGTAGATAGCATTGTACTAGGTGCTGAGGAAGATATGGATATGCAAACACATCACTTAATATATGAGAGATTGTGGTGAATGATGTAGAGATAGAAGCCAAGTGCTGTGGCAGTATGGAGGTGGGGAGAGAGGTGCAGGTTTTCATCATGATTTCTTAGGAAAGAAATATAGTCTCTTATGCTTTAAATTGTAATCATTGAATAGTTCTAGATTAATTAGAGGACATATGGTAGAATTAAAACATTGAAAACAAAACCTATCAGTTTTGTTTTTTATAGATGTGACAGATACAGAAAAGATGAATGAATTTTTCATAATTATTTTTTCATTGCTGTGTATTTAGAAAAAAGTGGAGCCATTTGCCAGTGCTCTTCGCTTTCCATACCCGTTTGTTTCAGAAATCAATAAAGTTGCTGTTTTTACAGGGGTGAGTAACCTTTGTCAACTTTTCATATCATTTAATTTTTTTTACATATCATATTAATCAGTGCTTAGATTAATTGAATGAGTGGACTATTCATGTAGTCTTATTTTCCCCATCTGAAGCGTTAAATGACTTATTTGAGGTTATGTCATTTGAGAAAGCTAAACTAGAATATTAATTTCATCATTATTAATCACTACATTATGTTACTCACAAGAAACTGAAGAGAAATAGAGAATTTGTCCTACTAGCTCCTGCTTCCTACTCAAAGTACTCTCCTCAAACAAAAACAACAAAATTATTATTTTTAAAGATTTTTATTTATTTATTTGACAGAGAGAGAGAGAGGAAGAGCGTGCGCCTGCGTGCAGGTACACAAGCAGGGGGAGTGGCAAAGGGAGAGGGAGAAGCAGACTCCCTGCTGAGGGGGGAGCCTGATGCAGGACTTGATCCCAGGACTACAGGGATCGTGACCTGAGCCAAAGGCAGATGCTTAACCGACTGATACACCCAGGTGCCCAGTAAAATTGTTTTAAAGCCATGGGTCCATTTAGTACTTGAAGACACAGAAACCACACTTAAAAATATCTATAGTCTGGAAAACCAGGAAGGTCGAGGCTGTAACAAATAGAGTCATATGGCTCTTTGTCAGTCTTTTTGTATCATAAACATTTGTTTGTAATGTATTTATGAATTTATTTTGTAGAGCGTTTTCATTTTTCTTTATCTGCCTCACTTTCAAGGAAGAGATTCTTTACTTTTTTTTTTTCCTAGAAAAGTGGAGAATATAGCTGTTGGAATGCTACAAAACTTGAGTGACTTAAGGAAGTGATACATTTTCACAGTAAAACCAAATGGCATAAGTGGAGCATAGAAAATAACTAATACTGTGTGTTTTTCTTTTGAATTTTCAGACAACTGGCTAAATTTTTTTAAGTTTTTAATTCTGGTTAGTTGATTAGTTTCAGGCGTACAATATAGTTATGATTCTATCATTTCTTAAGTAATTTTTCCTCTTTAGTTTGTTAAGATGTCTCCAGTTAAGTTAGCAAAACTAAATATATTTTAATCTTTCGCTTCTGGAAGATGATGTATTGATGGCATTGAAGAGCTAGATTGAGCCACTTCTTAGATTCGTAATATGTCATTTCAATATATTTCCTCATGTGTTAGTCAAGAAACACCTTAATCACCTACAAAGTAAACTTGTTCATGATATAGTATCTTTGATACATCTGATTGAGAAATGATGCATTTTCAGTTAAAAGTAGAAACCACAATTTTTACTTTGAACTGTGATAAATTTTTTTGTACAAAATACTTGAAATCAGACTGAATTTGTTTAAAGATTGATGTTCAAACTATTGTATTTTTGTAGAATGCATCAGAGATTAAAATAGCAGAAGAAAATGGAGCTGCGTTTGCAGGAGGAACTAATCTGATTCAGAAGGTACAATGTTGTTTTCATGTTCATTAGTTAAAGAAATTGTTCTCTTTGCCATCCATTGATTTTTTTCATGTGGAACATAACCACTATGCCTATTCTTTTGACAAATGGTTAGTAAAGCTTTGTAGAACAGTGAAAAATTTTCCTACTCTTTTGAGTCTCAAAGTCAAGCTAAGAAAAAACTATCCAGACAGTCTGATACTAATTATGCTTGATTTATATCATGATTTCCCCCCCTTGCTTCCTACATGTTAATGTGAGTTTTTGTGGGTAGACTGGAAAGGGCAATATGACTCTTTGTGGTTTTGAATGCAAGATTTAAAATGAAATTTAGAAGGTAGCACTCATGAATATCACTGTTCATGTTTTGAAGATCAAATATTTGTTTTGCCTTCTTGGAGTGAAAAATGTGATTAACTTTACAGGTCACAAAGGATAGTATCTGACCTCTGTACCTTTAACTTTTACTCTTCAGCCACTTCAGAGTGGTGTAGGCTCAGCATGAGGCAACAAGTGGTTATGTAGTCTGTGTTGAGAAAGTAATAAAGAATTTGTGGAGCTGGTTTGTGACCAGAACGTTTTTTTTGTTTGTTTTGTTTTGTTTTTTAAGAGGTGGGAAGAAGAGGCACGTCTGTTGAATTTTGGGCGTTATTTCTGAAAATACAAGAGATTTTCCTTAACAGTATCTAAAATCTTCTAAATTTAATTGTTTAATTTATAGAATACCTTTTTGGTTTTAGAACAGGAGAAAGTGATTTGAAAATTTCTCTTTGTTTCATATCCAGATTTTTTTTTTAAAGATTTTATTTATTTATTTGACAGAGAGAGAGGCAGCGAGAGAGGGAACACAAGCAGGGGGAGTGAGAGAGGGAGAAGCAGGCTTTCCGCTGAGCAGGGAGCCTTATGCGGGACTCGATCGCAGAACCCCGGGATCATGACCTGAGCCGAAGGCAGACACTTAACGACTGAGCCACCCAGGCGCCCCCCGTATCCAGATTTTGACTTGGGGAAAGTTTGAACTGGGCCCTTCCTTTGGGATGTACAAGAGTGCTGGGTTTTTTTTCCCACCCCAATTGTACTCCAAATGTGGGGGGTATTCTGGATTTTTAAGGAGAGTGTCCAGAATGATTTTTGGAAGTAGCACTTATTGTATTGAAAATACAAAGAAATTATGCTTTCATGCGGACTCTGGGTCAAAGTCAGAGGGTGGTACCCAGTTCTTTCTGATGTATCGTAAACTTTAATAAAATTATTAAAATTCTTTTAATTTTTTAAAAATAAGCAATACCACAGATTCTTTGGAATTAGAGAAGAGAGCTTAGTTTTTGGAGCCAGAGAACTAACTATTCTTATTAAATTAGTATACCGCCTTCCATCTGTTTTTTTTTTTTTTTTCTGAAAGCATAAGAGTGTCTTTTAGAACTGTCAAAACAACAATAGAGTTTAAATGAAGTTAAATGTTAAGCAAGAAAGTACTTCTCAAGAAAGAAATGGTAAGGGAGCAGAAAGTGTTCTGTAGCATTAAGCTTATTAAATAAAACATATTTGAAAAAGTAACCCAAATAAGGAAACCAAGTACATTTTAACATTATTAGGTAAATAAAATGTTACAGGTACAGAATTTCTCTTTAAGGGTGCCAGCAGTGATTGGTTACTAGAGGGAAAATGCCAGCTGTATAAGGCATCACTAGCACATTCTTGCAAGTTACCCCATGGAATCTTTCAAACCTCATCCATGTAATTATTTTTATTTTATTGTTTTAAAGATTTATTTTTTTACCTGAGAGAGAGAGAGTGGAGGGGAGGGGCAGAGGGAGAGGGAAAGAATCCTCAAGCAGAGTCCGCTCTGAGCTTAAGACCTGAGGCAAAACCAAGAGTCAGCCCTCCAGCTGGCTGAGCCACCCAGGCATCCCTCATCCATGTTATTTTTAGAAGACATTCAGATTATGAAATAAATTCAAGACAGTTTTGGTAAATAGTATCATGGCTGTAATTTTTTTTTTTTACACATTTCTTTTAGTTAGGTTAAATACTATTTTACTTAGCACTTATAAAAGGTAAATGGAGGATAAATTTAGTGAACTAATAGTCCTTTCTGAAGTAAGGCCTTTAATAAATTCATTTTGTTTCATTTTGAAATATCAAATATAGTTGGTTCTGAGAGATTTTTAAATAACTTCATTTTTACTTGTCTCTAAAGCATGGTTTTCATTTATGTAGTTTTGTATTATTCCAAGAGGTGATCTTAAGGTTAACTATAACATAACTTTTAAACATAATTTTAAATTTAAGGAACATGTCATAAAATCTGTATTGGAAGGTCTTAGAGTAGAAATTTCACATGCAGTTCTTTGACATTTCAAAATTGCCTCTGTTTTCATATTTCTATGAATGAGAGTCCCGGGTTCTGGAACCACACTGCATGTGTTTGAAATCTGGGTCTGCTCTTTATAAGTGCACAGACTGACTAATCTGCCCTAAGCCCTCAGTTTCCTGATCTGGGTGGGATGTATGGTCAATGTTAGTACTGGCCTCATAGAGTTATTGTAAAGACTGAATGAACTAAATCATTTGACATGTTTAGCAGAATGCTTGGTACATGTAGTAATTGCTCATTTAATGCATGTTGTTATTGTTAAGGGGACAGCAGTAAGTTATTTAGGGAGTAAAGAATTTGGAAAAATAAGAACAGTAACAGGAAGGTAAAATTCCAGAATCACTGCTTAATTTTACCATGGTACAAGATTTTAGGGTTCACTGTGTAACCCCAAACCACCTCTTTGAATGACACATATTGTGGTAATATATGTAAAAAGAATCATTGGTAAAATATTTATTGTCCAGGCAGTATTATTCTAAAAAGTTGCTTTTTTGTAATCAACTAAATGTTTTTGTAATCATTTTATAATCAACTAAATGTTTAAATGGAGTGTATTTTTGTAGTCTAATAATTATTTCAGATGTTTGCCTGAATTAATTAAAACTGTCTTTTAAAATTGAATATTATTCTTTTTGCTATTAAAATGGAATTAGAGTGTGGATAAATAAATTACAAATGAATTTGTCTTTGACTATCCCACTTCTCTTTTATTTTTAGTTATTGGAGGCAAATATAGAATTTTAGTTTCAGTTCTTTGTGAAAATAATTATAGATTAGTTCTCTTGATGCTCTAAATTTAGGAAAGTATTGTGGTTGCTTATGATTGGTTGCTAGTGATTTGAGTGTTATTAATTTTACATATGATATGTTGCAAAATTTTCAGCATTGTTTCTTCAGTTTTAATGGACATATGAATTCAACTTTGTAGGATTATATGAGCCATGTACACATCAGTGCTATCTTCTAGTTTGTTACACTTTTGCCTAACATAACCCCACAGAAGAATTAAACCCAGTAAAAAATTTTTTTTTAAAGGATATGGCTATTTTTAAAAGAACATCAGAAAATGTTTTGGTTCTAATTGTTTTCATAATTGGTAAATGTGTTTGTAGGATCTTTCTTTGAAGGAAAGAATTGTGCTTAATGTCTGTTTTCTAAATTATAAGGGAAATTACTACATTATACTTTATTTTCAGAAGGATAAAGCTTTTCATGTAATCTAAGGTTATCTTTTTTCCCCTGATTTTCAGATTTTGGATGATGAAATTCAATCAGACTTTTATGTAGCTGTTCCAGAAATAATGCCTGAGCTTAATCCATTAAAGAAAAAGCTGAAAAAAAGATTTCCAAAACTAACTCGAAGTAAGGGAGAATTCTTTTTACCATTTTAATATATGTCAACAACTTTCTAATATGTATGTTTAGTTATAAAACAAAACTAATATATATATAGAGTAAATAATATGTTCTGGTATTTAAATTTCATGTTGTGTAAGAACATGTGGATTTGATTTTTTTTCCTTTGGCATTTATATTGGTAATCTAATAATTTGAAAACCCAGTTACTTTATAATGCCAGTTCTTTAAATTTAGGCTTGAAATTAAATTAAATTCAGATTTGAAATTAATGGCACATATTACCCACTAGGTATGTTATCATACTGTTTTATACCTCTTTATTGATATAACACATATGCTTATTGTGTCAGCATTCAACATATATATTTATATATTATGTATACACACATATTTATATACATACATATATATATATACACACACACGCATATATGTGTATATATATATAAATGCTTACTGTGTACATGGCTCTATAGATATTTCCCTTAAGGAACTTTCCTCTTATGGATATTTCCCCCTTATGAAATTTAGTAAGAGGTAATGTCACTATGTAAATAGCCCTCGTGTGGAGTATTATATGATAAATTCACAGGATGCCGAAGGTATTTAGTAGAGGAGGAATTTACACATTGGTGGGGAAATCAGAGAAGGCATGCTGAAGGAGATAACATTTAAACTATAACTTGAGGAGTTCCTGGCTGGCTCAGTTGGTGCAGCGTGTGACTCTTGATCTTGGGGTTGTGAATTGAGGCCCCATATTGGGTGTGGAGCCTCCTTAAAAAAACAAACAACAAACATAAAAACTGTACCTTGAAAAATTGAATGAGTGGATTAAG
Organism: Ailuropoda melanoleuca; assembly: GCF_002007445.2. NCBI lineage: Eukaryota > Metazoa > Chordata > Mammalia > Carnivora > Ursidae > Ailuropoda > Ailuropoda melanoleuca. Next base: position 49,076,921 of record NC_048228.1, on the reverse strand, counting down.
GGTGATATTACTTTAAATAGAAGGAATCTATTAATTGTATACATTGAAGTAAGTTAGTAAGTAAGACTAGGCCATGTACAAAAAATATCAGTTCTCTTTGACTTGTAGTGAATGGTACCCCTACATTGAAGTGAAAGAGAATAATGGGAATCATACTGGATGATTGATACCATATTGAGAAGGATCTTGAATAAGATCCTAAGAAGCTTGGACTTTTGTTTTTAGCAGGAATCTTTTAAAAGTTTTTAAAGTGGGGAGTTCCTTAGAGCTTTAATCTAGAGAGAACTCGTAACATGTATTGGCATGAATCAAAACTGGAAGTGGGGAGACTAGTTTAAGTGCAATTGCCAGAGTCTAGTAAAGGTAATATTTAAACTAAAGTCTTCATAATGAGACTGGAGTAAGGAGATAAATGTCAAAGACACTAGGTCTTTGTGCTAACAGTTAGGAATGGACAGGTTGAGGGGGAGAAAGGGGGAGTCATATGATGCTGGGATTTTTGAAGCCTAAGGATCTCCTAATAAGTTGATTATTAGTGGAAACGGAATAGATTTGGGAGGAAAAATAAGTTCATTTGCTGAGATAGTTTGTTTCAGGTGTGCTGGATTTGGGGTAAATTTTATAGTATAAACAGAACAAGTATTTCAAAATTGTTTTAGTAGATTCGTGTTCAAATTTTAATTCAAGTTGAACTAATTCATCATACATGATAGCCACTATACTTAACCTGAGTTATAGATCGTGTTCTGTACTTTAAGCAAATTCAAATGTCCTCTCCGATTCTTTTGTCATAGAGTTTTATTTGTTTATCTTTGGTAACCTGCATTGAATAACACATCCTCGTTAGGTATCTGACTGAGGTTTGTTGCTTTTTATTATGGATATCCGTTATGGGAGTGTTTGTTGTAATGGAATCAGACTTATACTCTTTCCTAAGTAAAACCTGAAACTGAACATTATTTTAAAATTTAAACCAGAATTACAGTTGAATTTGATGAAAATATTTCTCATAATTTTTTTTTGTTTCTAATTAAATTCAAGCTCACTAAAACCAAACAATACTAAATATAGTCAATTAAAAGTGAAACTGAATACCGAATGTATCAGTGTCCCGTCATCTCCTTGCTTGCTTGGCACAGTGAACTGATTTTTCACAGAAATTAACTCTGTCACCTTTGCTACTTTTCCATTCTTTGAATAATCCTTTTGGCCTCTATTTTCTTTATTCTTTAGCCTTGAGTTTCTTGACTATGATTTTCATCATAAAACTTGAGACTATTGTTTTTTAGCCTGAAAGGTTTTCAAATAATGTATTTCTTTATTTCAAATAAGAAAAGTGTCCCTTTAAAATGTTTATTTTTTTATTGACTTTATTTGTACTTTCATAATGACTCATAGCTTCCGTATACCATGGTCAGATTTCCTAGGTACGAATCCCCGTGCTTCCATTTGCTTTAACAAAGCATCTTGAAAAAAATAGGCCTTTCTGGAATTTTACATCAAAAAATTGGGATGTACTGTATGGTGACTAACATAACATAATAAAAAATTATTATTAAAAAAAATAGACCTTTCTCCTTCTCTAACATTGTCTTTTCACATCCCCACCCCAGGATCTGTTTAACAGCACTGGCAAAACATTTGTGTTCTTTAAACATGAAGACAAACGATTAACCTGTCAAAAATGTTAAAACAGAATACACCAGATGTGCATTAGAACAAATGAGGCTTGTATTATGCATTTTCAGAGCTTATTCTGATTTTTGTGTAGGAACATTTGATTCCCCTTATATCCAACAAAAGACTTTAGGGTAAAATAGAAACTACGTTTTGAGCAAATGGATGAAATTAAAAAACAAACAAGCCCCTGCAACTGAGCTCATTCATTTCCCATTTTGTCTTACATTTTGTTTTACTAATGGGAGTGGGTGTAACTATCTTGGCTGGATTGAGTGTGCACATTGTGCAGCATGTTTAATGCTGCATTTTTATTCATTTTATTTTAATTGCTTACGTAACTGTAGGCAAGTTCTCTGTTTTTTCAAATGCACATTTGGCTTCTTTTCCTAGTATTATTTCTTTTTTATTTAAAAAAAAAGGCATTTAAAACTTCCTTTTTAAATTTCTTGAAAGAAATTGGGCTTCATTTTGCTTGTCAGCTAGCTTTTTACTTCCAATGTAAGTGCCTTCTGAAATTTTCATCTCTAATATATATATATATATTATTGATGAATTAGATTTTTAAATTGCTAACATCTTTTATTTTTTTTTTTAATATTTTATTTATTTATTTGACAGAGATAGAGACAGCCGGCGGGAGAGGGAACACAAGCAGGGGGAGTGGGAGAGGAAGAAGCAGGCTCATAGCAGAGGAGCCTGATGTGGGGCTCGATCCCATAACGCCGGGATCACGCCCTGAGCTGAAGGCAGACGCTTAACCGCTGTGCCACCCAGGCGCCCCTAAATTGCTAACATATCTTTTAGCACTTACTAAACAAAAAATACGAGTATGAAAAATACCTTGACTTAATGGAATTAGTTTTTTATTACATATTAACCCATGGGTGGGTATTATGGCGTATATGGAGAAAGTTGAATTCTTTTAAACCATGCTTAGTTATTGGCACGTAGGTGAAAAAGGAACATGACTGGGAAATTGGACTCACTAATGGGTATTCCTCTTAATGCATAGAATTGAACATCAGTGCTCAGTTGGAGTCTTGTCAAAAGTATGTGGTAGCAGTCTTGTCCAAAGAGTATTCACATCTACTGAGTAGGACACCGCTTTCTCTATGGAAGTATCGTATTTGAGACTAGTGGATGTGAACTTACTGAAACCTAATGTGAAATATTTTTAACTCGTAGATTGAAATGCTGTACTTAAGAGTATTGCTTGGATTATTGAAACAATTAGAACTCTGGTTATGTAAAGAAAAATACTAAGACATAGAGAATTTTTGCACAGTAATGCATTTGAAATTTTTCCAAATTTCCCCCCTCATGTATTAGTTTAAAAACTATGTGTGAAAGATTCCAATGATTATTATGAATAATTACAATTACTAGAGATGAATTATTGATATATTACAGCTCGTTCTATTACTCTTTCCTTCTTTTCCTTTACTTTAGCTATAGTGGCCTCCTTGCCCTTCCTCACACACAGTAAGTGTTCTTCCTTCTCTGATCTTTGGACTTATTGTCCCATCTGTCTATAATGTTCTTTGCTTATTAGCCTGGTTCACTTTCTCATTCAAATATCACCTACACAGAGAGACCTTCTATAACTATCCTATATAAACTGTTATCCCCCACATTCCCTTATCACTGTATTTTTCATTATTATGGTTTTTTATATTTTTTAGGACTTAACAGTCTTAGCATCTTACTCTGGCAACCACCATATTGTTCTCAGTATTTATAGGTCATTTTTGCCTTTTTGTTTGTTTGTTCATTTGTTTTGTTTTTTAGATTACATATGTAAGTGAAATCATACAGTATTTTCCTTTTTCTATCTGTCTGATTTCATTTAGCATAATAATACCCCCTAGGTCCATCCATGCAGTCACAAATGGCAAGGTCTCATACTTGCTTATGGCTGAGTAACATCCCATTGCATATACATGTACACCACATCTTTTTTTTTATCCATTTATCTATTGATGGGCACTTGGGTTGCTTCTGTATCTTGGCTATTGTAAATAATGCTGCAGTAAACATTGGGGTGCATATATATACATATATATGTATATATTTTTTTTAAGATTTTATTTATTTATTCAACAGAGATAGAAATCAGCCAGCGAGAGAGGGAACACAAGCAGGGGGAGAGGGAGAGGAAGAAGCAGGCTCATAGCGGAGGAGCCTGATGTGGGGCTCGATCCCCTAATGCCGGGATCACGCCCTGAGCCGAAGGCAGACGCTTAACCTCTGTGCCACCCAGGCACCCCGCATATATATATTTTTTTGATTTAGTCTTTTTCATTTTTGGGTAAATAGCCGGCAGTGCAATTACTGGATTGTATGGTATTTCTATCTTTGAGGAACCTCCATATTGTTTCACACAGTGGCTGCAACAATTCACATACCTACCAACAGTGCACAAGGGTTCCTTTTTCACCACATCCTCACCAACGCTTGTTATTTCTTGTGTTTTTGATACTAGTCATTCTGGCCAGGTGTAAGGTGTTGTCTCATTGTGGTTTTGATTTTCATTTCCGTATGATTAGTGATGTTGAGCATCTTTTCATGTGTCTTTTGGCCCTCTGCATATCTTTTTTGTAAAAATGTCTATTTAGATCCTCTGCCCATTTTTAATTGGATTGTTTTTCTGGTGTTGAGTTGTGTAAGTTCTTTATATATTTTGGCTATTAACCCACTATCTGATATATCATTTGCACATATCTTCTCCCACTCAGTAGGTTACCTTTTTGTTTTGTGGATGATTTTCTTCACTGTGCAAAAGCTTTTTATTTTTTTGGTGTAGTCCCATTAGATTATTTTGCTTTTGTTTTCCTTGCCTGAGGGGACATATCCAGAAAAATGTTGCTAAGGCTGATGTCTGAGATTACTGCCTATGTTCTAGGAGTTTCATGGTTTTAGGTCCCACATTTAGGTCTTTAACCCATTTTGAGTTTATTTTTGTGTCTGGTGTAACAGTGGTCCAGTTTCATTCCTTTGCAGGTAGCTTTCCAGTTTTCCCAGCACTATTTATTGAAGAGACTGTCTTTTCTCCATTGTATATTCTTGCCCCCTTTGTCGAAGATTAATTGACCATGTAAGTGTAGGTTTATTTCTGGGTTCTCTGTCTTGTTCCATTGATCCATGTGTCTGTTTTTGTGCCAGTACCATACTTTTCTGATTACTATAGCTTTTTAGTATATCTTGAAATCTGGGATTATGATATCTCCAGCTGTGTTCTTTTTTTTTCAAGATTGCTTTGGGTATTCAGGGTCTTTTGTGGTTCCACAAATTTTAGGATTATTTGTTCTAGTTCTGTGAAAAATATTGTTGGTATTGATAGGTATTCTATTGAATTTGTAAATTGCTTTGTGTAGTATAGAAATTTTAACATAATACTTAATTTAACATAATATTCATTCCTTCAGTCCATGAGCATGAAGTATCTTTCCATTTGTTTGTGTCATCTTCAGTTTCTTTCACCCATGTTTTATAATTTTCAGTCTTTCACCTCCTTGGTCAAATTTATTCCTAGGTGTTTTATTCTCTTTTGGTATAATCATAAATGGGATTATTTTCTTAATTTCTCTTTCTTCTACTTTATTGTTAGTGTATAGAAATGCAACAGAGTTCTGTGTACTAATTTTGTACCTTGCAAGCCTACTGAATTCATGTATTTTTTTTAAAGATTTTATTTATTTATTTGAGAGAGAGAGAGAGAAAGAGAGAGGGAGCTAGCAGCGGAAAGAGGCAAAGGAAGAGGGAGAAGCAGACTTCCCACTGAATGCAGAGCCCAATGTGGGGCTTGATCCCGAGACCCTGCAGTCAGGACCTGAGCCGAAGTCAGGCACTTAACCAACTGAGCCATCCAGGCAACCCTCATTTATTACTTTTAATAGTTTTTGGTGGTCTTTAAGGTGTTCTGTATAGTATTATATCATCTGCAAATAGTAACAGTTTTACTTCTTCCTTACCAGTTTAGATGCCTTTTATTTATTTATTTTTTTCTTGTCTGATTACTGTGGCTAGGACTTCCAGTAGGTGTTGAATGAAAGTGGCAAGAGTGGACATCCTTATCTTATTCCTGATTTTTGAGGAAAAACTCCCAGTTTGTCACCACTGAGAATAGTGTTAACTGTAGTTTTGTCAAATTCAGCCTTTATTAGGTTGAGGCATATTCCTTCTGTATCGATGTTGAGAGTTTTTATCATGAGCAGTTGTTGAAATTTGTCATTGCTTTTTCTGTATCTACTAAGATGATCATATGATTTCCATCTTTCATTTTATATTTTTTATTGTGGATGTGTATTTGATTCTTCTCACTAGAGAATGAGCATTTTTTGGTTTTGTTCACTATTCTATTCCCATGGCCTAGAGTAATATGTGGCACATAGTGGGACTCAACAAATATTTGTACAATGAATGCACATTTAATGCAACATTCAGTTGATAGAAGATACAGCATTAAATTAATCAACTGAGGAGTGAATTATCTATAATTTATAGATTTTTTGGATTAGAATAACTGTATGTGTAGTTATTGAGTATCTAGTACATCCAAGCCTTGAGTGTGGTGAGTATGAACAACACAGACAAGGTCCTTGCCGTCACAGAACTAACAGTTTTTGGTTTTCGCAGCAGGCAAACTGGTTTAATTTAATATTTAATCATGTTCAGATTCTCTAGTTAAACAAAAGAATAAAAACCAAAACACATACCCCCAAAACCTTTGATTTAGCTATCCTTTCTAGCTATGATCTTCTCTTTTCTGTTGTTTTATACCAAGTTTTTTAAACAAGTGGTCTTCACTGGTTGGGTGTCTCCATTTCTTTACCAAGTGTTATTCTTTCTTACATCCTTTTCTCTCATAATTCAACTAAAATGTTACTCTCAGTAATAATCATCAGTCTTTCTTTTGCCACAAAGATCTCTTCTTAGTTTTGTTTCTTGAAACTTTATTTTACACTGTACGATCTTTAGTCACCTCCTTTCTTACTAACTGTTCCTACTTTGTCGTCCCTGTATTGTTTTATTCTACTTCTTCCCTATGGTATTCTTGGGTAGAGAAGAAAAGAGAATATTAGGGTGAAATACCTGATTATATAGTTTAGTACTGATTATGTTCATTATGGAAATTGATAGAGGAAGAGAAAGGGAAAGGAAGAAAGAACAAGGAGAGAAGTAGAAGAACAGAAAAGTACAGAGAAAAGAGAAAGTGAAGAAGAGCGCAATTACATAGCAGTAAGGGCTAGGAGAGGCCTAGAAATAGCAGTGAAGGTTTAACATTGGGCTGTATTGAAAAGCAGAATAGAACAGTAGTTAATATAAACCTCTCTTGTCTTGGGTTTGTCGCTTACTATGACCTTGAACCATTTTTTAAAATATTTTTGTGCCTCTGTTTATTCATCTGCAAAATGGGTTTTGTGGTAACATCTCTCTATAGTGTTTTTGTTATAGTGTATGTAAGAGCTAGCACAGGCTAGGTAATAAGTACATAATATAAATGAACTGCAATTATTATTGACTCCCTGCAATTCCTAAGGTAGCTATTTATTCTCTGCTATTAATTTAGGAGTATTCATTCTTTTTCATGACTTCGTATATCATTTCTACTTTTGTAATTTATTTCTTGAATAAGCACATAACAATTGAGTACCTACTATGTGCCAGGCAGTACACTTAGTACTGAGGGTTGAAAGATGAAAAGATAGTTCCCATTTTTAAGGAGATAGAAATCGAGAGGTGAGAGTGATAAGAACAAACTGCTGCACTAAAATGCAGAAAGTGTACCAGTGTACAGTGTACAGAGTGCTGAGAGGAGTGAGGGACTACTTTGTAGATTCAGATTATATAAAGAAGATAGCAGCTAAGTTGAGAGGTTAAGCATGAGTAAGTATTTTCTTTTCTGACATGCATGGGGAGAACATTCCAGGTAGAAGAAATGGCCTATACTAATGCACAAAAGTATGAGAAACTCAGTTGTGTTCAGGAAATTATAAATACCTTTCTATCATTTGGCACATAATGTTTTATCAGATAGTGGTGGTCAGCGGGGTTAGACAGTGATAGGCAGTGGGCCAGATCACCAAGGGCTTTGCGTGACGTACTGTGGAGATTAGATTTTATCCTTTATGCAGTTAGGAGCCATTGAAAAATGTTGCTCAGAAGAATGATGTAAGATTTGTATATTAGAATAACTATATGTGGGAGCTGTCTAAGTGATAGTGTGCTAATGGGGAAATGGTGAAACTTAAACAGGGACCAGTAGGAGGCTAATGCAGTAGTCTAAGTAAAAGATGAGTAAAGACAGAATTTGAGCAGTGGCAATAAAGACTGAGAGGAGGAAAACTGTTGTGGGATATTGAGGAAGCAGAATGAACAGGAGTTACTGATTAGATGTGGGGGGTAAGGGAGAGGGAGAAATCTAGACTGATCCCCTGATTTCTGTTGTGAGTAACCCAGTGTATACTATGAAATATATAGGAGGTGAAACAGGTTTGGGCATGATCATGATATCAGGTGATGGAGGGAAGATGGAGTTAGGCTGGCACTAATTGATTCTGTTTTCCTGGAAGTCAGTATTAAGATGAAGTAGGTTGTGAAAATAAATGAGCACATTGTAATCTCTAGAGTAAGTAAAAAACATACACAAAGAGATGCAGGTTAAAACTAAGTAGAGTAATAAAAAATAAAAAAGATATACTAAAATATTTTAGTTTAAAAGAAAAGAAGGCAGTAAAGGAAGAACAGAGGAACATATGAGATGAGACAAATAGAAAACACATTAAAATATAGACCTAAATCCAGCCGTATCATTAGTTTTGTTAATTGGAAATGGAATGAATAAACATTCCATCCAAAAGCCAGAGATTATAAAACAAAGAAAAAAACAATCCAATTGTATGGTGTTTACAGGAGACATACTTTATATTCAAACACTCAAATGGGCTGAAAGTAAAATGATAGGTAAAGATATACCATGAAGGGGCCCCTGGGTGGCTCAGTTGGTTAAGCATCTGCCTTCAGCTCGGGTTATGATCTCAGGGTCCTGGAATTGCGCCCCACATCAGCCTCCCTGCTCATCAGGGAGCCTGCTTCTCTCTCTCCCTCTGCCTGCTGCTTCCCCTGTTTGTACTCTTTCTCTCTCTCTGTCAAATAAAATCTTAAAAAAAAAAAAAAAGATAAACCATGAAAACAGTAAGCATTAGTGACTTGGATTGACTATATTAATACCAGACAAAATAGACTTTTGAGACAAGGACTGTTAGGAACAACTTTATGCCAATGAAATGGGCAAATTCCATGTAAGACACAGATCACCAAAGTGCCTAGAAGATAATAGAAAATCTACTTGGATCTATATCAGCTGAAGAAATTGAATTAGTAATTTACAGCTTCCCACAGTGAAAAGTTCAGGGCCACATGACTTCTTACTGGTGAATTCTATCCAACATTTAAGGCAAAAATAATACCAATATATCACAACCTCTTTTAGAAAATAATAGGGAAGGAACACTTACCAACTCATTTTATGAGCTCAGCATATCATAGGTAGATATCAGAGGTAGACAAGGACATCACAAGCAAAGAAAACAACAGACTGATATCCCTCATGAACATAGAAACACAAATTCTTAACAAATTCTTAGCAAATTGAGTCCGGCAGTATGTTTTTATGTATATATGTATGTACGTATGTAAAGGTTAGTAAACATTGACCAAGAAAGTTTATTGTAGGATTACAAAATTAGTTTAACATCTGAACATCATTATAATATATCACATTAATAGAATAAAGGAAATAGACCTTAAGATCATCTCGGTAGATGCAGGGAAAACATTTGACAAAATCTAACAGCCATTCATGCTAAGAACTCAATACTAGAAATAGAAGTGAATTTGTTCAGCTTGACAAAGCACATCTATGAGAAAGCAACAGCTCATATCATTCTTAGTGATGAGAACATTAAGACTGAATGCTTTCTACCTAAAATCAGGAACAAAAGGTTTGAGCTCTCACCACTTATGTTCAGCATTGTACTGAAGGTCAGTGAAATAAAGGGCATACATATGGGAAAGGAAGAAATAAAACTGTATTTATATCCACAAGTTAGGATTCTAAGTGAGTGAATTCTAATAAGTGAATTTAGTGAGGTTTCAATATTTAAGATGAATACACAAAATCAACTATTTCTGTACCAGCAATAGCCAATCAAAATGAAATTTGTAACAGTTCCATTAATAAGAGCATAAAAAAGTAAAAAAAAAGAAAAGGAATGATAAGTCAAAACAAGGAATAAATTTAACAAAAGATGGAGAACCTACTTGCAGAAAACTGCTAAATGTTGCTAAAAGTATCAGGAATACCTAAGTAAATAAAGGCACATAGCATTGCTATGGATTTGAAGGGTACTATTATTAAGAAGGATTTTTTTCTTAAATTTTCTACAGATTTATGTCCCGGTCAAGCTCCCAGAAAGCTTAAAAAAAATTTTTTTTTGAAGTTGACAAATTCTTCGGAATTTGGAATATTCTTTGGAGAGAATGGTTTTCAGTGAATGTTTCTAAAATAACTCACATCAAACACAAAAATTAATTAAAAATGGATCACAGATCTAATTGTAAGGGCTAAAGCCATGAAATTCTAGATGAAAATTTTCTGGAAGAAAATCTTTATGGCCCTGGATTAGGCAAAGATTTCTTAGGACAAAGAAGCATAAGCCATGGAAGAAGAAGTTGCTTCAGTGGACTATCAAAATTAAAAACATGGGTCACAGGAAGACACCACTAAGAAAACGAAAAGACAAGCCACAGTTTGGGGGAAATATTTGCTACATATTTATCTGACAAAGGACTTATTCCTAGAATATACAAACAACTCTTATAACTCAGTAAGAAGACTATTTTTAAAAAGGGGCAAAAGAACTGAACACGCAGTTTACAAAATAAGATGTACAATTGGCCATTAAGCAGTAGGAATGATGCTCAACATCTTGGTCATTAGGTGAATGCAAACTAACATCGACAAACTTTGGTTATAAGACAAAGAGGTAGAAAAAGGAATATGTAAGGTCAAAGAAAGAAAATTTTGTTTTGGGATAGAACTGACCTGAAAACTCAAATCTTCATCATTACCCCCAATCTGTCACTTTTTTTCTGGTTTCTTATTCTAACTGTACACACACTATATGTTTTTCAGTACTCCATTAGAACCTTCTCTTCAGTATGTTTTAATGCAAAACTATTTCTGTTTTCTTCCTAAGCCTTGGTCTTTCACACTCATTATTACAATGTCACTATGAGATCAGACTCAACATTGTGAAGGCGTTTATATGTTCATTCTTCAGCAGACATTTGTTCCTTTGTACTCCTTACTAATTATCTAGACCTTCATCTAGACAGAGATATTAAGTAGGTGATTGGTGATCATGAGAGAGGTTGTGGCTGGAGATGTGTGTTTGGTACTTAACGGTGGATAAATGGTTTTTAAAGCCACGTATCTGGATGAGATTGCTAAGGTGTGATTGATTAGAAAGAGAAGTCAAATGATGGAGCCCTGAGGTAGTTTATTCTTTGTAAATCACCTAGGTAAGGGTGGCTCAGCCAACAAATTGAGTGGAACAACCAGTGAGAGCAGTGTTTCAGAGGACAAGCCAGGATATTTTAGGAAAAGGAGAGATGTACTCTGAGCTGCTCTTGATAGGTTAAGTCAGAGGAACATTGAGAAATGATTATTGGATTTGTCATTGTGAAGGTCATTGGTGACCTTGACAGTATTTTCAGTGGATGATAACCTGATTGAAGTAGAATTAAGAGAAAGTGGAAGGAGAAGAAGTAGAGAAAGGATAGACAGCTGTTTTGAGAACTTACACTCTTCAGGGAAGTATTGGTCACTGGAAGGCAATATGTAGTTGTAGACTTGTTTTATTTTAAGATGGGAGATTTTATAGCAAGTTGGTAAGCTGATGATGATGATGATTTCTTTTCTAAGAAAATTGATAGTGTAGTAGAGAGAAGAGCCGGGTGGGATCCAGTGCACAAATGAAGAGGGTTGGCCTTGGCTAAGAGCATAGACTCTTGATTCACAGTGACAGAAAGGAAGGTATTGTGGTTCTAGATTTAGATTAGTCAACATAATTCTTGAGCTCTCACTATGTAGAAGGCACTATTAAGAAATAAGTTTAAGTAGAGATATAAATGATTTAACCAGGTTCCTATTTTTTGTACACTACTATTAGCATTTATTGTTTGTATCATATTATTTTTCATAACTGTTTACTAGTTACATCAAAATGTGATACTAAGAAAAAGTAGCGTTTTTTTAGTAGTTGTTCTATCTGCAAGTCCCTTTTCTCCGCATCAGTTACAATTAGATTATAACTTCCTTGTGGATAATTGCTTTCATTTATAGTGAAATGCTCCTGAGCCATACTGAACAACTCCCCAGATGATCCTTGGAAGTACTGTATGCTGAAAACATACTGTACTCTATTTAATGAGATCTTCACATTGACTTATCATGGGAAGAATTATTGGAGACGTATAAGAGTGGTGTGTCTTTAGTAGCACATCCCTTATTGTATTCCTTACTCTTCAAATAATTCATATTTTCTATGTACAAAATTAAAAAATTTTCAAGTTCAGGTATGGTGTCATGAAATATTAAAAACTTGTATTTTTGTGTATTAAATTTGAGTTAAATGTTACTAATATTTGGAAGGTACAGTTTATTTTTGAAGTCTTCTGTGTGGTCCTTTGAAAATTCTTAATTTTTACCTTTACTCCATTTTTTCCCTTTCTATATTCAGTTGTACTTCTTTTTCTACCATAATGGAGGACAAAGTGACATTAAAATCCAATACATTGAGTTTCAATTCCTAACTTTTTCATGCCAGCTTCTGTAGCCATTTATGCCATAATGAACTGCCTCTAGATTATCAGTCACTGTGATTATTATTTCTACTGCTAAATCTTGTGTCTTCTAGTTCCTTTCCCTTTTTTTATGGTAAGGCAGGTCAGGTGAGTTTCACATGAAAGTAGGTAAAAACTTCATAAAAGATTTCAAAACTGTGCTGTTTGCTTTTATCACAGAAAATCTTACAGATTTTAATTTGTCCTTAATTAAGTTTCTAAAGTGTGATAAACATCATCCTTGCATATACTTATTTATTGGTTATCTATTAGTGTGCAACAATATTACCACAAATTCAATGGTGTAAAACAACACACATTTATTATCTCATAGTTTCTGTATGTTAGGAATGTGTGTACAGCTAAGCTGGGTCCTCTGCTTCAGTGTCTCATAAAGCTTTGATCAAGGCATCAGTCAGGACTGTGGTTTCATCTGAGACTTGACTGGGGAAGGATCCACTTCTGGACTCATGTGGCTTTGGGGCAGGATTCACTTCCTTGTAGGCTGCTAGGTTGAGGGCATCAGTTTCTTGTCTTGGGGCCCTTTTCCTATGTCAGCTTCAAACATTGCAGCTGCTTCTTCTAAAATCAGTAAAGAAGAGAGTCTCCTCCAAGATGGGCATTATAGTTTTATGTAATGTAATCATGTACATATAAGCATCCTGTCTCTTGGTTAGAAGCAAGCTGTAGCTCCCATCCACACTCAAGGGGAGGGGGTTACGAAAAGGACATGAAACCAGGAAATGGGCATCTTGGGGACCACTCTAAAGTCTGTGTGCCACGACTTGTGTGCTATATCTTAATATAGGATGAATGTTTCTCTTACTCAGTAATTTTTGTTACTTTTTTATATGTAGTAATAACTTTGGATTTTTAATTTTTCTAACCAGATTCTATTGGCCGTGACATACCCAAAATGCTTGAATTATTTAAAACTGGACATGAAATTAAGGTAGATGAAGAAAGGGAGAACTTTCTCGAGACCAAAATAGCAACAGTAAGTTACAATTGAAATTATTAAATAACCATCTTTGTTTTTTGCTTGAGTGACTGATAATTTATAATATAATATGCCAGTCCTTTGAACTTGTTTTTGGCACTAGCATCACGAGTAGCACTAAATATACAGAGATAATTTTTTAATTCTGTAGATTGAACTCATAAATTTTAGTGGTATTTGAGAATTCCTTCATGTGCCACTCAGTGATATTGTATTTTGTTTTATTTGATTATTCCGAGTATGTATTTTTTGCTCTCTGATATTCTAAGTTTATTGAGAGTAGGGTTAGATCTGGTGTATCCCCTGTGAAACATTGCCTATTGCTGAGCCCATAGTAGGTATTTAATACCATAATGGAATTGAGTAATTTGCCTTATTTTTATGAACTGTTTGACTATCCTTGCTTGTGTTTTAAAAACTGCCTACTTATAGAATATGTCAGGTTTATAGGACTGTGTTTTTAGATACATAGTTATTTGCTAATATCTTCTTTATGCTAAGGAATCTCTAAAGTACTTTCTCCTGTTCAGTAACCATAAGAATAATAGTGATATTGATAATAAGATTTAAACAGTGCCTCACAAGTGCCAGGTACTATTCTAAACTCTCTTCATTTCATATATTCTCTCTCTTAATCTTCAACACTATGAGAGGACAAATTATCATCCCATTTTATGGATGAAGGCCAAAGAGGTTAAATAATTTTTCCAAGGTTTCACAGCTACTATGAGGCAGAATAGGTATTTGAATATTGGCAGTCTTTTCAAGAGTCCAGGCTCTTTGCCCAGCACCATCTTGCCTCAGGCCTGGAATTATTTGAATAGCTGTTACTCCTTTTCCCATCCTGCTCTTAAGAGGAATTCTGCATTATAGCCAGCAGCTAGTAGGCCAGGCTAATTGAGCTATGCCTGCTATAGATGATCAGAAGTAGAGACAAGGCACTCAGCTAGTTTTATGGAAGGAAAACTTGCTTTAGAAAGAAGGCAAAACAGTTTAATTCAGTCAGGGATTGGGAAAGCCTTCATTGCTGTCATTACGTCGGAGCTCAGCACCAATTGTGTGGCATTGTGTCCTGCTAAAATCTGATGTTGCACTTCCCTTATTACCAAAAGGTCCTTGGCAGTGCTTCTTGTTTGTTAGGGATGATAACATTGTAATGTAAAAAGCAAATGAAAAAAATGGAAATTTTAAGAAAATATTCTAGAGTTGTAGAGACTGAGGTTTGAATACCTATTCTGCTACTTATGGGATGGCAGACTTGAAACAAGTTTCTTAATGTTGTGTCTTGAGTTTCTGAGCTATAGAATTTACATAGTAATATTTATTTCACAATGTGGTTTTGAAGATTAAATAAACATTTGAAATGGTAGCAGCAGTTGTTACTGTTTTTTGTTTTTAGAGATGCATTTTATTTTAGAGAGAGAAAGAGAGCAGAGGGAGGGACAGAGGGAGAGAATCTTCAAGCAGATTCCCCGTTGAGCAGGGAGCTTGACACAAGGCTGGATCCCACAACCCATGAGATCATGAATTGAGCCAAACCAAGTCAGATGCTCGACTCACTGAGCCACCCAGGTTCCCCATTGTTACTGTTTTAATTGGACTTTTGGGGACTGTAGGACATCTTTATAAGACTATTTCTTTTCAGCTGGATCTTTTCTTTTTACTGAGTAATGTTTTCAATATATTCAGTAGTTAATAGTTTATATGGATCCTGACTCGGTATATAAGAAACTGTGGCATCTCACTTATTCTTCTCAACAAATACCATAGTTCTTAAGTGATTACATGGGCCCCAGACAGACTGCTTGTATCATTTAGAGGGAGAATGCTTTTTCTTAATGAAAAATAAATTAATTTCTGCGTTTAAAGAGAATCTTTTTGAATACAACTTAAATATTATAGTATTATATAGTATAGCAGATTAAGAGAGTGGATTTTAGATTTATGCTGTCTGGATTCAAATCCTAGTTCCAGACTGGAATTGTGTTCCCTTGCTCTCTGGGCCTCAGTTTTCCCCCATTCCCCCTAAATGCGAAATGAAGTTAATAATGATGCATACTTTCTAGCCTAGGAAAGAGTGATTGAAATAATGATTATAAAACAGACTTCTACTTCTGGCTAACGTGGATTAACAGGGGCCTGATTTACTCTTTCACCTAATGATAATCAGCATTACCTTGATACCAAAACCAAGCAAAGAAAGATATAGTCCAGTATCATTCATGAAAATACATGTTAAGATTATAAAGTAAATTTTAGCCAATAGAATCCAGCAATATATATAAAAAAGGATAACATTGTCATCACCAAGTAGGGTTTATCCTAGGAATACTAGTTAGTTTAACATTCAATGATCAATCATTAAATTTACCATATTAACAAAGTATAAACCAAAAGCTGTCTGATCATCTCAGTAGATACAGAGAAAGCATTTGACAGAATCCAACATTCATTCCTGATTTAAAAAGTCTCAGGAAACTAGGAGTAGAAGTTAATGTCCTCAACCTGATAAAAGGCATCTAAGAAAAAACAACAGCTAACATTATACTTAGAGGTAAAAGACTGAATACTTTTCTTCTAACACTAGGAACAAGTTAGGGATGTCCACTTTCCCCACTTCTGTTCAGCATTGATTTAGGGATTCTAGGCAGTGAGATCAGGCAAAAAAAAGAAGCACCCTGATGAGAAAGGAGAAAGTAAAATAGTTATTATTCACGGTTGATCTAGCTACTAAAACAAAGAAGTAAGTTAGGGTTGCAGGATACAAATATACAAAAATCAGTTTTGCTTCTATGTAACAGCAACAATTAGAAATTAATTTTTTTAAAAATTTAAATTTAAAAATAATAATTATAGTAATATCAATACTCAGAAGATGAATCTGACAAAAGATGCTGAAAGATCCATACACTGAAAATTTCAAGACATAGTTGAAGGAAATTAAAGACGATCTAATAAATGATGAGGGGTATGATGTTTATGGATCAGTAAATTCAGTACTGTTAAGATGTCACTTGTCCCCAAAGTAATGTATAGAGTCATCACATTCTTGATCAAAATCCCGTATAGCCATTTTTTTGGTAGAAACTGGCAAGCTGTTTCTAAATTCATATGGAAATACAAAGGATCTAGAATAACTAAAACAACTTTGACAAATAGCAAAGTTAGAGCTCTATCTGATTTCAAGATTTATAAAGCTACAGTATTTAAGACACTGTAGTATTGACGTCAAAAAAGACAAAATAATAATGAAATAAAGTCCCCAAAAACCAAAACAAAACATATATGGACAACTGATTTAAAACATGTTGTAAAGTCATTTTTAATGGAGAAACATTAGTCTTTTTGAGAAATGGTACCAGAACAGTTGAATATCTAAATACAGTAAAATGAATTTTGACCCATAACTTCATACCATATATAATTAGCTTTAAATGTATCCCAAGACCTAACCGTAAAGCCTAAAATTATAAAATTTGTGAAAGAAAAAGTTGAGTTAGGGAGTTTTCTTTTTTTTTTTTTTTTAAGATGTGAAATGAAAAGTATAGCATGATTCACAAAAGAAACTGATAAATTGCACTGTATAAAAATTAAAAGCATTTGCTCTTTAAAAGACATTTTTAAGAGAAGATAAATCACAGACTGGGATAAAATATTTACAAATCATATAACTGATAAATCCATAATAAATGAAGAGCTCTTAAATCTCAATAATTTAAAACACCCAGTTTTAAAAATCAAAAGATTTAAACATATCTCATCAAGGTGTGACAAACACATGACAGGCAAACAAATGACAAACACTTTGAAAGATACTCAACATTTTTAGTTGTTACAGAAATACAAATTAAAGCCACAGTGAGATATCAGTACACATCTGTTGGAATGATTAAAATTAAAAAGACCGACCATAGCAAGTATTGGTAAGGATGTGGAGAGACTGGAACACTTACACTACTGTGGCAGTGTAAAATGATACAACCTCTTTGACAAACAATTTGGCAGTTTAAGAAATTTAACATCCAGGGGTGCCTGGGTGGCTTAGTCGGTTGAGCGGCCAACTCTTGATTTTGGCTCAGGTCATGATCTCAGGGTCCTGGGACTGAGCCCCACATTGGGCTCTGCACATAGCAGGGAGTCTGCTTCAGGATTCTCCCTCTCCCTCTGCCCCTTCTCCCAACTTGCTTGCTCACTCTCTCTCTCTAAAATAAATACATACATCTTTATTTATTTATTTATTTTTAATGATTTTTTATTATGTTAGTCACCATACAGTACATCCCCGGATTCCGATGTAAAGTTCGATGCTTCATTAGTTGCGTATAACACCCAGTGCACCATGCAATACGTGCCCTCCTTACTACCCATCACCAGTCTATCCCATTCCCCCACCCCCTCCCCTCTGAAGTCTTCAGTTTGTTTCTCATAGTCCATAGTCTCTCATGTTTCATTCCCCCTTCTGATTACCCCCCTTTTCTTTATCCCTTTCTTCCCCTACCGATCATCCTAGTTCTTATGTTCCATAGATGAGAGAAATCATATGATAATTGTCTTTCTCTGCTTGACTTATTTCACTTAGCATTATCTCCTCCAGTGCCGTCCATGTTGCAGCAAATGTTGAGAATTCGTTCTTTCTGATAGCTGAGTAATATTCCATTGTATATATGGACCACAGCTTCTTAATCCAGTCATCTGTTGAAGGGCATCTCGGCTCCTTCCATGATTTGGCTATTGTGGACAATGCAGCTATGAACATTGGGGTGCATATGGCCCTTCTCTTTACTACGTCTGTATCTTTGGGGTAAACACCCAGTAGTGCAATGGCTGGGTCATAGGGTAGTTCAATTTTTAACTTTTTAAGGGACCTCCACACTGTTTTCCAGAGTGGCTGTACCACCTTGCATTCCCACCAACAATGTAGGAGGGATCCCCTTTCTCCACATCCTCTCCAATAAATATATACATCTTAAAAAAAAAAAAAAGAAATTTAACATCCACCTGCTAGATGATCCACCATTCCACTTTTAGATATTTATCCAGGAGAAATGAAAACATATGTCCATACAAAGACTTAGGAACAAATGCTTATAACAGATTTATTTGTAATAGCTAAAAACCAGAAACATTCCACATGTCCATTAACAGGTGAATGTATAAACAATCTTTGTTATATCTATGTAGTAGAATATTCTTTAGTAATAAAAAATAATTGATGCATGCTTTGACATGGTTGAATTTAAAAATGATTATACTGAGTGAAAGCCAGAGGAGTACATACTGTATGATTCTATTTACATAAAATTCTGGCAAATGTAAATTTATATAGTGTCACTAATGTATAGTGATAGAAAGCAGACCAGTCATTGCTATGGGCATAAGTGGATGGGGAGGGGCGGGAAGGAGGGATTACAAAGGAGCACACGGAATTTTGGGGGATGATTGACATGTTTGTTATTTTGACTGGTGAGGTTTTCATGAGTATATGCATATGTCAAAACTTAATAAATTGTCACTTTAGGAATGTGCAACATATCCTGTGGAATACTATTCAGCAATGAAAAGGAAATGAACTATGGATACCTGCTCTGGTGTGGATGATTCACAAAAGCATTACGCTCAGTGAAAAATCAGACATAGAAACCACATACTATGTGACACCATTTATGTGAAAAGGCAAAACTATGAAGACAAAAAGTAGATAGGTGGCTGCCTTGAGCAGTGGGGGAAGCAATAAGTGTTGGCATTAACAGTAAATGCATGAGGGATCATAGTGGGGTGATGAAGATGTTTTAAAACTGACTTACGGTGATTGTTGCACAATCTGATAAGCTTACTAAAAAAATCAAGAAACATAAATTAGAAAATGATAAATAATATGATATGCAAAATATACCTCAATCAAGTTAAAAATGTTCAATGTGTCAGTATACCTCAATATAGTTATTTAAAAAGGAATAAAAATGTGTTTATAATTGTATCTAATATAAGTATTACATGAATTTTATTTATAATTATCAGAGGAAAAAAAGATTTTAAAGCAAAATTATACATCTTTCTCAAAAGTTTGAGATTTGTATGAGTGATGTTGGTTTTTTAAAGATTTATTTATTTATTTATTTGAGAGAGAGAACACAAGTGGGGGGGTGCAGAGGGAGAAAGAATCCCTAAGCAGACTCCTCACTGAGCGTGGAGCTCCACATGGGGCTCGATCCCAGGACCCCGAGATTGTGATCTGAGCCGAAACCAAGAGTTGTTCACCCAACTGACTGAGCCACCTAGGCGCCTGAGTGATGTTATTCTTACTATACAGTTGGAAATATTGAAGATGTTGGGGTTTTTATTTGTTTTTGCCACCTCTGTGATATGAGGACTGGATTTAGAAGGAGTATGCAGATGAAGGAGCACTTATAGTATCACATGCCTATTAGGGGTCCTCATTTTGGTGTATAGAAGGAAAGCAGGTATCTAGATTGGGGGTGTCAAAAAACTATAGCCCATGGGCCAAATCCAGTTGCAGACAGTTTTTGTACAGCCTGTGAGCTAAGAATGCTTTTTACAACTTTAAAGGTTGTAAAAAATAAAGAATTTGCGACAAAGATTATATATAGCCTGCAAAACAAATATTTACTTTCAGGCTCTTTAGAGAAGAAGTTTGCTGACCCCTGATCTAAAAAGTTGTTTTTTGGAAGAGTGAAATGTATTAATTTTGTGTTTCTATTTGCCTGGAGAAAAGAGACTGTCTTACTTAAA
Source organism: Ailuropoda melanoleuca (assembly GCF_002007445.2). Classification (NCBI taxonomy): domain Eukaryota; kingdom Metazoa; phylum Chordata; class Mammalia; order Carnivora; family Ursidae; genus Ailuropoda; species Ailuropoda melanoleuca. Next base: position 49,056,583 of record NC_048228.1, on the reverse strand, counting down.
TTAAATCATTTTGATATCCCTTGTTAAAATTCTCTTAAGGGTCTGTACTGCCACATGGCTTCAAGATCCATTTCTAGTATTGATGTAATATAAAATGATCTTGATTAGTTTAAGCTGGCTTTCCTTCTGTATCAAAGTGATAAGTACAATCAGTGTAATGATCTTTCTTAGTTATCTGATTTGAAGATTAGTGTCTTGGGTATTAGAACTCAACTACTAATGCCCTTGTATATCAAACCTGTACAAATGCTCTTATAGCCAGCCAATATCTAACATTTGTCAGTAGTGTTACTTATAGGTAAATTAGTTTTTTTGCTAATCTTTCCTACCATTTGTGCCTACAATTTTCATATTCATGAGATTGGTTATGACTGCATGCTGTCAGATCAAATGCCTATTATCAGTGAAATGCTATTTATTTTTTGAGAGAAAAAAATATTTTTATATGTTTTTTCCTTCACTTTTGGCTCAGTATTCTTTATTTTTTATTTTTTCAAGTTTTTATTTATGAAAATGCCATTTAAGTGATATGTTGAACATCATGCAGACACAACAGGTTATCATTGGAATATTTTATTTTTCAGTCAACTGACTGTCAAGTAGTCACCATTTATTTTTTCTCAGCATGAAGAATATGTTGATTGGGATAAAAGTAAATTGCTAAGTGACCAAATTTAAGGGAAAGATTTTAAAGCATGAAACTAAAAATAAAGATTCACATAGGAGAAAAACACATTTAACTGGACCCTAACTTACTTTAAAATTATGGTTCTTTCCATGAAAAAGAGATGAAACTAAGGTAGATTCTCTAAAAATGTGAGACATAATTATGTACCTGGCTAGCCTGGCTAGTATATATATTCTAAATAGCAGTTCAATTTCAGATAGTAATTAGATAATTTTAAAAGAGTTTATCTGAGTTTATAATATAGAAGACAATATAATAGTCATAATTTTCCTGTCCAGATAACTCCGCTGACATTTTAAAATTTTCAGATTAATATATGCACTTGGTTAAATTCGAGCAGTTTACAAAAAGAACACACTAAAGCCCCTCTCCCTGCAATGTTTTCTCCCAGAACAAGTTATTAATAGTTTTTTGTTGGGGTGCCTGGCTGGCTCAGTGAGAAGAGTACCCGATTCTTGATCCCAGGGTCATGAGTTCAAGCCCCACATTGGGTGTAGAGATTACTAAAAATAAATATACTTTTTAAAATGGATTTTTAAAAATTTATTATTTTAGAGCACGTGAGCATGGGGAGGGGCAGAAGGAGAGGGAGAGATAATCTCTAGTAGACACTCTACTGAGCGTGGAGCCCAACATGGGGCTCCATCTCCGTGAGATCATGACCTCAGTTGGAATCAGGAGCTGGAAGCCCAACTGACTGAGCTATCCAGGCGCCCCTAAACTAAATACATTTAAAAAAATAGTTTGTCCTTCTAGAAATGTTAAGGCATAACATAAACACCTTTATAAAAATTGACTCACATACAAGATCAGCCACACACACTGTTTCATACTTTTCTTTTCCGCTAAAATAGCCTGGATGTCTTCAAAGCTGCAAAGAAATCTGTTCTGTTCTTTTTAATGGTTGCATAGAGTTGTATTCCCTTGTGTGCATGTATAATAATCATTGCCTGTTGATGGACATTTAGATCATGTCCAGTTTTTTGCTATTACAAATAATATTTTAATGACAGTCTTACAAATACATATTGCCAGTTTTTTCCAAGTATACCCTGAAGGCAAATTTCCAGAAATAGAATGTATATTGAAAATGTTTTTGGGGCGCATGGGTGGCTCAGTGGTTAAGCGTCTGCCTTCGGCTCAGGGCATGATCCCAGAGTCCTGGGATCGCGCTCCACATCAGGCTTCTCTGCTGAGAGCCTGCTTCTTCCTCTCCCACTCCCCCTACCTGTGTTCCCTCTCTTTCTGGCTGTCTTTCTCTCTGTCAAATAAATAAATAAAATATTAAAAAAAAAAAAGAAAATGTTATTGTAAGTATCGCTAAATTGCTCTCTAAAATGTTCATATTAACTTATAATTCATCCAGTATTGTGTTATGGTGCCTCACATACTCACCAGAATTAGGTATTATCAAATGTAATCATTTTATCAGTTTGTTGGTGATAACTGATAATTGATTTTATCCGTTACTGGTGTGTGTGTGAGTGTGTGTGTACTTTTTATAGCTTAAAAATTCCAAGGTAAATATTACCACTGTTTTCTTCTTTGGTTGCAGTCTTCTTTTGTTCTACTTAAGATTCAGGGTTTCCTCATCTGTTCCCCCCCCACCATTCTTCTTTATTTCTCACATTTCTAGGCCTGCTATGATTCTCCACCACTCTCTTTTTTTTCTGTGTGGGCTCCTGTGACTCCCTTTACTGTGGACCCTGTCTGACTCACCTCTACCATGAGTTGCTTTGTTTACTAGTGCCTACTAAATGAAATTGATAAGAACTATGGTCACTGAAAGTGCTTGTAAACTGAAGTGTTCACAAACACTGAGATTGCATGGTATCTGCTAATTACTGAAAATAAGGCCTTTTCTACCCAATGTTTTTTTTGACCCATAATGTATTAGACATTTTCACCGCATCCTATATAAAAAATATCTTCATTTATTGATTTTTCTTAAATTTTATTCTTTGAATAGGAAAAATTAGTAGTTCATTTATAACCTAACCAAAAAAAAAAGAAAAAACAAAACAAAAAAACAACCAATTTAATGTGTTTTGTTTAATAAATATTAAGTACTCTGTGCCAGACATAGTGTGATACAAAAAAGAATAAGACCTTTTTTCTTAAGAAAGATTCATCTAATAGTGAGATAAATATGGAAATAAAGTAGAGTGTGATAAGTGTAATAATAGAGATACATGTAATATATGAAGAAGTTGTACAAAAGCAGTGATTAATGTAATCATGGCATGGAGTAGATCACGGATGGCTTCTATGAGGAGTCTGAAAATACACACCAGGTAAATTAAGGGTCATTATTCGTATTTTAAAATAATACACAAAATGATGAGTGGGCTCCAGCACATCTATATTATTTTAACTGTTTTAAAGGGACCGCATAACAGTGACTTAACCATGGTAGAAAGTTATTTTTCTCCCAAGTTTGAGCTGGTGGGCAATTTAGGGCTGTTCTGCTCCAGAGTCATCCAGGGGTCAAGGTTCTTCCCCCTGACCCTTTTATTTTTTATCATCTCCTAGGGTGTTTTATTCTGTGTGGTTGAATCTTGCTGGTACCATGTCTGATTTGTAGCCTGTGTAAAGGAGGCAAGAAGGGGGTGGAGAGCAAGCAGCTTTCTTTCAAGCATGTGAACCATTGACCTCCTCACGTCTGCCCCCATACCATGGTTCAGAGCTTATGCACTTGGGGTAGCTGAAGATCTGTGCTAGCTGAGTGGCCATGAGCCCAGGAAAACTTTATTTAAAAGAAAACTGGCTGGATTTGAGAAATTATTAAGGCTTTGGCACAGCTGAGGAGGAGCCAAGAAACCTAAAAGAATAAAAAAATAAAAGGCATTTTTGTTCATTTTGTTTATTGCTCTATCTCTAGTTCTTAGAATAAATAGTAGGTGTGCAATAAGTAATTGTTGAAGGAATGTATATACAAATGTATGAATAATGAAAGCTACTGCCAATTGAAGATCAGTTAGAAATAAAGACATTTTAAATGTATATGTAGTGAATCGATGTTTTATAAAAATTTTATTTATACCAAACTTTTCAAACAGTACTAATGGAGTAATATTGAAAGTGAAAATTTTAATTCCTGGAATTTCTCAGAATGAGGGAATTAAGAATCCTGTCCTTTATTTGTAGAAATGCTTAGCCAGGTGTATATTTTGATATTAAACAAGAAAATGAAACTATGTCCAGATATAATAAAACCTGCCAGAATAAAGACTTTGAAGTAATTTTCAAAGGGTGCCCATTAGTATTTTATAACATACCACAAATTCATTTTATGTTAGCTGTGAGGCTTTCAGAACATGCCTTGTTTTTTTTTCTCACTGATAGATTTCTTGTGTGATTTAAGATACTTGGCCTCCAGCCTACATTTTTTCGGACTTCTAAGTGTAATTATAGAACAGCTGCATTGTTGATTGGCTTTCTTATTATTTTCCTTTATTTCTTATTGTTTTCCTTTTTTATAAGGTAAAAGTTCTTTCTAATTTTCTATTAATATGGGATTTCCCATTTTACAGAGACACACATAATACTGTTATATTTGTCAAATACTAAAATGTCTCTCTTTGTCTCCTTTCGCTTTGGTTGATGTTGACTGCCTCACGTTTCAAAAACAGGTGTGGTAATGTAGTTGCTGAGAATGGTGGAGATTAAGGGACAGAACTTTTCATTAGGAAAAATTACTAGAGCTATAAAATATGGTACATTAAGACTTGAAGTAGGAAGCATTTATCCGGAACTGAGGACATGCACTGTAGTTTAAAGGAAAATTTGCAGTGTGCTTACTTGGTGTATTTAGCCTAGCATAGTATTTGAAACCATAATAAATTATATTACTCTCGTGGCCTATTATATATACTCCTAAAAGAGCCTATAAATCAGCCCCATGTTTCTGTATGTATGTTTTCAACTAACAACTAAGCTATTTTTTTTTAACCTGGCCTCCTCAACTAATCTAAGTTTTATGTCTAAATCCAGTTTATTAGAATCTCACATATGTAGAAGTCCTCATTGTAGTTTCCATGGATTTTAGGCTTTGATTTTCAAATCAGTTCTAATTGAAAAATCTTTTGTGATTAACAAAGTTGGATAAAGTTTGAGGATAAAGACATAGATTTGCATTGTAATGCACGCTGGACCTTTTAAAGTGTGCAATGTACTGTGAATCTACTTAATTTCAGATAATTTTTTTAATAGTCTTGTTTCCTTTATTAAGTGTTTTGCTGTCAGCACAGCAACTTGTCAGAATTTTCCACACTTTATAAATAAAGTGTTTGGCCTTTGAAAATGGTTAGTGAAGACCTGCTATATTTCCAGTCAACGTTTTCTGTTTTAATTTTTCACTTCGAAGGAATTCTTTTCAAGTAAAATGTACATAAAGTGAGGATTTTAAAAATGACTTTTCATTATAGTATTTTCTGAAAAACCATAAAATCAGGAACCTTGATGTTTTATCTTCATTTTCTCTTAGAACAATGGGGGTCCTGGATTCATAGCACTTTAGAAAAGAAAATCTGAATGGCACTTAAACCATATTCATTACGTTTCTGGTAAGAAAGTAAAGAAATTAAATACCACACATTTTCTTGGAATTTATTGCTTTATAAATTCTTACCTCTAGTTAAGCTCCTATTTATGAATGTCCTCAATGTCTGCATATATTCTTCAGTTTTTTATTCTGAAAAATTTTAAATGAATAGAAAAGTTGAAAGAATAGTTCAATGAAAACACCTATATACTATATTCTCATCACTTAGATTCACTAATTTTGCCACATTTGCTTAGAAGAACTAGTAAAAGTAGTTTGCTTAGAGAAAGTAATAGATACCTTTGTTATTTTCTGAAGCACAGGAGAACATTCTCCTGTGTGTGTTTTTCAAAGTAGTTTTATTTTTTGATATGGTTTTTGAGGAATTTGTTTTTTGGTACCTTTTTCTATATATAATTTATTGATTTGCTCTTTTTCTTTATCCTGTTACCCTAAGATTTTTGCTGTTGTTGGTTTTCTAATTTTCTAAGTTTTATATCAGATTTGTTCTTTTTTTGTTTGTTTGTTTCAGGTTTTTATTTAAATTCTAGTTGTTTAACATATAGGATAATATTGATTTCAGGAGTAGAATTTAGTGATTCATCACTTACATATAACACCCAGTGCTCATCCCAACAAGTGCCCTCCTCAGTAGCCATCACTCGTTTAGCCCTTCCCCCTACCCACCACCTCCAGTAACCCTCAGTTTGTTCTCTATAATTAAGAATGTCTTATGGTTTGGGGCGCCTGGGTGGCACAGCGGTTAAGCATCTGCCTTCGGCTCAGGGCGTGATCCCGGCGTTATGGGATCGAGCCCCACATCAGGCTCTTCTGCTATAAGCCTGCTTCTTCCTCTCCCACTCCCCCTGCTTGTGTTTCCCTCTCTCACTGGCTGTCTCTGTCTCTGTCGAATAAATAAAAAAAATTAAAAAAAAAAAAGAATGTCTTATGGTTTGCCTCCCTTTCTCTTTTTTCCACCTTTCTCTATGTTCATCTGCTTTGTTTCTTAGATTCCAAAGAGTTTAAATCTGTGAATTTGCCTTCGATTATATGTCTTGATATTTAGCTTTCTTGTCATTATTTTTTAAACAATGTGACATGGTACTTTTTAATCTTATTTGGCACAGTTTTTTAAAATTTGGAACCTTTTTAAAAAAAAATAACCTTTTTGACTTGTTTAAGTTTTAGTTAAGTTTTAGTTTGACTGCCTTATTGTTGAAGAATGCACTGTTTGTAGTTTCTACTTTTAAAAATTTCTGGAGTCTTTCATTATGGCCTGTGGTGTAAGATTGGTATTCCTTTTTTCAAGTATAACAGTGACACTTGAAAATAACATGTATTGTGAGGCTTCCAGGTCATGATAGTATATTGAACATTGCAGTGATAACTGATTAGAAAATGCCAAATCTAAGCAATGGAGAAAGCCAAAAAAATTAGTCTACATTTCAGGATCTTGCACAAGGCACAGGATCTCCCTCTAGATACCTCTGGAACTGGGTGTTAGTGGTATGTCTGGGGATGGGACGAAAACCCTCTGAAATAGAGAACATTATCTAAAACTGTTGAAGATTCTTAAATACTTCATGACACTGGGTAACTGTCCTTTCCCATGCTGGCAGGTGGATGGAAAGATTAAAACAGAGAGTTTCTAACCTGGGGGAGTTTGGGAGTTGAGAAAATTGAAAATGAAGAATAAGTGAATCTGTGTATACTGAATGCTGAGAAATCTTTCCCTTATCACCTGCCCCTCCCTCCCCGATTTGGCTTTCAGAACTCTGGCAGGAGGGGATTAGATGAGGCTTGGTTCAGTAATAATAATAATAATAATAATAATAATAATAATAATAAGGCTTGGTTCAGTAATAATAATAATAAGGCTTGGCTCAGTAATAATAATAATAATAATAATAATAATAATAATAACAACAGCAACAACAGCAGCAGCAGCAGCAACAGTAGTAGTAAGGTTTGTTTTCAGGTTCCCCTTTCCCTTCTTTCTTCTTCCCCTCTTTTGCTTTCCTTTTTTTTTTTTTTTCTTTTAATAGCTCTTTGGGTTTTGTTTTTTTTTTTTAAGATTTTATTTATTTGACAGAGAGAGAGACAGCCAGAGAGAGGGAACACAAGCAGGGGGAGTGGGAGAGGAAGAAGCAGGCTTCCAGCAGAGGAGCCCGATGTGGGGCTCGATCCCATAACGCCAGGATCATGCCCTGAGCGGAAGGCAGACACTTAACAACTGAGGCACCCAGGCGCCCCATCTTTTAATAGCTCTTTGAAGTTTTTCTTTTCTATTTTCTTCCTCTCCTTTTTGCTTTTCTTTTTTTTACTTTCTTTTCTACTCATCCCTCCCTCTTTGTCCACCTACATATTGGAAAGACGAAAATATAATTAAATTTATGGGAAAATTAGTATGAATTCGTGGGAAGTGAATACCACAGAAGAGTTTTTCAGTGGCATTCAAGTTAATTAACTTTGATTACATAGGGTATCTAATCACAGAATGTTGCCTGGTAGATGCTACCTGAGTTAATAATGCTATATCATTAATAAATCACAAACATCTATTTAAAAATGTTTTTAATATAAGTTTATTCTCAAAAGATGTTTAAATGTTTTCCTGTAATCTTATATTATTCATATGTTACATTATAAACTTTTTAAAAACATATTTGACGGTCTGTGAATTATTACTAATTTCCAGATTAGTGGCATCAGTAAATTTATTATGAAATATTGATTCCTTCTGTGAGTGACTGGAGTCCTACTCTTCCTATTTATTTTCTTATATTACAGGACAAGATCCCAGTAGTATACTATAAAACCAAGTAAATAAAAAAGAGTATTCTAAAGCAACTATATACTTTAAAAATATGTGTGCCACTTGTTCTGTTTCAGTTTAGAAACTATTTCTAGTCTTTTAATTTATTAATATGTACCCCTTCAAATCACTGTGTTTGTATCCTTTGGATAATTAGAACATAAAATCTTGAATGATTTGAAATGAAGAAGACTTGTAAAAACTTCACTAAATAGGATTGAAATTTTGAAGAATATCTTTAAAATATGCATTATGTAATAGACTGGCTTTGACATGAGCAGTTATCATAGCATTAAAGAAAAACAGCTATAGCCCTTTTATAGTCATATAAATAACCAGATTTTGAAGACTTGTAAATGATAAAGGTATCAGCAAATAAGAATTATGCTCATTTTCTAAAAGGGAAAAAACAGGGTAAGACAGCTCCGATTTACATTTATACCAAATCATGCCAAGACCTGCTTTAACTAGTGTTTATTGTTCAGCTTTCAAAAATACTTGGATCTTTGACACAATTAATTTAAATGCAGTTTCTTTGATGTGCTTTTTTTCTCCTTTTTAAAGTTGTAGACATGGTTCATTCATAGGCTCGTATCACTATGCTTTGCTTATGTAATAGTGAACTGTTTTGCAGCAAGAAATATTGTTAACCTGGCAGCTGATAAAAGCTGAAGTATATTGTAACAAAAATAAACAAGTTCAGGGTAAGGGAATATAAACATAGTAAAATCTTGTGTTGATATCAGAGCCTCCAGTTTTAGCGAACATGTTACAACAGGAAAAGTGGATGTGTTGAAGTTCAGTTCAACAAGATGTGGACAATATAGTACGTGGAAATTGAAGCCTTATTATTTTAAAGCAACGAGGCTCATACGTTGTGAAAGTTAGGAATTTGTTAAAGTGATGTAAAGCATAACTCATACTACAACTTGTCTTTTGCATGAATTTTTATATATTTGGAGACAAATAGTGTATTCTAATACAGGAGTTGGCAAACAGTGGCTCTGCGAATCTGTTTTTTGTACTACTTGAGAGCTTAGAGTGATCTTTTAAAGGTTTATGGGGGAAAAAAGGATGCAGCAAAAATCATATGTGGCCTTAAAAGCCTAAAATATTTACCATCTGGTTCTTTGCAGAAAAAGTTTGCCAACCCTAAAATATAAAAACATAACACATAAGCCTGAAGATCTGCTTCCAGGTGATACGGTATAATCACATGACAACTTGCCTCTTGTACTGAATGCAGCTATTATAAAACCTGGACAGAATGCATGGAGTAGCAATTTGGAGACTCCAAAAAGTAAACAATAGCAGGCAAATTAGGGAAGACCAGAATTTGAAGTACCACCACCCACTACTGGTGGTGAGTTTGCCATTTTTCTCCTTGTGTTATCACATGAACTGGTCTTACCATAGTCTGAAACTGGGAAGTGGACATTGGTGCAGGCAGAGAGAGCTTCAGGAGAAGCCCTTTACTTCAGGCTTGAGAAGTAGAGATCATAGATCCTAGTGGGGACAACTGGTGCAGGGAAGGGTACAGGTATCTAAATTTAATTTGAGAAGGGGGAGCCTTCCTTTCCGACTGGAGGATCTGTGGTCACAAGGAGGGGGCGCACTATCTTTGCTTCTTTTCTCTGTCCTGCCAGTTGGTCCCCAATGCAGGAACAGTTACAGAGAGTAAATGGCAAAATGGGCTAAATAAAGCCCCAGCTTTCTGGCCAGCGTTCCAAAAGGAGAGCCTTAGGGAATGAGAAGGTACTGGAAAGATCAAGGAGAGAGGGGAACCTGGGAAAGGGACCTCATAAAAATTATTTTGATGAAATTAATGGAGATGACAGAGGAAAGAAAGAACTCAAAGATAGATCATAGGAATTATCCAATCTGAAAAACAAAGACAAAAAATTGGGGAAAAAAAGTGAAAGCCTTAGTCCTATGGGCCAATAACAGAGATCTAATTTTCCTCTTACTGGTGTCCCAGAAGGAGAAGAAGGCTAATGCGGGGCTTGAACTCTTGACCCTAAAATCAAGAACTGAGCTGAGATCAAGAGTCAGATGGTTAACTGACTGAGCCGCCCAAGTGCCCCAGAGTTGAAACATTTAATGTGAAATAAAAACTTACATTCACACAAATATCTGAACACATGTTTATAGGAACTGCATTGAAAATCATCAAAGCTGGAAAAAACTCAGTTGTCCTTCTATATATGAATAGATTTAAAAAACCCATCTGATATATCATACAGTGGAATACTACTCAGTGATAAAAAAGGGTATGAACTATTGATAGAACAACTTAAGTGAATCTCAAAAGGTTACATTCTATAACCCAAGTGAAAGTAGTCTCAAAAGGTCACATACTAACACCAAAAGCACAGGCAACAAAAGAGATAAATGGGACTTCATCAAAATTTAAAACTTTTGTGCATCTAGGGGCGCCTGGGTAGCGCAGTTGTTAAGCGTCTGCCTTCGGCTCAGGGTGTGATCCCAGCGTTCCGGGATCGAGTCCCACATCGGGCTCCTCCACTGGGAGACTGCTTCTTCCTCTCCCACTCCCCTGCTGTGTTCTCTCTCGCTGGCTGTCTCTCTGTCACATAAATAAATAAAATTCTTTAAAAAAAAAAAAAACAACTTTTGTCTAAGATCACTATCAGCACAGTAAAAAGGCAACCAACAGAATGGCAGAAAATATCTACAAATCATATATATGGTAAGAGACTTGTATCTAGAATATATGAAGAACTCTTATACAATGGTTCCCCCCCACACCCCAGTCTGTGGTTTCACTTCCCACAGTTTCAGTCGCCCACAGTCAGCTGCGGTCTGGAAGTAGATGGCCTTCCTGACACATTGTCAGAAGGTCAGTAACAGTCTAACGCTATGTCACAATGCCTGTGTCACTCACCTCACTTCATCTCACCATGTAGGCATTTTTTAAAAGATTTATTTATTTGAGAGAGAAAGAGACAGTGGGCAGTGGGGAGAAGCAAAGGGAGAGGGAGAGAGAGAATCTCAAGCAAACTCCCCGCTGAGTGTGGAGCCCGGTGCAGGGCTTGATCTCACAACCCTGAGATCATGACCTGAACTGAAATCAAGAGTTGGACACTTAACTGACTGAGCCACCTAGGTGCCTCACCATTAGGCATTTTATCATCTCACATCATCACAAGAAGTGTGAGCATAGTACAGTAAGAGAGAGAGAGATCACATTCACATAACTTTTATTACAGTATATTATAATTATTCTATCTTATTATTACTTTCTTACTGTGCCTAATTTATAAGTTAAACTTTATCACAGATGTGTATATATAGGAGAAAACATAGTATAGAGGTTTGGTACTATCTGCAGTTTCAGGCATCCACTGGGGGTCTTGGAACATATCCCCCATTGATAAGGGGGGGACCACTGTAACTCAATAATAAAATGATAAATAATTCAAAAAATGAGCAAAGGATCTCAGTACACATTTCTCAAATAAGATATACAAATGGCTAATAAAGACACGAAAAGAGGGTCAGCATCATTAGCCAACAGGCAAATGCAAATTAAAACCAAAATGAGATACTGCTTCACACTTATTGGGATGGCTATTATAAAAAAAAAAAAAGAAAGAAATGTTGGCGAGGATACAGAGAAATTGAGACCCTTGTGCATTGGTAATGGTGATGTAAAGTGGTGCAGTTGTGGGAAATAACATGACAGTTCCTCAAAAAACTAAACATAGAATTACCATGTATCTATAGATTCTAGTTATAGATAATATACCCAAAAGAATTGAAAGCAGGAACTCAAACAGGTGTATGTATAGCCATTTTCATAGCAGCATTATTCAAATAGCCAAAAAGTGGAAGTAACCCAAGTGTCCATGACAGATGAATGGATAAACAAAATGTATACTCAGGTGTACTTTGGAGATACTGCAGGTTCAGTTCTAGACCACTGCAATAAAGTAAATACTTTGCAGTCAAGTGGGTCAAATGAATTTTTTGGTTTCCTACTGCATATAAACGTTACATTTATACTATACCGTAGTCTGTTAAAGTGTGAAATAGCATTATGTCTAAAAGAAGAATGTACATACCTTAATTAAGAATTACATTATTGCAAGAAATCCTAACCATCATCTGAGCTTTCAGTGAGTTGTAATCTTTTTGCTGATAGAGGGTCTTGACTTTGTGGGTGATGGCTGCTGACTGATCAGGGCAGTGGTTGCTAAAGGTGAGGTGGCTGTGGAAATTCCTTAAAATCAGTCAGCAGTGAAGTTTGTTCTATCAGTCAACTCCATAACAAATATAACAGTGAAAAAGTTTGAAATATTGTGAAAATTACCAAAACATGACAGATATGAATTGAGCAAATGCTGTTGGGAAAATGTTGCCAGTAGATTTGTTGGACAGAAGGTTGCCACAAACCTGCAATTGGTGAAAAATGCAGTATCTGTGAAGAAAATAAAGTGAAACTCAAGAAAATGAGGTGTACCTGTATGTGCAATGGAAATTATTCAGTCTTAAAAAGGAAGGAAATTCTGATACATGCTATATTTAACACTTATGAACCTTGAAGACATTAAGTGAAGTAAACCAGTTGACAAAGGATAAATATTCTGATTCCACTTGCTTGAGGTACCTAGAGCAGTCATATTCATAGAGACAGTAGGATGGTGGTTTCCAGGAGCTGGGGGAAGGGGAGAATGGAGAATTAGCGTTCAGGGGGTATGGTTTTAGATGAGGAAGATGGAAAAAGTTCTGGAGATGGATGGTGTCGAGAGTTGCGCAACAATGAATATGTACTGAATGCCACTGAGCCACATACTTCAAAAGTTAAAATGGTAAATTTTATGCTATGTATATTTTACCTACCTCACTTTTAAAAAATTACAAAGGAAAACACAAAGATTACATACTGTCACTCCATTTATATGACATTTTTGAGAAGACAATGTGATAGTGACACCAGGGGTTGCGGGGGTAGGAGTGGCTAAGAGAGATCAGATGAAGTTGTTTTGGTTGTTTATCATGTATTATGGTGGTGGTTCCTCAAATATATGTGTGAGTTAAAATTCATGGAACTGTACACCTAAAAAAGGCCAATGTAACTGCCTTTTAATCTTGAAAATATAATTAAAAAGTATCTAAGCTGTAACAACATAATTAGCCTGTTGCAGCTGTGGTAGTGGTGAGGGTGGGGGTTTTGCTCTTTCCTCTATTACCACTGTGAATGAGTCTCATTTCAAAAAAAACATTAAGAAGTAAAGTATGCCTTGTAATTTGCAGCATCATAAAGGACTGGTTTTGTAATTTTAAATGCTAAACTGAAACTAATTTTTTTATTAACAGTGCATAATATTTGAAAAATATTAAATAGCAGAAGAATATAAAATTCATTCAAAGATTGCCTTTGGTAACATTTTAGTACTTTTCATTACTGCTCTGTCTCTTTGCTTGTATTTTTTGTTTATGTAGTTGTTATCATACCATATATTAACTTTTGTATTCTCTTTTTCCTTAAATACTGTTTCTTGAATACTTTTCCAAATTACTAAAATTCTTGCAAGATATAATTTTAATAGCTATAGCATGTCATGTAGATATATCATAATTTATTCAACCTTATTCCTTTTCTTGGGCATTTAGACTGTTTCTGGTATCTCTCATTATATATATCATTCCTGTGAACGTAAGTTCACATCTTTCATATGTACAGAAATACAGTTCTGTGTATAAATGTGTAACTCTTTACTGAAAACTCTGAATTTAGTGGTTTACAAACATGGAATAGTTTTCTCCGTTCTCTCATTCTAGCTGTGCCATGTGTACAGTTTCCTTTCTCTGTTCCCTTTTCTGGCACATTAGATAGATCTCATAATTCCAGTGACTGACAGTAATTAAAGTGCAATCTGATCCAGTTAAGAACTCTTATCTCCTATGCAAAGATTTCCCTTGCTCAGTTTGGAACCAGGCTTTTATAAGGCTCCCGTGATCTGAAGTAAGGAGGGCTTTAAGTTTTTTGTTTTTTTTTTTTAAGATTTTATTTATTTATTTGACAGAGAGAGACAGCCAGTGAGAGAGGGAACACAAGCGGGGGGAGTGGGAGAGGAAGAAGCAGGCTCCCAGCGGAGGAGCCTGATGTGGGACTCGATCCCAGAACGCCAGGATCACGCCCTGAGCCGAAGGTGGATGCTTAACGACTGAGCCACCCAGGCGCCCCAAGTTTTTACTCTCACCTCCTCCCACTCTAGACATGAAGAATGCTGCAGTGACTTGATTCAGTTCTGAAATACCTTGCCCCAATCGCTTCCCAGGCTTGACAACTCTGGGGTAGAGGCCTAATGAAGGGAATAAGGGCGAAAAGGCACATGCCTCTGCTTACCTACCTATATTTCTTGTCCCTACTTTGATTATTGCTACTTCTCTTTGATTATTGCTACATCACAGCTTATTGGTGTGATGCCCTTCATAGCACATGTTCAGCCAGCTAGTCTACCCTCCTAACAGGTGCCCCCTATCTCTACAGACTAGCTTCTTGGAGTCTTGCCTCTTCACTTGGCCTGCTTCTGCTCAGATGGATGTTGATTATAATGGAATCTTTTTGGCGCCTTTAATTTTTGGCATTTTTCTTTAGAGTATAGGGTACTACATGCCCTTTTTTGCTTTCAGATTTAGGACCTAATCATCAGTCTTGAAGAAGCTTCCAGAAAAGCTCCATACAACATCTTCTTCCAAACACATATCTAAGCTTAGGACAGCTGTTAAAACAGTTGCTAAGCTTTTTCCCTACTGTTACTTTAAATGGCAATGCAATACTTAGCCTGACAAAACATTTTTTTTTGCTTCATCTGCATAGTAGACAGATACATAGTAAAAGTCTCTCAGTACGCAACAAAGCTTTCTGTTAACAAAACAAAAATCTTTTTTGATCTAGCAAAAATTAATGGCTGTTTTTGCCCGTTCACTCCCTCAAACATCCTTTAGTCTGTCTTCCACACCAGAAGCTCACAAGCTGGCCTATGTGCCATTTCTAGCTCTTTACCTGTTTTTGTAAGGCAAGTCTTATTGGAACACAGTTGCAGTCATTCATTCATGTGTTGTCCATGGCTTCTTTCTTGCTAAAAGGAAAGTATTGTTGAGTATTTGCAACACAGACTGTTTGGCCTGCAAAGCCCAAAATATTTGCTGTCTGACCATTTATAGAGAAAGTTTGCCAACTTCTGTATATACCCTTCCTTTAGAATTCTTTCTAAAACCTAGATCAGATATGCCATTTGCTGAGAAACAGTAGTTTCTCCCTGCTTGCAGTTCTAAATAAAATCTTCAGCTTTACATTCAAATATTTCTGTAGTGTCCTATCACTATGTCAAGTTCAAATTCAGTATTTCTTGCTATTTTCAGTGATGCAGGCTGAAGATTGGCAGCTTTCAGGCTGAATTTGGTCCCCATGCTTATTGGGTACAAATAGTGGTTTTGTTTTGTTTTCTTGAATCAGCATTTAAAAACTAGATGCTTTCACAAAGAAATTCAGATTTCTAGTTCTTGACAAGTCAGGAATTCTGTTAACATTGGCTCCACAGCCCTCAGTGTAACAGTCCATTAGCGCTAAGTAGCTTCCTGCCTCCCCTTTATAGAGTGGTGCTGTCTACCTCTGCACAGCCTGTGTCACACAGGTGTTAAAAGCATATGCACCCAAACCTAGTCCTGAATCCTGCACATGACCTGCTGTGGCCACTGTAAGCATTTGTTTGCAACGTTGGGCCTAGATATAGTGAGCCACGTTATGTTCACCTCTTCTGCCTTGCTATCACATTACCTCATGCTGCTTCTCTCTCCTAGAAGGTCCTCATTGTCCCTCAAAACTCTTCATCCTTTTAGACTCAGTTAATCATTAAGACTCATGTGTCTCCTTCTTTGGGTAGCCTTCCCCATCAACATCAATCACTACTTCCTCTGTGCCCTTGTACTACGTTGTTCATATAGTTAAAGTGGCACCTGTGATGTTGTGTTTTAGCTACCAGATTGTAAGTTCCTTGAGGGCAAGATTTGTATCTTCTTCATCTTATTCCTAGTTCCCAGCATGATGATGGATAGAGTGGGAACCAAGAAAGGGTTGCTGAATTATATGGTGTTACCACCTAAAACCTTGGAAGGTAGTAAAGGATTCATTTGGCAGAGAGAAAAATTCTTATTTTTCCCACTTAAATGCATCTTCTTTTCCGTTAAACATTTCACTTAGTTTCCTCTCTCTCTACCCTATGTTTATAACAAATTGATTGTGTTTTCCAGGCAATTGCTGCTTCATTTTTCATAAGGGTTACCAATACTTAAAAACTGTGTCCAGGGTCAAAAGCTAGTAAGTAGTGTAAGTGGGCTTCAGATTCAAGTTTCTCTGCCTTTAGAGCTCATGCACACAGCTGCTGAACCACTCCTTACCAGGGGTGTGAACCCTTGGATGAGGTATAAAGTTTTCCAAGTCTCAGTTTCTAATGGTAAAAAGGAATCTAAGTAGTTCCTATCTCAAAGGATTCTTGGGAGAAATGAATGAGAATATTTACGTAATGCTTAGAGTAGAGCTTGGCGCAGAGTATTTACTCAATAAATAGAGCTGCTCAGTCAGTCAGTTATTCTTATTATTACCTTCCTTAATGTTGTATAGGAGACACACAGATTATCTTCCCTTTTCTTGGTTATGACTCTTAGGAGTCAGGGTGATTAAGACCATTGGCTCATCTGCAGAAACTGTATGCTAGGGCATCCTTTATTTAATCTTAGAACATTACATTTGGAAGAGATTTTGGAGATCAGATGTTCTAACAGGTGCTTGCCAAAGGAGCAGCCCTCTCTCCAGTTTCCAGTTAGAGATCTCATTCATCTACGGGCTGTCAGAACATTTACAGTGACAGCAGCTGGCCACTTTGGGGAGGATCATCTGATTGTTAAAAAATCATGTGTAAATACTTTGCCTGTTGTCGTTTGTTTTTTAGTTTTATTCCCCTGTAAAAGGTAAAAAATCAAGTCAAATCATTTTCCTGTACTGTAGTTGTTAGTCCTCCAAAATATTTTAAGACTTACTTTTTGTCTAGCAGTTCTCAAAGTGTGACTGGGGATCCTGAAGCCTTTCTTCCCTCTTCCCCTTTCTTTTAATCAGGGAACCCATGAAGACCCTGAAAACATAGGCTAATTTTTTTGTGTGCCTGTGTAGTTTTCTGGAGTGAGGTTTGATAACCCCCCAAAAAGTTTAAGAATCATTGCCTTAGAGAGGGATAGCTAAAATGGTGGTGTAGGGAAGACCCTAGGCTTGCCTTGTCCCTCGGACATGGCTAGATAACTGTCAAATTGTTCTGAGTACTCAAGAAATCAGCATGAGGACTGAGAACAAACAGCACAGCTAGAGGGAGAGAAGAGGCCACTTCAAGGAAGGTAGAAAGTGCCAAGACATGGTTTGGGGGAGACACGGATTGTGGGTGCTGGGGAGGGAGCGGAGCCCTGGTCACAGAGAAAGGCAAGAGAGAGTGGAGCACACAAGGATAAGTACAAGAACACTTCCCCAAAGCCATTGTCTGGGAAGCAGAGGGGGGCTGAATTCTGTGAGTTTTTGCAACCAGCAGGGCTCAATGGAGCTTCAGAAGTTCCCCGGCTGGGCTGTGATAGAGACCTGAGGGCACTGTCCTACTCGTGGAGTGGTGGCAGGCAAACAGCTCTGGTACAGACTATCTGAGAATTGCTATCTGACTGAGAATTAGGCTCTCTGAGAATTGCTTAAGGGCTGTGGGGAGAGACTGTACTTTTTGGAGTGCATCCCTGAGAGGTGGCATTGCTTCTCCATGGACGAAAGAACTGGTGGGTGCTATTAACCTCCCCCACCCCTCAGCAGAGATGCAGAGACACCTGCTGAGAGCAGCTAACTGGGACACTCCTGTTGCCTGCTTGTTCCAAATCCCATGCCCCTGCAGTCTGGTGCCACTGCCCTTCTGGACAAACCTGTATCAGTCTTAGCATGGTGAGACCATTTCCCAGAACACCAGTGCAGGTCCCTGCCACACCAGTCTCTGAAGTTTGGAATTTTAAAAGTCAGAAGGCCTGATTAAATTAGAGCCCAAAATGTGCTGTGCTGCTCCAGGCAGGCAAGCGACCCAGAGACAGGCAATGTGAAATCAGTGATCTGAAAAATGCCTGTGACACATGAGGGGAAATTATTCACTCCTCCAAAAGTGCTTTCCTAAGAGTAGCAAGCACAGACTCCTCTCTCCAGGGACAAAGGAGCAGGCTGGTGCCATTTCCTTCCCCTGCCCCTTGGCACAAACCAACTTCAGTAAACAGGACAGCGCCAACACTGGCTGCCCACCTGCTTATACCAAGCCCTGCCCCTCCTCCCCCTGCACCACCATACTCCACTGGTACTACTTTTCTAAAACAAGTGTGCCTGAAGACCAGTGCAGTGGGCCCTTCCCCCAGAAGACCAGCACAAACCCGCACGTGTACCGTATCTGCTGACCATAGAGTGCTGCAAAGCTTCAATTCTAGTAGAAATAGCATCAGGTCTCTTTAAGCAAGTTGACCAGAGCATGCCTCATTAAAACTTGCCACACTCTGGTCTAAGGTCCAAACACTCCCCACTGTCGGCAGGGAGAAATCCTTCAGGGGACTGACCTGAGGGATAGAGCAGCCATAACACAGCAGCAGGGTGCACACAGCACACGCCAGAGACACTTCCTGAAGCGCCAGGCCCTGGACATTATATTACCTCTTTTTCATAAAGCCATTACTCTCAGGTTCAGGAAACATAACAGGCTTTCCTCACACCTAGAAGACAGAAACCTAGACAAGATACCAAGACGGAGGAATTCACCTCAAAAGAAAGAACAAGAAAAGGTCATGGCCAGGGATCTAATACTTCTCCTGAGGCAAGGGAAACAAAAGCAAAAATAAACTATTGGGCCTTTGTCAAGACAAAAAGCTTCTGCACCGTGAAGGAGACAACAAAAAGACAACCTTCAGAATGGGAGAAGATATTGGCAAGTGACATATTTGATAATGGCTTAATATCCAAAATATATAAAGAACTTATAAACTCAACACCCAAAAAACAAATACTCCAGTTAAAAAATGGGCAGAAGACACGAACAGACATTTTTCCAAAGAAGACATCCAGATGGTGAACAAACACATGAAAAGATGCTCAGCGTCCTCATCATCAGGGAAATACAAATCCAAACCACAGTATCACTTCACATCTGTCAGAATGTCTAGAATTAACAACACAGGAAACAGTAGATGTTGGCAAGGATGTGGAGAAAGGGGAGCACTCTCACACTGTTGGTGGGAATGCAAACTGGTGCAGCTACTCTGGAAAACAGTATGGAGGTTGCTTAAAAAGTTAAAAATAGAACTACCCTACCATCCAGCATTGCACTACTAGATATTTACCTAAAGGATAACAGATATACTGATTTGAAGGGATACATGCATCCCAATGTTTGTAGCAGCATTATCAACAATAGCCAAATTATGGAGAGAGGCCAAATGTCCATCGACTGATGAATGGATAAAGAAGATGTGGTAAATATATACAATGAAATATTACTCAGCCATAAAAAAGAATGGAATATTGTCATTTGGAAAGACATGGATGGAGCTAGAGAACAGTATTAAGTGAAATAAATCAGAGAAAGACAAATACCATATGATTTCACTCATGTGGAATTTAAGAAACAGACGAACATAGGAGTAAAAAAAGAGGCAAACCAGAAAACAGACTCTTTAAAAAAAAAAAGATTTATTTTAGAGAGAGAGCACAAGCAGGAGGGGTAAAAAGAGAGGGAGAGGAAATCTCAAGCAGACTTTGCACTGAGCTTGGAGCCCAACGTGGGGCTCAGTCTCACAATCCCAAGATTACGACCTGAGCTGAAACCAAGAGTTGGATGCTTAATAGACTGTGCCACCCAGATGCCCCTACAGACTCTAAACTATAGAGAACAAATTGAGGGTTGCTGGAGAGGAGGTGGGTGGGGGGATGGGTTAAATGAGTGATGGATTTTAAGGAGCGCACTTGTTGAGATGAGCAGTGGGTATTTTATGTAAATGATGAATCACTAAATTCTACATCTGAAACTAGTATTACACTGTATGTAAACTAACGAATTTAAATAAAAACTTGGGGAAAAAAGAATCATTGTGTTAGACACTCATGACTACAGTTTTCTTTGCATACATCTGCATCTCAAAGGGCTGAAAAAATGGTCGGGAACCACTAATTTTTAGTTTTCTCATAATTGTAAAAACTGGTTGAAGACAAAGGTTAGGATTTGCATGGAAAGAGGAAAATCTGAGAGTTAAAGCAAAGGGGGACATAGAGTTCAACTGTATCCACTGAGCTTCCACCCACACATCTTTGGTAAGTTTTCCATGTAGTCTGCTTAGGGAATTGTTTCTTTTTTCTTTAAATTTAATTAACCAACATGTAGTACATCATTAGTTTCAGATGTTCAGTAATTCATCAGTTGCATATAACACCCAGCGCTTATCACATCATTTGCCCTTCTTAATGCCCATCACCCAGTTGCTCCATCCCCCCCCCTTCCACACCCCTCAGAGTGTTTCCCAGAGTCAGGAGTCTCTTATGGTTTGTCTCCCTCTCTGATTTCTTCCCATTCAGTTTTCCCTCCCTTCGCCTGTGATCCTCTGCACTATTTCTTATATTTCCACATATGAGTGAAACCATATGGTAATTGTCTTTCTCTGATTGACTCATTTCACTTAGCATAATACCCTCCAGTTCCATCCACATCGATGTAAATGGTAGGTGTTCATTTAGGGAATTATTTCTGACATAATAAGGGATGTTAAGCAGAACGTAGGATTCAGTAAGGTAGTCTTTTCTTGAAACTGTATCTGCTACAAAATGAAGAATAACTATCTTGTCCTGGAGTGGGCAGTCACTTTAGCTAAACATAAGTAGTATTGTAACTATTAGATACGGAAATGCACGCTTGCAGATATGCAAATACGATGCTTACCATAATTCAGGGTCCACCAATCCCAGTTTGTTTGTTTTTTTTCTTTCCTGGTGTACCAAGTCTTATGCTCTGGTACTGAGAATCTAATAGATAATATCATCTCAAAATGGCCCATCCTTACCTTCGTAAGACTACAAAATGTTATTGCATGAGAGCACCATGGAAATGCAGAGTAACTGAGATGTAGGTAGAGAAGCTTGCATATGTTTCTTTCCTGAGTTATCTCTAGGTTATTGTCAGCCCAAATACATTTCCTATGCAAGTTGTGATAAAATTTATGCATGCTTTTTTGACCATAATTAGCACCAGTAGCCAATTAAATAATCACAGTTACTATATAAATCATAAAATATATAGATTTTTCATAATTTTGTATATTATCTTTAAAAAAGATAATGAAGTATTATGGTTATAAATATTTTAAAATTCAACAGAGGACACTGTACTAAAGATTAGATGTGCTAAAATTGGGACAAAAACGTGAACTGTGTTTAAAAACATTTTTATATATTTTAGAACTTAATGAAATCCTTGAAGTCATCCTAATAATGAAAGTCACAGAGGAAGTATTTGTTTTGTATTTCTTAAGCATATGTTGTATGTGTTTCGCATCTTATTTTAGCTAACTGTTGGCAGTGTAAGTCCATGAAAGTATAGTTGAGTTTAGTATATTATTTAGTACATTATAGTATAACAGTGTAGAGCATAACTTAATAGTAAATAGTAAAAGCATATATTGGACATTTTGCTTTTTCTTGCATCTATTACTTTCCCAAATTTAAGGTAGCTATAGGTCTTTAACAAAGGGTAAAGGAACTTACTAGAGCTGTGGTGGGTACTTCAGTTGATAATAGAAAAAGGGCAATTTGATTAATGTGGAGAATTAAGAGAGGAATGAAGGGAGACACGTTGATACCCTTAGTTTTTGTTTTATTTTGTTTTGTTTTTCTAACATAGCAAATGTAAGGTGCCTTTTCTGCCGGTGAACTACTTGATTAAATCCTTTAAGTTCTCTGGACTTAAGAAGGTGAATTTAAGCATTGCTTGATCTTTTTTTTTTTTCCTCTCAAAACTCCCACTTATGGATTGGCTTAAGTGAAAATTCCTTCAGTAATGTCCAGACCTTCTCATTTAGGGTTTGGTATTGCATCATGTCCAAGTCAGTGTCAAATAAATGTTGTCTGGTGATGATGGGAATAATTTTTTTTCATGAGGACTTCTCTTCATGCTTACACAGCACATTTTTCACTGGGGTCTCAGACTCACTGGAAAATAGAAACCTTGCTTGAACTTGAACTATTACCATGTTCATTATGAATTTTACATGAATTTTAAAAAATTGATTCATTTGGCAAAGTGTAAAATCCTTTAAACTTTGGGATGTAATATAACTGATTTTAACTGGTGTATTTTAGAAGAGTAACATGCATTGAATTTGAATGATAAACATAAGGACTTTCCAAAGTTGTAAGCTAGGTTTTGGAGTTTTATGAATAGGGCTTATTCACTATATATTTACTTACTATAATTTTTTGTTGAATAGCAGGATATTTGTTATTGCATCGAGTGTTACGATAGCATCCTGAAAATGTCTCTTTATCAGATATGTGTTGTGTCAATGTGTGGGTGCCTGAATGGTTCCGTTGGTTAAGGGTCTGACTTCTGCTCAGGTCATGATCTCTGGGCCCCACGTCGGGCTCTGCTCTCAGCGTGGTGTCTGCTTGTCCCTCTCCCCCAACTCTTTCTGCTCTCTCTCTAAAATAGATAAAATCTTAAAAAAAAAAAAGTAAAAAATAAAAGTAAATGAACAAAAAACTTCAAGAGGAGCTACCCCTAAATCCTTGGGTGTAGGGATCAGGAGATGTGCTTTGGGGAAAATACTTGGAAATCAAGGAATCTCAAGTAGAGCAACTTCAAAATACTTTACTATGACGTGTTCCATAAGGTAATTAAGTCTTGACATGTAAAGACGTGTGAAGGTAGCATTCTAAAAGAGTTACAGAAGTTTTTTCTTTCACAGTAGGGTCTCTTAATAGTTTGCATTAGATTTGATTTGCATTAGTTGAATATTTGAAAAATACTGTCTAAAATAAATACTTGTACAGTTACCAGAAGTTGCATTATCTTCTCACTTTCACATTATAACGTTGTATGTCCTTTTCTTTCAGCTGGATATGCCAAGTGACCAGATAGCTGCAAATCTGCAAGCAGTTATCAGTGAAGTTTGTAAGCACAGACCACTCAGTTTGGGTAAGTGATTTGATGGGGTAGACTTCCCCATAGCTCTGGGATTCTTTAAAAATGTAAAATATTAAGGAAACAATCAAGTTAATAGCAAGTACAATATAAATTGCAGCAATGTTTTCAGGGATTAAATAAATAAAATTTAACTATCCAAAGGATTCATAATTACCTTATTAAAAAGTTGTAGTTGTTTGGAGAGGAGACCTCTGTAACATTAATAAGGGATACATCCTGAAATCTTTGTAAATTCCATTATTTCTATCATTAAATGTAATAGACTTTGAAAGAAAACTGTAACTGATTGCCTTAAACTTGCAATAGTGTTAAATAGAAACTAAAATCATTTATGAAATATTCTCAGGCTAGACCATTCACTTTGTCACTGGCATTAGCAATTGTCTTTCTTATTCTTATTTATTTTTCAAAAAGAACAAAGTTTTTAATCATGTCATGAGAGTCACTTCTTATAAACAGGGTGATTCATGGAGAGCACTGAAACTTGATTGAGATGTGGAAGCTGTTTCATTGGCTACGAACACATAGCCAGACCCTTCGTGTCACGTTATGTACCATGCATGTTCTCTCCTCAGACGAACTTCACCCCTGGCCGGTTGTAGCCCAAAAAGGGTTCATTATCCTCAGTAGACTCTGCATTTATAGACTTACCATGACAGGACTCTGTCAGGTTTAGATTTATAACCAAATGTGTAATTAAAACACACTCTCAACCAATTTTTACCATCTTTGGGAGTGAAACACACTGGTGAATAAATACTTATTTGTTAGTTCTGCCACTGTAGTTATGGCCATAGTACTTAGTAATTGTGTGTGTATGCATTCTTACATAGGGCACTTTGATTTCAGTATAGGATCTTCTGAGACCATGGCAGGAGTGAAATGATAGATGGCAAATCTCTAAAAGCAGTGGGTCCTCTTTTTGCCATTTTTTAACTTGAAGTGTAATTAACATACAATATCTTTTAGTTTCAGGTGTACAGCGTAATAATTCAACATTTGTATATATTGCAAATTGATCACCACCATAAGTTTAGTTACCATCTGTCACCATACAAAGTTAATACAATAATACTGACTGTACTCCCTGTGCTGTACATTACATCCCCTTGGCTTATCTATTTCATAACTGAATGTTTGTACCTCTTCATTCCCTTCACCCATTTTGTCGCCTCCCCCAACTCTCTTCGCCCTTGGCATCCACCACTTTGTTCTCTGTATCTATGACACTGGGTTTGGTTTGGTTTTATTAGTTTGTTTTGTATTTTAGATTTCACTTATAAATGGAATCATTGATATTTGTCTTTCTCTTTCTGACTTATTTCACTTAGCATAGTATCCTCAAGGTCCATTAACATCACAAATAGTAAGATTTCATTCTTTAATATGCCTGAGTAGTATTCCATTGTGTGTGTTTGTGTGTATGTGTGTGTACACCACATCTTCTTTATTCATTCATGTATAAGTGGACACTTAGGTTGTTTCCATATCTTGGCTATTGTAAATATGCTGCAGGGAACATAGGCTGCATGTATCTTTTCAAACTAGTGTGTTCATTTTCTTCTGATATATACCCAAAAGTGGAATTGCTGGGTCATATGGTCATTCTCTTTGTGATTTTTTGAGGAATTCTCATACTGTTTTCCAGTGTCTGCACTAATTTACATTTCAGTTTTCCCAACTGAACCATTTATTAAAGAGACTATCCTTCCTCCATTGTATATCCTTGCCTCCTTTGTTGTGAGTTAATTGACTCTATATGTATGGCTTTATTTCTGGGTTCTGTGTTCTGTTCCACCAATCTATATGTCTTTTTATGTCAATACTATACTCTTTTAATTACTGTAGCTTTGTAGTGTAGTTAAAATCAGGAAGCTTGATATCTCTGGTTTTGTTCTTTCTCAAGATTGCTTTGTCTATTCAGGGTCTTTTGTGGTTCCATACAAATTTTGGAATTATTTGTTCTATTTCTGTGAGCAATACTATTGGAATTTTGATAAGGATTGCATTGAATTTGTAGATAGCTTTGGGTAATATGTACATCCTAACAATATTCTGCTAATCCATGAGCATGGAATATCTATTTCTTTGTATCATCCTCAGTTTCATCACTGTGTTACAGTGTTCAGTGTACTAATCTTTCACCTTCTTTATTAGATTTATTCCTAGGTATTTTATTCTTTTCAATGCAATTGTAAATGGGATTATTTTCTTAATTTTTCTTTCTGATAATTTGTTTTAGTGTATAGAAACGACTGATTTTTGTATATTGATTTTATACCCTGCCACTTCACTGAATTTGTTTATTGGTTCTAACAGTTTTTTGGTGTAGTCTTCATGTTTTTTAAATATATAGTATCATGTCTTCTGCAGACAGGGACAATTTTAGATCTTCTTTCCTATTTGGGTGACCTTTTTTTTTTTTTTTTTCGGGCCTAAGTGCTGTGACTAGGACATCCAGTACTATGTCGAGTAATAGTGGGGAGAGTGGGCATCCTTGTCTTGTTCCTGATCTTAGAGGAAAAGCTTTGAGCTTTTCATCATTTAGTATGATGTTAATTGTGGGTTTGTATATGATCTTTATTATGTTGAGGTGTGTATATTCTCTCTCTGACCACTTTGTTGAACATTTTTATTGTAAATGGATGTGACTTTTGTCAGATGCTTTATGATTTTTATTTTTCATTTTGTTAATCTGTATCACATCGATTGATGTGCTCATGTTGAACCATCCTTTCATCCCTGGAATAAATCCCAGTTGATCATGGTGTATGATTCTTTTAATGTATATTTGAATTTGGTTTGCTAATATTTTATTGAGGATTTTTGCATATGTGTTCATCAGGGTAATTTTCTGTAATTTTCTTCTTTTTTTTGTGGCAGTTTTGTCTAATTTTGGTATCAGGGTAATAATACTTACCTCATAAAATGAGTTTGGAAGCATTCTGTCCTCTTTAGTTTTTCGGGAGAGTTTAAGAAGGTTAGGTACTAAATCTTCCTTGAATGTCTGTTAGAATTTACCAGTCAAGCCATCTGGTCTTAGATTTTTGTTTGTTGGGAAGTTTTTAATTACTGATTCATTCAGTCTCTTTGCTATTATCAGTCTGTTCAGATTTTTTGTTCTTCCTGATTCAGTCTTGGATGTTTGTTTGTTTCTAGGTATTTGGTAATTTTTGCTAGCTTGTGTAGTTTGTTGGCATATAATTGTTCATAGTAGTCTCTTATGATCCTTTGTATTTCTGTGGTATCAGTTATAATTCTCTTTCGTTTCTGATTTTATTTATTTGAGCCTGCCCTCTCTTTTCCTTGCTGAGTCTAATTAATGGTTTGTCAATTCTGTTTATCTTTTCAAAGAACCAGCTCTTAGTTTCATTCATCTTTTCTGTTGTCCTTTTAGGTCTATTTCATTTCTTTCTTTCTTTTTTTTCCATTTATTTCCACTCTGATCTTTATTATTTCATTCCTTCTACTAACTTTGTGTTTCGTTTGTTCTTCGTTTTGTAATTCCTTTAGGTTTCAAGTTAAATTGTTTGAGATTTTTCTTGTGTTTTTGATGTAGGCCTGTTGCTATGAGCTTCTCTCTTACAACTGCTTCTGATGCATCCCATAGATTTTTGTATGTTGTATTTCTGTTTTCATATGTCTCTAGGTATTTTTAAATTTTTCCTTTTATTTCTTTGATGTCCCATTGTCGTAGCATGTTATTTAATCTCCATGTTTTTGTGGTTTTTCTGGTCTTCTTGTAATTGATTTCTAGTTTCATACCATTGTGGTCAGAAAAGATTCTTGATAGGGTTTCAGTCTTAAATTTACTGAGAGTTGTTTTGTGGCCTAATCCATAATCTGTCCTGGAGAATGTTCCATGTGCACTTGACAAGAATGTGTGTTCTGTTTTGGGTGGGATGTTCTATATAAATCTGTGAAGTTCATCTGGTCTCATGTGTTGTTTAAGGGTGTGTCCTTATAGATTATCTATTTAGATGATCTCTCCATTGATGTAAGTGGAGCATTAAAATCCCCTACTCTTGCTGTCAGTCTCTTCCTCTAGGTCTGTTAATATTTGCTTTATTTTTTTAAAAAAGATTTTATTTATTTATTCAACAGAGTTAGAGACAGCCAGCAAGAGAGGGAACACAAGCAGGGGGAGTGGGAGAGGAAGAAGCAGGCTCACATCGGAGGAGCCTGATGTGGGGCTCGATCCCATAACGCCGGGATCACGCCCTGAGCCGAAGGCAGACGCTTAACTGCTGTGCCACCCAGGCGCCCCAATATTTGCTTTATATATTTTGGTGCTCCTGTGTTGTACCTGGTATATCTTCTTGCCAGGTTGACCCTTTTATCATTACGTAATGCCCTTCTTTGTCTTTAATTATAGTCTGTTTTAAAATCTATTTTGTTGGGTAAATTCAGCTATACCAGCTTTTTGTTTGTTTCCATTTGCATGGAATATCTTTTTCCATCGCTTTACTCTCAGTCCTTACTTTTTTTTTTAGATTTTATGTATTTATTTGATAGAGAGGGAGAGCACACAAGCAGGGGGAGCAGCAGAGGGAGAGAGGGGAGCAGCAGAGGGAGAGAGAGAAGCAGGCTCTCTGCTGAGCAGGGAGCCCGATTTGGGGCTTGATCCCAGGATGCTGGGATCATGACCTGAGCCGAAGGCAGATGCTTAACTTACTGAGTCACCCAGGTGCGCCTCAGTCCTTACTTCTGAGCTGAAGTGTCTTATAGGCAGGGTATAGATGAATCTTGTGGTGTTTTTTTTTTTTTTTAATTTTTTTTATTTGTCAGAGAGTGTGAGCACAAGCAGGGGTGGGGCAGGTAGAGGGAGAAGCTGGCTCCCTGCTGAGCAAGGAGCCCAATGTGGGGCTTGATACCAGAACCCTGGGATCATGACCTGAGCCAAAGGCAGATGCTTAACCAGATCAGCCACCCAGGTGTCCCTTGTTTTTGTTTTTAAATCCATTCAGCTACTCTCTGTTTTTTGATTGAAGGATTTAGTCCATTTACATTTGAAGTAATTATTGATAGGTGTGTACTTATTGCCATTTTGTTCATTGTTTTCTGGGTGTTTTTGTTCCTCTCTGTTTCTTTCCTCTCTTTCTCTCTTTCCTTCTGGTTTGATAATTTAGTGTTAGGTTTAGATTCCTTTCTCATTTTCTTTTTATATTCGTGATAAGTTTTTCTCTTTGTGGTTTCATGAGGTTCACGTAGTGAATGAACCATGCCATTCTATGGCAGTCTGTTTTCAGTTGGTAGCAACTTAATTGAAACTCATTCCAGAGCTCTACATTTTTATTCCACCCTCTGTATTTTATGGTTTGTATGTCACATTTTACACTTTTTCATTTTATGTATCCCTTAACTAATTATTATAGTTTTAGTTTTACTACTTTTGTCTTTTGACTTTTATGCTAGCTTTATAAGTGAGTAAATTTACTACCTTTACAATATATTTCCAGTGAGATTTTTACTTTAGTATGTTTTCTTGTCATGAGTACTATTTCCTTTCAGCTTTAAGAAGTCTCTGACATTTCTTGTAAGGTTGGTTTAGTGATCATGAACTCCTTTAGATTTTACTTATCTGAAAAACTATCCTATTTTGAATGATAACCTTCTTGGTAGAATATTCTTGGTTGTATGTTTTTTCCTTTAAAAAATGTCCCAGCAGTCACTTTTGGCCTTCAAAGTTACTTCTGAAAAATTGCTTATAGCTTTATGGGATTTCCTTTGTATGTATCAAGTTGTTTTTTTCATGCTGCTTTTAAGACTCTCTGTTTAACTTTTGACATTTTAATTATAACATATCTTGGTGTGAATCTCTTTGGTTTCATCTTATTTGGAGCTTTCTGACCCTTTTGGATCTGGATGTTGATTTCCTTCCGCAAGTTAGGGTTTTCAGTTATTATTTCTTTGTGTAAGTTTTCTGCCCCTTTCTTTTACTTCTGGGACCCCTGTAATGAGAATGTTATTCTGCTTGATGTTGTCCTATGTTTTCCTTAAGCTATTTTCACTATTTAAAACTCTTCTTTCTTGGGGCGCCTGGGTGGCACAGCGGTTAAGCGTCTGCCTTCAGCTCAGGGCGTGATCCCGGCGTTATGGGATCGAGCCCCACATCAGGCTCCTCTGCTGTGAGCCTGCTTCTTCCTCTCCCACTCCCCTTGCTTGTGTTCCCTCTCTCGCTGGCTGTTTCTGTCTCTGTCAAATAAATAAATAAAATCTTTAAAAAAAAAAAAATAAATAAAAAAAAAAATAAAATAAAACTCTTCTTTCTTTTTGTTTCCCTGTCTGGGTGAGTCCATTGCTGTGTCTTCCAGGTTACTGATCTGTTCTTCATTCAGTCTGCTGTTGAACCCCTCCAATGTAGTTGTCAGTTCAGTAATTTTATTCTTCAGCTCTATGATTTTTGTTTGGTACTTTCATATATTTTTTCTCTCTTTGTTGAAGTTCTCCTTGTGTTTGTTCATTCTTCTCCTGAGTGAGCATCTTTATGACCATTAGTAGTTTGATCTCTTTATCAGGTAGATTACTTATCTCCATTTCATTAAGGTCTTTTTCCCAGGTTTTGCCTTGTTCTTTCATTTGGAACGTATTCCTCTATCTCCTAATTTGGCTTGATTCTGTGTATTTCTGTGTATTGAAATAGCTCCCTCTCCCAGTCTTGAGGGAGTGGCCCTGTTTACAAGATTTTCTGTTGGGCTTAGAAGTAGGAGGGAGCCATGCACTCAAGGTGCGTCCCCTGTGTGGGCTTCACACACCTGCCAGGTCTGTGTGGGGTGGGGTGGGATGGGTGTGGGGTACTTGTCTGTCTGTGGCACAGTAGGAATGAGGGAGCAGGGGTGGGGTCTCACCTGGCTGGCTTTGCAACAGGTTGCATTTTTGGGTGGGGCTGCTCACCTGGCTGGTTGGGGTTTGGCTGCAGCCCAGCAAGGTAATAATACATGGGGCTCTTGCCCACCAGTTGTGCTGTGGCTGTGGCATGGGACGCAGAGCATGCCCAGTGGCATTAGCAGGTTAGAGTGGGATTGCCAACATGCTCCGGCCAGCACTGGCATTAGAAAGGTTGAATGAGATTGCAAAAATGGCATCCACCTGCGCTTTCATCCCCAAGAGAGTCTCAACAGGTTCCTGCTTTCCAGCTGTTGCTTTAAGATTAATAAGCGGGTTTCCTTCACATATGATCTAGAGGCTTTTCAAACTGCTTTTGAACCAGATTGTGGAGTGAGTGAGTTTGTGTGTGAGCCCTTTAAGAGTAATTTATTTGTTCTTTCCAGTTCTGTGGTCCTCCTGGATGCACTCTGTTGGTTTTCAAAGCCATATATTTTGGGAACTCATCTCTCTGGTACAGGACACAGTGGTTGGGGTGCCTGGTGTGGGAGACAAAACCCTTGATCCTCTGGGAAAAGTTCTGTATTTTTGAGATCCCTCCTGATTGTCGGTCACCTTACCTGGGGTGGGGTTTTTGCAGAAAGTGTCGTCTCTGACTTTCCTGCCTGTCTCAGTGCAGCCCTTTTATGTAGATTTGCTGTGTCTGTGGGAGGAGGTGAGTTAAGGATCTTCTTATGCTGCCATCTTGAATTATCCATCTTTTTTTTGCCATTTTAAATGAAGTCCCTTAATTGTTCTTATGAAAAGCTCTTTAATTTTTAGGGAATTTTACTAAATGTTCAGCAACACAGAAATAGCATCAGTGCTATTTCAAATAAATATTTAGAATATTGCCATCAAATGTAAATATTACCACCTGCTCCCTTCACTTTCAGCTTTGCAGTAAAATAAATTCTAGGTGGTCATCCTCTGGAAGAGAGAAATGAATTATTATAGAATATGTAGTTTTAAGGATAAATTTCTAATATACTACAGTTAGTTTGTCTTCTCTAGACATGAGATGATATTCCTTATGATTCAAAATATTAGTTCAGTAATATCAGTACTTTTCAAGGGGAAATATAACATGAGTTTTATAAGATTTGTTGTTGTGTGTTTCTATTTGCTCATATATTTATAGAATAAAATAAAAGTTGATTCTTGTCTTTGTTTCCAGGACCTTTCGTGGTACGAGCTTTCCTTCGTACTTCAACAAGTGAAGGTTTGTTACTAAAGATCAAGCCATTGTTGCCTAAAGAAGTAGAAACTGAAGAAAGTAACAAAGAAGATGCCTAAAAATGTTATATTATGAAATTATTTTCAGTTTATTAAGAAGCAACAGAGAAAATTATAAAACTGTAATTTCTACATTTGGTGTGTTGTTATTTCTCAGTCATCATACTTGACAGTGAATTTTAACACTTGGAAAATCTTACAATAACACTTTCTTTTTTTTTCTTTCTTTCTTTCTTTCTTTCTTTCTTTCTTTCTTTCTTTCTTTCTTTTTTTTTTTTTAAATATTTATTTATTTGAGAGAGAGAGCACGAGCAGGGTGAGGGGCAGAGGGAGAAGCAGACTCCCCACTGAGCAGGGAGCCTGATGCTGGGTTCGATCTTGGAACCCCAGGTTCATGACCTGAGCCAAAGGCAGACGCTTAACTGATTGAGCCACCCAGATACCCCACAACAACACTTTCAAAAATAAGAAAATAAAATTTTCTCTGTCTGAACCTTATTTTAAATCCTATTAAATTGTCTTCCCTAGAATTCAGATTCTGCATGCTGGTAATTATAGCAGCAATTTCTAGCTTAATAACTTTCTCTTGAGAACCATACCATCTGAGGGAAAAGTAATATTCTCAGTTTTCATAAGACAAACAATGGCAGAGTCATGAGCTATATCACAATATGATTATTTTCTAAAAAAAAATTGTGTCAAGTGTTCATTCTAAAGATTCTAAATGTCATTTGTGATAACATGAATATAGAAAATGACTAAGACATTAAAACATGTGGGTGGGAAATCTTTTTTCCTTTTAGGAATTAATTTATAATATTTGTGGTTTTTTATAATAACCATACTATATAACTTAATGGTGGTTTGCAATATACATATAGTGTATCGTGTTTTCATATACTTAACCTCATTTGAGCTTGAATTCCTTTGCTTAATAGCAAGTAATAGGTTAACCTTGGTTAGTGTTTGTTGAATGAACATCCCATGATGTAGATAGAAAAACTTCATTTAATGGAGAAGGATCAGACTAGGAAGTTGAGTGTCTTTCATCAAATGTCAGTTTACAAACTGTTGTTGGTCTAAGTATGTACTGGTAGGTGACAAAATGGAAAACATAAGGATAATTTAGGCATGCACTGCCCTTTCTTTGGAATGATTTCCTTTACTCAGAGAAGCAGTCAGAGACTGCTTTTTTTTTTTTTTAAGCAGATGTTCAAATGCTGCTTCTTCCATGAAACAATAGTGTTGATAAATTTGTTGGTGGGTTTTAGTAACACCCACTTTGTAAAGAGTATTTTGGCAGCTCCCAAATTGGTTTTGAAATAGAAGTGGTTGGAGGAGTCCAAATGATTGTGAGCAACCACTGTACCTCATTTTTTCCCACAGGAAACCACTCTACCTCATTTTTCCCACAGGAAAATTAAAATTTGAGGGCTGTTTATCAAAAAGAACTTATTAAAAAGAAGAATTTATTTATTTGAGAGAGAGCAAGAGAGCACATGCAGGCAGAGGGACAAGCAGACTCCCTGCTGAGCAGGGAGCCTGACACAGAGCTCGATCCCAGGACCCTGAGATCATGACCCAAGCTGAAGGCAGATGCTTAACCGACTGAGCCACCCAGGCGCCCCACCAGAAACAACTTTAACATTAACTACAAAACAGTAATAGCAGTTACCTCCTGATGAGTGCCTACTACTGTCTAATGCTTTACACGCATCCTCTCATTTCACCCTCATAGCAGTTCAGTGAGGGAGGGTTGGTACTCCCACTTACAGGTTAAGGAAATCGAAACCTGTGTGGGCTCCCCTAAGGTATGACTCAAACCTAGATATGTCTGATTTTAAAGTCTGTTCTCTTAACCATTGGGGCATTGATCTCCTTTTTACATATTCTAAGATAAATCAGACCATTTAGCTGAACAGTTTAAAATTGTAAAAACATTGGATAATTATACTTCAGTGTCTTCGTATCTCTAGTTACAGGGTTATGGCAGAGCTGATGTGAAGAAAGTAGAAATAAAAGGGTTAGAAGGAGTGGTATGAGAAAACAGTAGTGTAGGATAGGGAGAGGAAAAAGATACTTGTTTTCCCCAGTTACTCTTTTGAAAGCTTACTGATTAGTCGTTATTTGAAGATCCTAATTTAGAGTAAAAGCTCTTATTATTATATTTGTAGATCTTCTTCTGATTAGTAGATTAAGTGTACTCTTATGATGGGAAGTTAGAAACATTAATAAATATAAAAAATTAATCTATTCATAATCCTATTACTCAGAGATAGCCAGCATTAATATTTTGGTGCTCTTCATTGTCTTTTTCAATTGACAGGGAGACAGAAAGAGAGAGAGAGAACATACACACACACGATGCTATAAAGTAAGCATTTTTCCATATTATTTAAAATCTCATTTGGAAAGCATCATTGTAATGGTTGAGCATTATTCCGTCTTGTTGATGCTGTAATTTATGGATTCGTTTCTTAATTTTTGGGCATTTAACTTGCTTTCAGATCCCCCTCCTCTATTATTTACAGAGCTTTGGAGAAGATCGTTGAGTATAATTTATTTTCTTCTCTATTCCTAGCAGTGACATTCCTGGGTAAAAAGGTTTGATATGTCTAGAAGTTTTAATTATGTCTTAGAAAGGTGCCTTTGTGATCAGAACAAACCAGAACAAGGAAATATATGGTTGGAAAACTTGCTCTGGGCAAGAACATTCCAGGGTTTTATTAACTGGCTTGTTGATAAATTATTCCCTACCCTTCCATTAAGCATTTTTCCTGTTGGCTAACTAGAACTAATGTTGAGTGTTTATAATGGTTTATTTTTGGAAATAGAACTGTACTAGATTACCCTTAATGTAAATATCTTTCTCTTTTGTATTATTATATTTTCTTCTTAGAGAACAGAAAATTAAATCTTGTATTTAAAGAGATTAAAAACTTAATAATTTTATATTAAGTACCAGTGATATTCAAACTTTAGCCTGCATCCAAATCACGTGGTAGGCTCACAATCATAAATTTCTGGGCTCTGCTTAGCAGTCTTGGGTGGCCCTTGAAAATTAACATTTCTCACAAATTCCCATGTGATGATATTGCTGTTCCATGACAACATTTTGAGAACCTCTATTATTTACTAATGGCTCGTTTAATCCTGGCTAGATTTAAAAAAAAAAAATCTCTGGCTGTGGTACCAGCAACAGTTTATTTAAAAATTCCAGGGGCACCTGGCTGGCTCAGTCAGTAGAACACACAACTCTTAATTTCAGGGTCCTGAGTTCAAGCCCCATGTTGGGCATGGAGCCGACTTACCAAAAACAAAAACAAAAACAAACAAAAAATTCCGCAGGTAATTCTAACGCACCACAATTGAGAATCACTGGTATATGCAATTAGCTAGGTTATAAAGAAAAGTAAAATTCGCAATTAAAAGTTGCGAGTGATTTTTAAAACTGAGGTAATAAAAAGATAATGCACCAAATTTAAGAACCAAGACTAATTTATAGGTTTCTGGTCTATCTCTATGAGGAAATAATTTAAATTCTGGGTTCTCTGTGAGAAAGCAGTTAAAAATCTGGAATCTTCCGTAAAGTAAGGACATCATAAAATGATCACTATACTTTCTGACAAAATTTTATATTACATTTTTTTGCAGGTGGCATTTCATGTTAGAAGTTATATAATAAACACAATTAATAT
The DNA here is from genome assembly GCF_002007445.2 of Ailuropoda melanoleuca. NCBI lineage: Eukaryota > Metazoa > Chordata > Mammalia > Carnivora > Ursidae > Ailuropoda > Ailuropoda melanoleuca. The sequence continues at coordinate 49,021,473 of NC_048228.1, read as the reverse complement.
TACTAATATACATGTGAACATAAACTTAAATGGTATCATTAGGATTATCTTGTGAAGGACCAGGTGCTTGGCAGGAGATGGGGGCGCTTAATAGTGATCGTTTTTTCTGTAGCAAGCAGTTAATCACAGTGTCCAGTAGGTGGCGATCATAACCTATCATACAACTTTTAAATAGCCTTGTGCTTATTGGTAAACACTTGTGTTTTCATTTGACTAGAAAGATAAAAAAGCAAAATTACTATATAGACCAGTTGGAGCTTTGTTTTCTAATGGGTCTTTTCTATTTGTTCATTTTATTCTGTTTTGGACGTACCATGGAGTTTGCTTTAGTTGTCATTGTAAATAGTGCATTTAGAATTCTTTTATTCCTGTTTTAACTTTTACCATAGGATTTTTCAAACATACAGTAAATTTTTAAAAATAACACCTATTAATCACCCAGCCTCAGCAATTATCAATAGTTGTGCTAGTTACATCTATCCCTTTCATCCATCCACCAGACCCCACTTTGTCCTTATGCCTGCTAGAGTAATTAAAAGCAAATCCCATATATCCAAAGTCAGACGCTTTATCCATTAGGCTACATGGCTCTCTGAAAAATCCTATATGTCATATCTCTTAACTATAGTGTTTTAAGAATAATCAAGCTATAATTACAAGAAGATTTTTTATAATTATAGCTATAATTACAACAAGAATGGGTCTCAGAACCCATTGTTTTTGTGTTCTACTCTGGCCATTGAGAGCATTTAGTTTTTATTATATTTTTCATGTAATACTGGGCAGATACCTATATATTTTTCATGAATAATGGACAATATCTATTTCTATTGCTCTGAGAACTTAGTGCATAGTAACATAATTGGCTATAAAAGGTTGTATATAAATATCAGTACTTCAAAAAATAAGGAAGAAGTTGATATCTTCACTTTAATTTTTATTTTTGAATCAAAATATAAAATCAGAAATGTAACTATTGTAAGGAATAGGTTGAAATAATATTTTTATCAGAACATATCCAAAGGAACAAAAACTTTTACTATATTGTTTTATTTTAAAAAATAGAAGCATATTAAATAAATTTGGCAAAGTAGAGAAAAGAAGAACAGTGAAAAATTTAAAGAAAACAATGACCCATAATTCCTTAAATAACCACTTAACATTTTGTTATACTTCCTTTTTTTTCCTTTACTCAATGTGGATGTCACCTTTTTCCCTGAACTAGTGTGGCTGTGGCCATATTGGGTTCAGAGTAGAAGGGAGACTTCTTGGCTCTGGCAATTTCCCACATCACCAGCTCTTTAGTCACTTCCTTTTGGAAAAAGGCAACCAAAAACAGTTACTAAGTATTTGCTGAATGAAAGGTCTAACACTTTCTATATCTCATTATACGTTACATAAATTTTATATTATTGTTTCCTAAGTTGGTAATGACTTTAATGAAAACTAATTTATACATTTTTTTTAAATAGAAAAAAACCAGCGTTTCCCAAAGGGCAATAAGTATATACCATTTAGTGGCACAAAAAATGAATTTTAATGGTAAGTGAACCACATTTTAAATTAATAGTAAAGTATACCGTTAATGTATCATAGAAAAGTGTAACGTATAAAGACCATGATTTTATGGGTATCATGACATGGATGACATTACAATAGGTGATTATTTGTAAAGCCCATTTAACAACATTAAGTAAATTGTATAAATATATAAACTGCTTTCCAAAGCGGCTATCCTATTTTACATTCCCTCCAGCAGGGTATGAAGGTTCCAGTTTCCCCACATTCTTGTCAACATTTGGAACTGTCTGTCTTTTTTTATTATAGCCATTTCTAGTGAGTGTTTAGTAGTCATACATATTTTAATTGAGAAAATGAGTTTTTTGCTGAGAAGGTATTTAGGTATAAATGATAGTAGTTTTTAAATACGATTGCAAGCTGGAGCTTGGATACTATGAAGCTCTAAAGTAGAGCTAGAACTAATGCAGATTTTAAAAAGAAGCAAATTCTGGCACAAAGTTAAACAAAATTTCAATGCTGTGGACTCTATTTAGAGTGTGTTTACATCTAGCTGCGTCCATTACCATCAATGGAAATTGACTGACTTAACCAGAGAAGGAATGTATCATAAGGATTTGGGATGATTCACAGAATCTAAGAAAAAGTCAAACAACTGGTATTGGGAAAGGGTAGGAAGCAGCTTATGGAATCTAAGTGGCAGGAACCAGTGGACAGTTTCCTCAGAGAGCTACTGAATCAGCTCTGTTTTCTGACCTTATGTCATTCCACTCAAGATTTAAGTTCTCGAGGCAGAGCGTCTACTTGGCCTAGTTTAGTTTACACGCCCACTCCTTGGTCAGGAGAAGACAGAATTGATCATCTCACCTAAAGTGCCTGCAGTAGGGTGAAAGAAATTCCCCAGAAGAACATCGAAGTGTTTTTACCAAAAGAAGCAGCTACTGCGCGCTGGGCAGGAAAACCAATAGATGCCCACTGCATTAAGTCACTACAGACTGGATGGATATTTAGGAAGAATTATGAGCACAGATCAGAGGGTCAACAAATCTCTAAGGCCTATTCATTCCTTGAATTTTTATTAACTGTCTCCTGTGATTTCTGTGGAATCAATAACTATTATTTCTATGGGCTCAATATTTGTTAGTCAAAGTATTTTTACACACATAGCAAATATTGTTTGCAGAAAAAAATGTTGCCAATTTATTTTTTGGAGGGGAGAAATGTCAGTTTCATTGTGTTAAACATAAACACATGAACAGATTCCCATGGTAAAAATATTCAATCAGACCAAAACTGTGAATCCCCCACCCAGCCTCTCTGGTGGCTCCATGTGAATCTTATATACTTATACAAATTCTGTTCCCACATCTAGACAGTTAACTGCCTGTTGGCATATGGATAAAAATCGATCATATTATACTATATTTAATGTTTTACAATTAACTTTTTACTCAACAATCTCTGGAGGATTATTCCACGACTACTATATTTTTAAAAAGTTTTTATGTTGCTCCATGATATGAATGTACCCAGATATATATATTACCAGATGTATGTTACCAGTTCCTATTGATAGACTTTTAGGTTGTTTTCCAATATATCATATTGATGAACATCATTGTCATGTGTGTCTTTGTGAGTATAAGGAAATACTTCTCTAAGGTAGGTTGCTAAAATAATACAGTGATTAAGAGCACAGACCCTGGAGTCGAACTATAAGGATTCAAATTCCAACTCTGCTATATACCTGTACATTGTTGTTATTGCCCAGTATTTTTAAGGCAAGTTTTATTGACTTAAAACCTAAATTCAGAAATATGAACACCTTGATGAATTTTCCCAAAGCGAGTATGTACCTAGCACATAGATCAAGAAATAGATAATACCAGCACCCCAGAAACCCCTTCATTCCTTCCTTGGAAGCTACTCTTCAAGGTGACCAATATTACGACTTCTAAGACCATGTATTTGTTTTATCAATTTTTAAACTATGTAAATGGAATAATAATTATGAGTATTTTGGGGGGAGGTCTGTGTTCATTCAACAGTATGTTTATGAAATTCATATTGTGTGTAGTTGTAATTTTGGTCACATGCTAATTGCTGTAGAATATTCCATTGTGTGAATGTATCACAGTTTTTCCATTCTGTGATGCATATGTGGATTGTTTACAGTTTGGGGCATTACAAATAATGCTGATATGAACATTCTTGTACATTCTAGTGAAGCTTTAGGGTTACGAATAATGCTTATTAATAGCCTTGTCCATTTCTTTTTGTGAACATACATATGCATTTCTGTTGGATATATACCTACAAAGTGCATTTACTTGATCATAAGTTAGGTATGGCACAAGGCTAAACAAAATTTCAATGCTATGGACTCTTAAAAAGTAGTGGTGACCCTCTTATTGAGTGTATTTACATCCAGCTGTATCCTTTACCATCAATGGAAATTGACTGACTGACTGACTTAACCGGAGAAGGAATGTGTCATAAGGATTTGGGATGATTCATAGAATCTAAGGAAAAGTCAAACGACTGGTATTGGGAAAGGATAGGAAGCAGCGCATGGACTATAAAGCAGCTTTATAGTCGATAGTGCTCAACAGTTTTTCAAAGTAGTTGTGACAATATACACTCTGAACAACATGTAAGAGTTATACCTCCTCCATATCCTTGCCAATAATTGGTTTATCTTTTTCATTTCGACCATTTTGCTGAATGGACATTGTCTAGTAATATTTGAAGAATTTTTAAGTTCCTTTAGTAGAGGAAACAATTTAGGATATCACTCTCCACAGATTAAAGTTGTAATTTGGTGATCGAGAGTTTGCTGGGATTTATAAAATAATTTTTTCTTAAAAAATTAAAAGGTGCTGGAAATAATGATTTTATGATTCCAACAAGTTACTGGCTTCATGGGAAGGAATTAATTTTGTTTGGATTATCCTATGTAATGAAGGGTTCTCAGACTCTAGAACCTGGATTTGAACATTGCCCCCTCTTTAAATCTGAATCCCAATATTCAATAAAATTAGGCCTTTAAAATTTTAAAAGTGTTGTTTCGGGTACATTATGCAATTTCAAATATTACTATTCAACCTAGAATTAGGACTGCAAATTCATGGCTTACATTCTATCATCCCCCATCTCCAACCAGGCAAATTGTAACAGATGGTGTGAATCACAGAATTCATTCCCACTGACTTCTACATGGTCTCAGATTTTTTTTTTTCTCAATTCAGTGCTCTACACAGTCACACTGTTGATTAGAAGTGTGGTAGAACATTAAGACACCTTTTTCATCCTATATCTCAAGGTACAAGGTAATTTGCTGAGTCTTAAAATTTTCGAAAGTGTTGCCATATTTGTCAGCCCTATATTAGGCTAAAAGAAATGAGTCTCATCCTTAGACAGTTGTAATTTAAATCTATTACTTAATCATAGTGATTGAGGAGCTGGCTGACTTTTAGTTTAGTATTGTTTCATTTTTAAATTTCCTTCTTCCTTTCTATTTAATATTTAATCAAAAAATTTTCCATTTGGACTAGTAAAAATTCTGAGAGGTTTGCTACAACTTCATAGGTCAAATTAAGTTTTGCCTAGAGTCACTTTCCAGATCGGGTACAGAAGGGGGGAAACCAAGGAAAGCATGGCAGTTTCTGTATAGAAGACGCTGAAATCAGATTATGGGAGGTCTTTGGCAGCTTCAGTTTGTGGGACACAGCACCCAGAGATATAGGTGCTCTGTAGAGAAGCTCTAGGAATCTGCAGGGGTGTCAAACGGCTTTTGCTCTTTGCTAAAGAGCACATGCATAGAATGAAATGCCATAAGGTCAGACAAAAAGCTGTTACTGGGGAACTGTAAATTGGACAATTCCCAGAGCTTACACATGGGGGAGAGACATTTGAATTTTTGCCACCAGACTGGCAAGACTTTATTGAAATCTTCAGTGTTCAGTAGGTACCTCAGAGTCATGCCTTAGAATGGATCAAAAGGACTGTAAGTAAAGGCTACTCTAGACTAATACTAGCAAAGTTTAAAAACAACTTAAAAAAGATCAGGCTGATTAGGAAGTAACTGCCTGCCAAATTCAACACTTCAAATGAATAAAACAAAATCTAAAATCTTTTTTTTTTTTTTAAGATTTTTATTTATTATTTATTCGACAGAGATAGAGACAGCCAGCGAGAGAGGGAACACAAGCAGGGGGAGTGGGAGAGGAAGAAGCAGGCTCATAGAGGAAGAGCCTGATGTGGGGCTCAATCCCACAACGCCGGGATCACGCCCTGAGCCGAAGGCAGACGCTTAACCGCTGTGCCACCCAGGCGCCCCCAAAATCTAAAATCTTAACATAGGATTTATGGTGTCTGGTATCCAATAAAAAATATGACAAGCAAATAAGCAGGAAAATGCAAAGAAGAAAATCAATAGGAACTGATTTGAAATGACAGAGATTAATGTAGTAGCAGATAACACTGAACTTTAACTGTTACACATATGTTCAAGTATGTAATGGGAAACATGAACATAGTAAGGAGGGAAGTGGAAGATGTTAAAAAGAAGCAAAGGGAATTTAGAGCTACAAAATTTGGTATCTGAGTGGAAATTCACCTATGGATTATCAGCTGATTAGGCACTGCAGAAGAAAAGAATAGTGAACTTGAATATACTGCAATAGAAACTATTCAAATTGAGCTACAGGAAAAAAAAGTAGTAATAAAGAGAACACATTCTCAGTGACCTGAGAAATATTTCAAGTGATCTAATGTACGTGTAATTGGAATTCCTGAAAAGAGCAGGGGAGAGGAGCAAGAAGAAAGAATTGAAGGAACAATGGATTAACTTTTTTTCAAAAAAGGTGAAACCTGATTCCTAAATCTAAGAAACTCAACAAATTCCATGCAGGATAACAGAAAGGAAAACTTATAAGGCATATCATATTCAAATTGTTGAGAACCACTGATAAAGTGAAGCTCTGAAAAGCAGGCAGAGAAAAAAAAAACATTAAATACAGGGGTACCAAATAAGAATTACTACTGATTTCTTGTCGGAAATAAGCCAAAACAAGGAATGGAATGATAACTTTGAACATGGAATGATATGCTTTTTTAAAAAGTTAATCTAGGATTCCATGTCAAGTGAAAATATCCTTTAAAAATGAGAGCAGCATAAAGACATTTTTGGGCAGACAAAAGCAAAGAGTTTATTTCCAGCAAACCCGAATTACAAGAGATGATAAAAGAAGTTCTGGAGGAAGAAAAATGATACCAGATACAAACCTAGTTCCATACAAATAAATGAAAAATGCCACAAATGGTAAATATATGGGAAAATACGAAAGATTTCATTTTTAAAAAAGATTATTTGAGAGAGAGAGCGAGCATGAGCAGGGTGAGGAGCAGAGGGAGAAGCAGACTCCCTGCTGAGCAGAGAGCCCAATGCGGAGCTCTATCCTGGTACTCCGGGATCATGACCTGAGCCGAAGGCAGACGCTTAACTGACTGAGCCACCCAAGTGCCCCTGATTTTTTTTCATTTTTTGTTAAAAAATTACTTTTTAAAAGCAAATGTAGTAACTGTATGGTGGGGTTTATCACAGTTGGAAGTAAAATATATGAAAGTAGTAGCGTAAAGGTTGGCGAGTTCCATATACACGTCTCACTTCAGCTGGGTACAATTTTGAGTGTTCATCTGGTGTTTTTTAGTGCATGAAATCACACATAAAATCAAAATTTAAGTTATATTAAAATTTTTTTGTACTGTGTTAGAACAAATTTGCATTGTCAAAAATAAGCATTATAGTAGAACTGACTGTACCATTCACTGAGTATGACAAAAGTTTATACTCATGTGACCATGATGAAAATTGCAGAACATTTCCGTCACCTCAAAGGGTTTACTTAGTGCACTTCATACTAATTCTTGTCTTAGCCTCAAGCAACAGTAGATTTGCATTCTGTCACTAGTTTTTCTTACTCTAGACTTTCATATAAATGGATCATATGATGTGATGCATGTATTTTATGTTTGGTTTCTTTTGCTTAGAATAATGTTTTGAAATTCATCCGTGTTGCTGTGTATATCAAATACATTGTTCTTTTTTTATTGTTGAAATATATTCCCTCATGTAGGTATGTCAAGTTTATTTATCCATTCAACAGATGGGTATTTGTGTTGTTTCCAGTTTGGGGCTATTATGAATAAAACTTGTGTGAATATTCATGTACAAGCTTTTTTTATTTTTTCTTTGTGGACATTTGCTTTCATTTCTCTTGGATAAATAATGGAACTGCTAGGTCATATGATAACTGACAACTTTCTCAAGAAACAACTAACTAGATCTACAAACTGGTCTTACCATTTTATACTCCCACCAGCAATGCCTTAAAAGTTGAAATTACTTCATATCCTTAGTTGTGTTTTTCATCTGTTTAATTTTAGCTATTCTAGTGGGTGTGTAGTGGTATCATTGTGATTTCAATTTGCATTTCTCTGGTGACTAATGATGTTGAGCTTCTTTTCGTGTGCTAATTAGATGTTCTCATATCTTCTTTTGTAATTAGAACAAGGTGTCTGTTCAAATGTTTTGCTCTTTAAAAATTGGGTTGTCTTATTGAGTTATAAGAGTATTTTATATAATCTGGTTTCAAGTCCCTTGTAATATATGTGTTGCAAATATTTTCTTCCAGTTGTGAACTGACTTTTCATTTTCTTAGTTATGTCTTTCAAAGAGTGGAATTTTACAATTTTCATATCTATTTTATTAATATGTCTTGTATAGTTAATGCTTTCTGTTTCCTAAGATACCTTTTCCCTTCCCAAAGTTGCAAACATTTTTTCTATATTTTGCTGTATTACATTTCATCTATAAGGTTATAAGTTTTTTTTTTTTTTTAAAGATTTTTTATTTATTTATCTGACAGAGATAGAGACAGCCAGTGAGAGAGGGAACACAAGCAGGGGGAGTGGGAGAGGAAGAAGCAGGCTCATAGCAGAGGAGCCTGATGTGGGGCTCGATCCCATAACGCCAGGATCACGCCCTGAGCCGAAGGCAGACGCTTAACCGCTGTGCCACCCAGGCGCCCCAAGGTTATAAGTTTTAAACTTCATTTTTAGGTTTCTGAGTTATTTCAAATAGATTTTTTTGCCTGATAGAATGATTGAAGTGCATTTTTTCCATGTAGATCTAATTTTTCTAGCACCATTTGTTGAAAAGACCATCTGTTCTCCCATCTTCGGCACCTTGGTCAAAATTAATCAATCATATATATATATATAAGTACATTTTTGAACTTTCCATTTTGTTCCACAGACCTGTTTATCTGTCTGTATACTAATACCGCACTCTCTTGATAACTGTAATTTATGGTAAGTCTTTAAAAGCAGATAATGTAAGCACTCCAACCCTATTTTTTAAAAAATTTGTTCTGGCTATTTTAGGCCATACGTAGTCCTATATAAATTTTAGAATCAGCTTGTCAGTTTCTACAAAATGGGCTGTTGTATTTTGATTGAGATTTCATTAATCTGCCGTTTAATTTAGAGAGAACCAGTATGTTAACAGTTTTGTCTTATAATCCGTGATTGGCATCTCTCTCAGTTGATTTAAATTTTCTTTAATGGCTCTCAGAAAGAGAAAGATTGAGGAAGTTCTTTTCTATTTCCAGTTTGCTGAGAATTTTTTGTTATTGTTGTTCATGATAAGTGTTAAATTTTATCAAGTGCTTTTTCCACACTTACATAGAAAACCATATGGATTTTCTTTTTTAGTTTACATGGTGAATTACATTGGTTGTTTTCAAATGTTAGACCAACTTTCTGCTTCTGAGATAAATCCTACTTGGTCATACTGCATTATCTTTTTTATATGTTGCAATTTAGATTTGATAAGATTTTATTAGAAACTTTTCCAGCAAGGTTCAGGAAAGATATTGGTCTTTAATTAATTAATTAATTTTTTTTTTGTAATAGCTTTATTTTTAGCATCAAGGTAATGCTGGATTCAAAATGAATTGGGAAGTACTCCTATTTTCCGAAACTTTCAGTAAGATAACTATTATGTCTTCCTCAAATATTGGATAAATGTTAACCAGTGAATCCATCTGAAAGTAGGATATTTTTTGTGGGAACATTTTAAATGACTAATTTCATTTCTTCAAATGATGCAGGGCTATTCAGGGTTTTTTAAAAAACATTTTCTTGTGTCTGTTTTGGTTTTGTCTATTTCTTCTAAATTACCAGATTTGTTGCAATAAATGTCTTTAAAGTATATCTTTATTATCTTTTTAATATTGATAGTATTTATGGTGATGCCCCTCTTTTCTATACTGGTAATTTGTGTCTTTTTTTTTCTTGATTCTTCTAAGCTAGAAGTTTATTATTTTATTGATCTTCTTTAAAAAGCAGCTTTAGATTAATTGATTTTTTCGCTGTTGTTTATGCAGTTCATATTTAATTGAAAATTTTATAGCAGCTTTATTAAGATAAAAGTGACATACCATACAATGCACCCATTTAAGTGTACAGGTTTTTTTAGTATATTCAGAGTTGTACAACCAGTGCCAACATCAATTTGAAAAAAAATGTATAACCCCCAAAGGCAATTTCCTATCCATTCATTCTATGTTTTCCTAACATACTTTCTCCAGCCCTAGGTAACCACTAAACATTCTATCTTTAAAAAGTTTGCCTATTCTGGATATTTCATATAAATGGAATCATATATGGTCTTTTCTGACTGGCTTTTTCATTTAGCATAATGTTTTTAAGGTTAATCTATGCTATAGCATGTATCAGTACTTTATTTTATTGTTGAGTAATGTCCCATTGTATGGCTACATCACTGTTTATTTATTCATTCTTCAGTGAATGGACATTTGGATTATTTCCATTGTTTGGCTATTATGAGCAATGGTACTATAAACATTTGTATACAGGTTTTTGTATGGACATATTTTTTAATTCAATTTAATTAACATACAGTGTATTATTAGTTTCAGAGGTAGAATTTAGTGATTTATCATTTGCATATAACACACCCAGTCTCATCACATCAAGTACCCTCCTTAATGCCCATCACCCAGTTACTCCATCTCCCGACCTACCTCCCCTCCAGCAACCCTCAGTTTCTTTCCTATAGTTAAGAATCTCATAGGTATGGACACAGTTTTAATTTCTCCTGGATATTTACCTACCAGTGGAATTGCTGGACCAAATGGTTACTCTTTGTTTGGTTTTTGGAGGCTATACCAGGCTGTTTTCCAAAATGGCTGCATCATGTTATAATACTACTGGTGGTGTGTGAGGATTCCAATTTCTCCACATCCTTACCAACACTTGTTATTATCTGGGTTTTTAAAAAAAATAGAGCCATTTTAGTGGGTGTGATTTGGTATGTCATTGTGGTTTCGATTTGCATTTCTTGGATACTTAAACATGTGCTTATTGGAGATTTCTTTCTTCTTTGGAGACAGGTATATTCAAATTTTTGCTCATATTTTAAACTGGGTTATTTGTTTTCTTTATTGATTTGTGGGATGTCTTTATGTATTCTAGATACAAGTTTCTTATTAGATCAATGTTTTGCAAAATTTCTCTCCCATTGTTTGAGTTGGCTTTTTCACTTTCTTGATGGTGTCCTTTGAAGCACAAACGTTTTTACTTTTGATGATGTCTGATTTGCTTGTTTTTGTTATTTTTGTGTTTTTGGTATCTTATCTTTTCCCAAGGTCATGAAAATTAACACCTGTGTTTTCTTCTAACTGCATTAATAATTGTAACTCTTACATTGATCCATTTTTAGTTAAATATTTATATAGTGTGAGGTAGGGGTTCAACTTCATTCCTTTTGTGTATGAGTATTTGGTTGTTGCACCACCATGTATTACAAAAACTACTTCTTTTCCCCAGCTAATAGTCTTGTTACAGATCAAGTGACTAGAAGTGTGAGGGTTTATTTCTGGACTTATTTTGGATCTTTTAAGTTTCCATACAAATTATATAGTCAGTTTGTCAATTTTTGCAGAGCCAGCTGGAGGTTGTGTGTGTGTGTGTGTGTGTGTGTGTGTGTGTGTGACATGTGGGACACTTTTTAACTTTTGTTTCATTTTATTAAACATTTTTTTTTTGAAAGAGGGAGAAGAAGAGAGCACACAAGTGGGAGGAGAGAAGGACAGAAGGAGAGAATCTTAAGCAAGCTCCACTCAGTTTGGAGCCTGAGGTGGTGAGGTGGGACTTGATCTCAAGACCCTGAGATGGTGACCTGAGCTGAAATCAAGAGTCAGACATTTAACCAGCTGAGCCACCCAGGTGCTCCTGACATGTGGGACATTTTTTAAAAATTGAGATATAATTGACATACAACATTATATTGGTTTTATGTGTACAGTATAATGATACGATATATGTATATATTGTGCAATGATTAGCACAATAAGTTTAGATAACATCCACCACCATGCATAATTCATTTTTTTTTTTTTTGTAATGGGAACTTCTAAGATCTCTCTTGGCAACTTTCAAATATATAATATAATAATGTTAACTGTAGTCACCGTGCTGTGTATTACATCCCCAGAACTTATCCACCTTATGAATAGTTTGTACTATTTCAGTTTATACTGAAAGTTTGTACTTTTGACCATCTTCACCCATTTCAGCCACCCAACCTCTGGTAACCACTAATCTGTTCTTATTAGGCATTTCTGTATGGTTGGTAGTAATGTCTACTCTGTCATTCCTGCTTTTGGTGATTTGAGTCTTCTCTTTGCTTGGATAATCTAGTTTAATTTAGTTTGTCAATTTTATTGATTTTTTTCAAAGAACCAAGTCTTGGTTTTATTAGTTGTCTTTATGTTTTTTTATTTTCTAGTGATTTATTACGAGTTTAATCTATTGTGTCCTTCTTTCTGCTTGCTTTAGATTTAATTTACTCCTCTTTTTCTAGTGTTTTAAGGTAGAAGATTAGGTTATTGATTTGATATCTTTTTTTCTTTTTTAATTAAGGCACTTAAAACTATAAATTTTCCTTTAAGTGCTGCTCAAGCTGCACCTGTAAGTTTTGGTTTGTTGTATTTTTATTTTCATTCATCTCAAAGTATTTTCCAATTTCCCTTATGGTTTCTTCTTTGGCTCATTGGTTATTTAGTATGTTCTATGTGCATTTGAGAAGAATGTATATTCTGCTATTGTTGGGTAGAATTTTCCATAAATGTCCATTAGTTCTAGCTGTTTAAAATTGTTCAAGTGTGCTACCTTTTTATTAGGGAATATCTTTTTCTTCCCCTCCTCTCCCTGCCCTCCTTCCTCTCCTTTTCCTGTTGTTAAAGACATAGTCCTTGACTCTTGCTTTCCTAACCCCATTTTCCCTCTAGGCCCTTTGTTTTTTATTGTGGGAATTTGCACAGCACTGATTTTTAGGAATATTTATGCTGAGTTATAGAAGAAATGACTGCTTAAGATGGGTGCATTTTATTTTATGTAAATTATTCCTCAAAGTTGATTTAAATAGGAATAAATAATTCTGGGAAAAAGTTATTTAAGGTGGTAAATTATAATTTCTTAGAGTTAACAAACTATTTTGTTTAACAGAAGGCTTCTGAAAACTTACCCCTTACAAGAGATTTTTAAAAATCTGTCATACCTTTTCTAATGAGTAGTTACATCCATTTTTCTACCACTCCACTAGTCTTGGCATATAAATCCATTTTTTCCCACAAAGGCTTAATTATTCTTTTCTCTTAAATTGTTTAGTAAAATGATTCTGCCTTCAGTATTATTTTTTTAAGGTTTCAAAAAGTTACTGATAATTGGCAATATCTGACCTTAAAATTTTAGCTGTCAACCATGTCAGGCTAAGGGAGCATATTTACCAACAGTTGCTCTTTAATCCTAAATACAATGTTCCCTTTATATTTATTTAAAAATAAAGGGTTGATTTCAACTCTTGCTCTTCTCCCAATATTGCCTACAAGGTAAGAAGCAATTTTGCATAGATTAAAAGTCTAAACCCTTAAAAGCAGGTGGATTTCTCAAGTCATCTCAGTGGATTCATTGATAATTCAAAGGAATAATAAGTCAGAGCCTTCATTACATGTCTTTAGTTTGAGAGAAATCCTTTTTCAATGAGAAAGCTAATCATTGAACAAATATGTGTTCCCATGGGAAAATAATGTTTGAGTATAATGGTGATAACCCTAAATATTTTAAAAGAATAAAATTCAAAACAACAGAATCCTTTGAGTTCATACTAAAAGTAAGGAATTGTGTAAGTTTGTTTTTAGGATAGTTTATAATTTTGAAGGCATGTTTTGAGACTTATAGCCAAGTTTTATATTGAGGTCAGCAAATATTGAGCATCTAGTTGTGAGAACTAAAATGACAGGAGTGAATGAATAATGCTGTCATTGTTTTTCCAAATTTTTATTTTAATAGTTCTGTCTTGGATGGTTAATTCTAGATGATACTAAGTTTCTCCTGATTTGGTGATAGCTAGAAATAGTGATATGTATAAAAAATGAAAGAACATTCTCTTAAAATATACATCTTATCAAAATGAACTCCTTTTGTTGATAAGTTTTAGCTTAAACTTTTAGTCTAGATGTAAATTAAGAAACCCTCTCATTCTCTCATCAGATGCTGTTCTTTCTTTATAGCTCTTGTTAAAATTTATTTGTATGTTCATCTATTTAATGCCTATTTCCCTATTTGTTTTTTACTACTATATATTCCGTACCTAGCACCTTGCTTGGCATATAGTATGCACTCTAAGAAAATTGTTGAATGACCAGATAAATAATATTGCCTAGACCTTGAAAGTCAGCCTTAACTCCATTTTGACTTAGGAAATAACTTGATCAATTACTTAACCTCTTTCTGCCTTTTCTGCCTTCCACAGTTTAGTGAATAATAATGATATCTTACATATAATACATTACATCTCTATAACAGTCAAAATGTTCTTATAGCATTCATTGAGTGTTCACCTTATGCAAGGTACACTTCTAGGTATTAAGGATATAGCAAAAAAAAAAAAAGATGAAAATCTGTGCATTCATGGAGCTTACATTTCTAGTAAAATCTGTTGTTTTGTTTTGGTCCTCACAACAAACATATGTATTATGACTTAATATGTTTAGTATGTACAGTAGGTAGGACTGATATTAATTTACTAATGCAGAAATAGAGACTTGGTAAGGTTTTTACTCAAGATCAATCAGCTAGTGAGTCCAAGCATTAGATAATGTCCAGTGTTTTTCTTTCTCCCTAACTCCTCATCTATTGTGAATTTTTTGAGGAAAAGTAAGATCCAATTTATTCAACATCTGTAAAATATACTGCATAAACACAAAGTGATGGCGTGATTCAGGTTTTTTAAAATTGAGGTATAATTGACATACAACATTATATTAGTTCCAGATGTACAATACAGTACAGTGACTCAGTATTTATATATATTGTGAAATGATCACCACAATAAGTCTAGTTAACATCCAATCGTGATTTAGTTTTTTAAGTGGTTTTAAAAACTATAGCATTTTAAGATATCTTAAATTCAAAGAAAATTTAAAATTTAAGCTTGAATTCCTTTGTTTAAATATTGACTGTTATTTACGTAATACCAGACTCTTATATGTAGATCATCAATTAGTTGGAACTTCTTATTGTTAAATGTTCTAATACTGTATATTAGCATGGGAATCTAGACAGCGCCCATAGTGGATGACATAATTAGTTGCTAAGCAAGGGAAATTATTATGCCATCTGCTGCCTCTTATAAGGTGTGTTATTACCCAACTCAATTTCTGAACCCACACACCAAATGCACCATAAGTAATGTAAATTATAGTAGCCTGCACATTTTTTGACTAAATAAGCAGTTTATGAGGGAAAAACCCCAACTTTTTTGCCTCTTGTCAATTTCAGTGGATGCCTTAGAAAATTTTTTTTGTCCTTTAAACTTTGTTTTCATGAGATAATGTTTTATTAGCTCATCAGATATCCTGTCTTCAAACTTAAAGAATTTTTCTTTATGAGTTTACAAGTTCTTTAACATTGAGAATAAACTATAGAGAATCTGATATTTTATTTTGAGTACTTCAAATTCTAGAAAGGATTAAAATGCCCCCCCCCCAAATTTGCTGAGGCTTACATAGAGGAACCTAGATTGGAAAACATATATATTTGACAGAAATTCCAAAGTAATTTTTTTGTAAATCTGCCCTAAAGGTCATACTTTTGATATACTTTTATTTGACCTCTTATCCTACTAAAGGGCTAGATTACCATAGAAAAACACTTCTCAAAGTGTATTTCTTGAGTGTATTTCTTAAAGATACTTAGAAGTGTTAATTGGAGAGAAGGAAGGTTTCTGTAATCAAATATGAAAATTCTAAAGAGATTTCTTTACTACCTGACTTCTCAGAATTGTTAATGCATTAATATGTTAGTGTGTATTATATAATCCTTAGTAGGTGGTATCTTTCACATTTTACCACATAATTTTTTTTCTTTTTTAAAGATATTTATTTGAGAGAGAGGGATCATGAGCATGTGAGCAGGGTGGTGGGGAGAGGGGCAGAGGGAGATGGAGAAGCAGACTCCCCACTGAGCATGGAATCCAATATGGGGCTTGATCACAGAATCCTGAGATCATGACCTGAGCTGAAGGAAGATGCTTAACCGACTGAGCCACCCAGGCATCCCCAGAATTTTTTTCTTAGGAGTGTCTTGTGAGACTAATGTTACTCAAAACACAATTAATCTTGGAGTTTATGTTAGTATATGCATATAGCCTATGAAGTCTGTATTTGCTACAGGTTACTCCTCAGTGCCTATAGTCTGATGTTGCCCATATATGTTAATCCACTGGCTCTGTCTCCTGAGTTCTACATCCATATGTACATCTGCCTACCTAACTTTTCCAGCTGGGTACTGAGGTCTTCAAATTCAGTTACCCAAAATTGAACTGAGTATTTTCCTCTTAAATATGCTCCTCCCACTCCTCTCCTATCTTATTAAAGATCACTAATATCACTTGGTTGCCCAAGCCATATACCTGGATCCAGCCTTAAGTCTTGCCATTCATTTCTCTTTTCTTATCCAGCCATCAACATGACCTAATTATCCCAGTTCATATATCCCTTAAGTAAGTCCACTTTACTCAGATTGCATCTAACTTAAGCCTTCATCATCCTTTAACTCAGCACTGTTCAATAAGATGTGATATAATGCAAGTCACAAACCCAAATCGTGTATGGAATTTTAAAATTTCTGATAGCTGCATTAAAAAATATAAGGCAAAATAGGTAAAATTAGTTTTTATAATATATTTTTATTTAGCCCAATGCATCAAAAATACTATTTCCTTTCTGTAGATTCTGCCCTTCTTACTCACTCTCCCCAAGGTAGACAATGTGGTGTACCTGACTGTATTACTCCACTGTTTAAGATCCTTGGTTGATTGCACATTGCCTCACCCTTCAAGACTCACGATAATAAGCTATACTTACCTCTCCAGCCTCATTTCATTTAACCCTTCTCCAAATTCCATGCATACTGATTTATTTGAGGTTGTTTCCCAGAGATATCATGCCTTCTCTCCTCTAGCCTTTGTACATTTGTGACTTCTGCTTGGAATAATTCTTCCCTACCACTTTGCCAGGTAAATTCCTGTTCAGGTCTCAGCCTTGATTTCATTTGTTCCAGGAAATCTTCCCTAAAATGCCAAGTCTGAATTAGGTGCTATTCCTGTGAACTCTCATTGTACCAATTACATGTGTAATATTAGTACTCACTAAACTATATTTTATATATAGTTAAAATACATATATTTTATCATATCATTTATTAACATCTCTAATAGCTAGACTGTGAATTATAAAGGTAGGAATTATGTCTGTTCCTAATTCTATGATTTAACTAACTACACTAAAAGCTCCTTGAAGAGCAAGCACATGGTATGTGCTCAGTATATGATTTTTAAGTGAAAGAATGAAATAAATAATGGTACAGCCAAAAGACCTCTGGCCTACCTTCTCTGATGCCATCATTAGTTCCTAATTCCCCACAACTAGAAGTATATTCATTCTTTTTTAAAAATTTAAGTTTCTGTTTAAATTCCAGTTAGTTAACATATGGTGTATTAGTTTCAGGTATACAATGTAGTGGTTCAACACTTCCATACAACACCCGGTGCCCATCACAGCAAGTGCACTTCTTAATCCCTGTCACCTATTTTACCCATCCCTCCAACCACCTCCCCTCTGGTAACCATCAGTTTGTTCTCTATAGTTAAAAGTTTGGGGGCGCCTGGGTGGCTCAGTCAGTTAAGTGTCTTCCTTTGGCTCAGGTCATGATCCCAGCATCCTGAGATCAAGCCCTGCATTAGGCTCCCTGCTCAGCAGGGAGTCTGCTTCTCCCTCTGCCTGCTGCTCCCCTCTGCTGTGCTCTCTCTCTCTCTCTCAAATAAATAAATAAATAAATAAAATCTTAAAAAAAAAATCTGTTTCTTGGTTTGCCTCCCTCTCTCTTTTTTTCCCCTTTGCCCATTTGTTTTGTTTCTTAAGTGCCACATAAAAGTGGAATTGTATGGCATTTGTCTTTCTCTGACTGATTTCACTTAGCATTATACTCTCTAGCTCCATCCATGTCATTGCAAATGTCAAGATTTCACTCTTTTTTATGGCTCAGTAATATCCCATTGTATATATATACCACATCTTCTTTATCCGTTCATCAGTCAGTAGACACTTGGGTGTTTCCATAATTTGGCTATTGTAAATAATGCTGCTATAAACTGGGTGCGTGTATCCCTCTGAATTAGTGTTTTTGTATCTTTTGGGTAAATAGCCAGTAGTGTAATCACTGGATCCTAGGGTAGTTCTATTTTTAATTTTGAGGAACTCCATACTGTTTTCCAGAGTGGCTGTACCAGTTTGCATTTCCAACAACAGTGCATGAGAGTACCTTTTTTTCTCCACATCCTTGCCAACACTTGTTATTTCTTGTGCTTTTGATTTTAGTCATTCTGACAGGTGGGAGGTGATATCTCATTGTGGTTTTGATTTGCATTTCCCTGATGAATTCTGTTGAGCATCTTTTCACGTGTCTGTTGGCCATCTGTATGTCGTCTTCGGAGAAATGTCTGTTCATGTCTTCTATCCATTTTTTAACTGGAATATTTGTTTTTTGGGTGTTGAGTTGTATAAATTCTTTATTTTGGATACTAAACCTTTATCAGATATATCGTTTGTGAGGATCTTCTCCCATTCCTTAAGAAGAGGTCATATAGTGCCCAGGGTCTGGTGCTTCAGGGAATGTTTCTGGAGTGTGTTGTAGATACTCTGTTATTGTGTTGTCGCTGCTCTATCCTTCAGGCCAGTCAACTGCAGAGGCTCTCCATGTGGCAATGTTTGGTTCCTGGCCTGATTGTGGTGAGTTTTAACTAGGTATGCTCTGGTTTGCTTGTGAAATGAGATCTGATACCAATTCTACCAGAACCGAAGCCCTGCAGAACTCTCTGCTCAGGAGACATGGTGTAGGCCAGGTTTTGCGCTGGTTTCTGGCAGAGGGGCCTACCATGTTGGGACTGAAGCAAGCTTGATTTAGAAGGGCAGTCCTGGCAGAGCATAGGGGTTTGGGGTTTGGTGTTAGCAAGTTAGGCAGCCAGTTTCCATGCTGAGCTGCTTTTGTCAGGTGGCTGTGTGTTTATGCTGAGGAGAGGAGCGAGGAGAAGAGCGAGGAGAGGGGAAAGAAAATGGCACAGACAGCTCCTTTGTTCTCCTAGAATGCTGCCTCCCAGGGATGTGCTCTGAGAAGAGCGAATAATCTCCCTCATTGTGCCCTAAGTGTTTTTCAGATTGCTGTTTCCTTGCTTTCTGCCCTTGGGTTGTTTGCCTGCCTTCTTCCCTGGAGAAGCGCAGTGCCCTTGGGGCTCTATTCCAGCCAAGCAGGCTGACCTTTAAAACTCCAGCCTTTAAACCCTGCTCGTTCGTTGCAAGAACTGATGAAATTCAGCCCCTCTCATTTTCTAAGCCAGTGGCTTTGGGGAAACATTCTCCTTGTGCATTCCCTTGTATGGTCCTCTCTAGCCCTTCTCTGTGACTACGGCTCCCTGCCCTCTGCAGCACACATGATCTATTTCTCCCCTAAACCATGTCTCCACACTTCCTTACCTTCTTCGATGTGGCCTCATTTATCCCTTTCATTATGGAGTTTGTTCTATCAGTCTTTAGGTTGATTTCTGGGGTATTTAGGATGATTTGATAGTTATTGTGTTTGTGGGACAAGATGAGCCTAGCGTCCTCCTACTCCACCACTATCCAGGAATAGGTTCATTCTGCAAATATTGCTTTCTCTGCTGTGTGTCAAGCACTGGGCTTGGTATTTCCTGGCATTGTGGGAAACAGCATGCCTTATAAATCAAAAGTAATACATATTCTTTTTACGTTATGTGATCGTATGATGGCCATAAGTCAGCATGCATCAAAGAATTATCATGAGTTAAAATTCTGTGGTTACAGGAAACAGAACTATTTCTGATTAACATAACAAATATGGGGGGTTTATTGGAAAGATGCTGGAGGTAGGCCTCAAAATAGAAGGAAGAACTGAATAACCAAACTTTAGGAATCTTTGGAAAGGACAAGAAACAAGATAGCTCCAGATGTCTAGCCTCAGGAGCTCACAAATATGGTTATCAATTATGTTTCCATCAGATTACTTGGGTAGGTTCTAGGTGTATTTGCTCAAGAGTCAAATTCTTAGGAGGAAAAAAAAAACTGGGCCACAATTTAAAAAAAGAAAAAGAAAACAAAAACTGGTCTAGGATCACATATCTACCTCTCTGGTCAAGATCAGGGAGTAGTCCTGGAAGAAGGTGGTATTAGGAAAGTATTCTAGGAAGACAAAAACTATACCTTCTACAGTTATGAAAATATCTCTCAGGGACTAAGTGTCATGGAGTGGGCACCTAAAAGGGCTTAGTCAACTTCTTAATGATTATTATTTTAATTATCTATTTATCATGTAGAAGATCCAATAATCCAAGATTTCAGTCTTTGTATCTGATTCATTCATTTATAATTTATATTCATTTATTCAAACATAGAGGATCTGTCATGCACTGCTAAGTGACAGGGTTATAAAGATGAATTAAACATAGTCCCTGCCTACAGAGAACTTGATTTTATATGAAAATTGTCATGGTTGGATAGTATGGAGAAATTGGAGTAAGCTTCATAAAAGAGTTTGTGCTAGGATGAAATTACCCACTGGACAGGCAGTGGGAAAGAATTCTAGAAATCCAACAGGGGGAATGGCAGATGAGCAGTAATGAAAACAGAAGAGAGATTTATGTGTTAAAGAACTACATGTAATTCAGAATTTCAATAAAATAATGTGTCCTTATATATGTTTGTTGGGAGGGTTGGGGCAGAGAAAATGGTCAGTGATGAGACTGGACTGGAAAGCAGGAGTGAGAGATTGTGAAGAGCTTTGTATAATAGGATCAGGGATTTAAATTTCATTTTTATACAGTGGAAATGCATGAAGAGTCTGGAGCAAGGAACTGTGATGATCAGATTTCCATATTAAAATGAGTATATGGTGGCTGTGTAATCAACAGATTGAATGGAAGAGAAATTAAAGTCAAAGAAACTTGCTAAGTATTATAGTGTAAAATCAAGAAGAGTGATAAGGCTTGACCACGAGCAATGTCAATTGGGAAAGGAGAGAAGGAGGCAGATAAAGAACATAGTTAGTAGGTGCTGTGTAAGACGTTATGATGTGAAGTTGTCCTTTTTTTTAATTGATGACTAGTAACAGAAGACTGAATTCAAATAATAGGGGAGTTCATTGGCTCGCATACCTGGGAAGTTCAGAGGAGAACAGGTGTTAGTCTCAATAGTGTCATCTAAAAAGTTTGTTTTTACCTTGCAATTCTGCCTTCTCTAGTGTCAGATTATTTTAAGCCTAGTTTCCTTCATGGTGACAAAATGACTGCAGCAATGACTCAAAATACCACAAGATCCAGAAAGAGAAAGAATGTGGGTGGCCTTTTCAAGGTTTTCTTAGAAGAGAGAGAAAACCAAAAGTTATCTTCCCATTCCTGACCTAATTGCTACCAGCAGGAGATTTCAAATTTGCCTAAACTTGTTTATCTGAACCTAATCACTTTAACAAGGAGTGTGAGTCAACCTTTGGGAATAGGATCAACTTCCCACAAACATAGGACTCTAAGGAGTGGGATGGATCCCAAAGTGAAAGCTTAGACAGGAGAAGATGAGTACTAGGTAAGTCAGTTCAGGAGATTGTCTACTGTGGGCTGTGAACTCTTTCCAGAATATTGATGGTGAGAGGAAGAATATATAGAGACATGCAGGACTGAAGGAAATGATTTTTTTCTTTCTACTTTTCCTTCTTTCTTTCCCCCATCTTTCCCCCCTCCTTCTCCTCCTTCCTTCTTTCTTTCCAAGATACGCGTTTATAAGCTCATACGTTAATTTACATCTCACTGGACAACACTGTGTCACAGGGCTATACCGGCTTCAAGGGATCCTGAGAAAAGTATATACTGGCTATGTAGTAGAAGGCAGAAAGGAAGAAAGAAAATGGGAACAGCTGGTGGGTTAGCTAAACATAAGAAATTGCTATACTAGTTCTTTTGAAGTCTTTTTGTCCCCAACTCCCATGATTTGGGGTGTGTTTTCTTTTTGTGTTTGAGATACTAAAATTATATGACAGTGCTGTAGGTCTTATAAAGTCAGAGGTCAACAATGTAGGGGAAAGGAAATGCATTCCCTTCCTTTCTTTTTTACAAAGATCATAAAGTGGATGGAGTGGGAATTGGAAGCACATGCTCCAGATTTTACTTTACAAGAACGTGCTGAGGCAGGGATTTTTTTCTTCTTGGATGGACCTCCAGGTAGCAGAAAGTGAATGGCTCCATAGGATAGATATGAACACTTCAGTCATAGAGCATTAAGTCTTAGCAATCAATGTATGACACAGTAACTCTTTGATCCGGCACAATAAGAAGTGTCAGCTTATAGATGATACTCTTATACCAGTATTATGACAGCTGATTCAGATTCTATGTGATCCCAAATTGCTGAGCTGTTTCTTCAATCAGAGATAGCATCAGAAATGAAGATGAATAAAAATTGATCAATAATGTAAAATAGATGATCCAGCCAGAGCAGACTGCCTTCTCACTGGCAGGAGTGCTGCTCTGCCTGTGGTTCTGCTTTATAAGACAGCTTTTTGAACAGCAGCCCTCAAGTAAGGGTATGATGCAAAAGCATTTGTGGATACTGCCAGGATCTATTGACTTACCATGATTCATTTTTCATCACTCGCTTCCTGATAATAGAAACAAAGTCAGAACGATTGAATGCCTTGAAGGGGTCAGTGTTTGTGGCTCTGGAAATACACACTGCTTCACTTCCTCATTTATTTCTCATCAGTGGATTTGCTTCAGTAGTTATCCAGCAGCAGGGAGACCATTATTGCATGAAAATGTTCCATGACAGTGACGTTCATTCAATTATCTTAGCTGAGCATGGACCCTGGACTTCCTGGATCCCTCTAAAAATGTAAGACAAGTAGGTTACATTTGAATAGTGATTAAACATCTTATAATTTTGGACAACTCAAGCTTATTCATATTTAGTGACAGCAATAGCTAATTTTCCATTCTTCAGGTAAAAAGGCCTGGAAGTATCAGCCTGGGTGGCTCAGCTCGTTAAGCTTCCGACTCTTGATTTTGGCTCAGCTCATGATCTTAGGGTCTTGGGATTGAGCCCTGCGTGGGGCTCCACGCTCCGTGGGGACTCTCTCCCTCTGCTCTTTCCCACTCACATGCATGTGCATGCTCGCTCTCTCTCTCTGTCTCTCTCAAATAAATAAATAAATAAATAAATAAATCTTTTTCTTTTAAAGCCTGGCAGTTATCAAAAACAATGAAAATGCCCTGAAAATTTCCAAACATCATTTGAATTGTTTTATATACTTCAGTATTATCTTCTATCAAACCCTTTTATTGGAACTGCTATGGAGTAGCAACACTGATGTTTGACCTTACCTTTCTGACTCTTTTCAGGTCCAGGTGAAAAGAGTAAATATCAAATGGGGAAGACCTGAGTATCTTGAGAAAGAGAAAAGGGAGGAAAAGGAAGCAACCAGACAACCCACAAGCTCTAGTCTATCACTGAAGTAGCTAGCATTGACTATTTCCCTAAGGCATTTGTAATTGAAAACAGCTCTGCCCATTTCAATCTGTCCTTCTTGGACAGTATCTTGAGTGACATGATATTATCCTATTATGTGAACAAAGACACTGATTTTAATTACATGGAAATTGATGTTTACTGTGAGCTTTTATGAAGAGTAATTATTACGTTGAAAAAGATCCAAAGAGTAGTTATTCATTTTCATGAGCTTTGATTTGGGTGTAAATGCATCTTATATCTAGCGTTCAATAGTGAGAATGAATTTTTGCATTAGATCCACATTTACATGTCTTTTTTTTTTTTTCAGATTCCTAGTGCATGTGTAGCTTTTGCCTCTCCACAAAAGTTGACTTCAAGGCTTTGTTTAGCTTACTTCCTTCTCAATATATTACTGCTTTTATTTTTTCCTAAGTATGCTTGGGCACATTATCAGAATTTTTGCTTCCATGACTAGATGTTGCCTCTCTCAAGGTCAGAGATCTTGTCTTAATCAGTTTTGTAGATCTCCCAACAAAGCACAAGGTTTGGCTTGTAGGAGGCATTCAAATAAAAGTTGAAGGAAATGAATCTAGCTCAAATAGATGATTTGAGACAAAGGAAATAATCTGTCTGCATTGCTTTATCTGAAAAAGAGTTTGATTTACATCACAGGTACATATGTGTTTTGAGGATCAATATATAAGGGTAGGAGGTTAATTGCACAGAAGATGATTGTTGTACAAAATTCAAGAAAAAAAAATCACCCTCTGGTTCTCTGCTGTGATGTGTCTGCATAAAATCTTATTCTCTTTGTTTTGCTTATGTTGCAAGTACCTGAGCAATTTGCTGTTCCCACCTTCTTGGATCTATATGGTATTAATGCTTTACAGATTTCTCATTTCCATTGAATAGCTGCTCTTCAGATTTAGTATAATTTCAGAATTTAATTAGGAATCAGAGCAAAGGTCAATTGGTGTCTCACTGTGTGGGCTGAAAGAGGGGTGTACAAGGTGATTACATTTTTGTCTGGTGCCCATTCCTCATTTTAAAGGAGAACTTGAAGCTAACAATGGTGTGAGGCCAGGTGTGTTTACCCATCTGCCATCCCTGATAGCTGAAGCTACTTCATCAACATTGATTAACATGCTCTGGCAGGTGCAGGTCTTTAGAAATCAGTTTAAATGATTAAACACTTTACTGGGTGGGGGCAGGGGCAGGGTGGGGAGAGGATGTTCTATTTTAGAACATAGCCCCCAGCCTTATTTCCTGCCTTTGGTCAGGGGATCCCGACGGACTGGACAATCTTCTGTGAACTCTTTTCATTCTCATTGGGATTTGGAGTCTTTGTTTAAAGACTCTCAGCCTGCCTTAAATATGCTTTTACCCTTTGACCCAGTAATTCCCTTTTTAGGAATTTAATAGAATGAAATTTTCAGAGATCCATTTGGATATTCATGTGTAGATCATTTTTAAAACGTATTTATGATATAAAAACCTGGAGGGGTGCCTGGGTGGCTCAATCGTTAGGCGTCTGCCTTCGGCTCAGGGCCTGATCCTGGCGTTCTGGGATGGAGCCCCGCATCGGGCTCTTCCACTGGGAGCCTGCTTCTTCCTCTCCCACTCCCCCTGCTTGTGTTCCCTCTCTCGCTGGCTGTCTCTCTCCCTGTCAAATAAATAAATAAAATCTTTGAAAAAAAAACCTGGAAATAATCAAAATGCTTAAATAGGAGATTGATTAAATAATGTTATAGCTGCACAATAGAATTCTATGAAGCCACTAAAAATAATTTATTTAAAAAGTTGGAAAAACGCTCATTATATAACATGAAGTGAAAAAAAACAATTCAAATATAGATATACATAGTTGTAATTTTGTAAAACTAACTATATATTTTCCAGTTAATCTCTATATTTTCCAGATTTTCAGAGTTAATTTTTCAATAATAACCAAAAGGCAGTGATCATATACAAAAAGTGTGGGAACCAACTAGGAAGGAGAGATTGTAGAGGTAAGAAGCAGGGGTGACAAAATCAACAGGGTCAAGATACCAGTGTGGGAGAAGGTCATTCTGGCCTGGGGTTCTCTGAGAAAAAGGTAACCACTCCGTTCCAAGTCAAACATATACAGAGCTCAATACTGCTCCCAGATGATAAATGGTTAATACTTGGTTGTTGTTAAGGATGATAGCCAGGTCTGGCTCTG
Source organism: Ailuropoda melanoleuca (assembly GCF_002007445.2). Classification (NCBI taxonomy): domain Eukaryota; kingdom Metazoa; phylum Chordata; class Mammalia; order Carnivora; family Ursidae; genus Ailuropoda; species Ailuropoda melanoleuca. The sequence goes on along the minus strand of NC_048228.1, from coordinate 48,995,538 downwards.
TTGGCTGCGGTGAAGTAGACAAGAAGGGCAAAGTTTGGGTCAGCAGGTAGAACAGCCCACCTGACTATGGATGGGTCTGGAAGCAGAAACGGAGGGACAGAGCTTATAAAATGGTGAGGGAGAAGAAGTAAGCCCAGTAGGCAGAGCAAGAATAAGATTTCCTGGGGCGCCTGGGTGGCACAGCGGTTGAGCGTCTGCCTTCGGCTCAGGGCGTGATCCCGGCATTGTGGGATCGAGCCCCACGTCAGGCTCCTCTGCTATGAGCCTGCTTCTTCCTCTCCCACTTCCCCTGCTTGTGTTCCCTCTCTCACTGGCTGTCTCTATCTGTCGAATAAATAAATAAAATCTTTAAAAAAAAATAAGATTTCCTGCCAGAATTGGCAGAACAAGCAATGGGAAATATAGGGCTGGGTAGTATTTGGAGATCCAGATACAGCAGAGGGAGCCTTAAAAAGTTCAGTCTCCTTTGTCAGTCCTCTGCTTAAAACCCTCCAGGAGCAACTCCATTCACTCAGAGTAAAAGCCATAGTTGTAAAGTCTAAATTTTCAAAGTGTGGAAATTGGCTTAAGGTATCCCATTGCCCTCTTCCCCATGGTTCTTGGATTTTGCAAGGATGACAGACTCTTCCAAACCCTCAAAGAGCCACACGACTAAACCTGGAAACTTGGAGTTTACAGCAGATGTAATCCAGAAGGGGGCCTAGAAGGGGAAACCTTGTTAAATAGATGCAAGTTGGAATCTAGGTCTGGGAGACTGTGGGGAGTACAGTGAAACTGAGGATTTGGGTCTGGGGCATAAAGTATTATCGTGCCCTTGGGGTAATTGCCTTGGTCAGAAGTGCTGCTATTAGAGTTTTGAGTGAACATTCTTATTGTGCACCCAGGAGCCCTTGGTCTAAATCAACCCCAACTCTTCAGAGGTCAAAGATAGAGTCAGTGAGAGCTCTGAGAATAGAAACCCTATGTACCTGATGCCTGCGTGTGACCTATCTGTGAAACCACACAGAGCAAGGTGTGTGCATGCAAAGCATTTTTTTTTTTCAAATCTTTATTAGCGATGGGGTACAGGGCTTGCCGGTTTGGAAACTTCTTTCAAACCAGAGAGGTTCAGCCTTAGCAACTTGAACACTGGCACCTACACAAAACATGTATTCCTTTTTCTTCTTCGGAAAAAGGACTTTTTCACCTAATAGAAGATTCAAAGATGTTTTCATAGACGTGAATGGTTGTTTTAAAGCAGCACCTTTTTCTTATTTATATGTAAATGGATCTGAAAGCACTAGATTTTAAATGTTATATTAATTTCTAAATCACCCTCTCTTCCACCTGTCTAAGCCAACACAGGGAAATCCAGCACTGAAAGTCTATATTCAAAGCTCATCAAAAACAAAGACCAAGGTAACTACACGGGGTTCTTGGTTCCATCTACCTGTTTTTGCCAGGTCTTGCCTTTGAGTCAACTAAAAGAAATGCCATAGACAGTGCTTGGCATGGGGCTGACCCAAGCCATGTGGTTTCCCAGCTAGGCTAATGATTTTGAGTATCCACCAGCTGTTACTACGTAAATACTTCCCCAGCTGAGTGTGGCAAGTAGTAAGAGGACATTTGTGGCAGTACTTGGCATTTTTTATCTTGTGCTGTCCAGTACTGTAGCTATTAGACACATGTGGCTATTTAAATTTAAGTGCAAATTAATTAAATGTAATTTAAAATTTAGTTATTTACTCACAGTAACCACTTTTCAAGTGCCCAGTAGCCAGCCACATGTGGTGTATAGGATAGTACTGATTTAGAACCTTTCCACCATTGCAGAAAGTTTTTCTGGACAGACATGTATGCCCCTTAGAGCATAGCAAGAACCCGGCAGTTCATCTACTGACAAGGCAGTTGAATAGCAATCTATTATACTCTAACATTCACTCGTTCAGCAAATATTTATTGAGCACCTGCTATATTTTCTGGTGTTGCTTGCCCGGGGGCCAAGTAGGTACCTGTGGCTTCAGATTTCAAAGAAGGCCCTGAGATAGAGAATGGAAATGACTGATGGTGGGGTTTATGGTAAGGCACTTGATGGTCACTGGCAGTCAGAAGTGTGCTCAGCAGACATTACCTAGGATACCAAAAGTGTCTGCTACAAAGCTTTGTAACTGTAATTATTTTGTCTTTATTTTAACATTTGCTGTTATTATGACTTAAAATGTTTTTAGTATCCAATAGTAATACCATCTAAACATTCATTTGAATGTGGTCCAAATAATAGTGTTAAAAAAATGGGCATGAAAATCAGTATCTTTGGAATAGAAGCTTGATGTGTTAAAATAAGGCCAAAAAAACCCTAATACACCAGGCTGTTGCTTTTGGGGAAAGCATGCTATGATATATTAGAGATAATTTTGAGAAAATACACAGCAAAAATAGGCAACAGTAGTGGTAGATACATGTGCAGTGAGAATTCGTCTCTCCCTAGTTTCCATTTTTCCCTGTGAGAACATTAGTATGGAATTATGCAAGGCTAAAGAATCCAGTGACCCTCACATAGCATGGCCCTGAACAACTTTCTTCACCTAGGTACATTTCCAGTGAAGGCTCCCTACGGATTGGCACCCTAAGCAACTGACCAGTAGCCCACCCTAGATGGCTATATTCAGTCTGGCTCATGATAATAATAATAAAAAAAAATCATGCCTGCCTCTATAATACAAATTTCACCCTCTTGCTTTGGGTAGAAACCACATGGCTGGGTGGGATCAACTTCTTCCCTATCTCTAGAGATGAGATCTCATTAGTCTTCTCTGGCTGTGTTATTGGCTCAGGCACAGGTTCATTTTCCCATGTCTGAAATTACTGTGGTGTGTGACTTTCCTGGCCACAGTAATTTTTTTCAGAGGCGTGAAAGTCTAGGCAGTGTGAAGTGTAAGAATTTGATTTTATTGTGGGAAGGAAAGGAAGCCCCTCTTTCCACCATGTATATGAGAAAATTTTGGTCCTGGGAGCTGCCGATAGCCACCTTGACACCATGGGGAAGCTAGCCCAATTGAAAAACCACTACAAGAAGGAGGGCACAACCAAAGGAATTGCAAAAAATGGGAAGCAATGGCTCTGATGATCTTACAAACCTTTGGCTCAAATGACACTAAAGTTTGCTCTCTTTCTGGTTATGTGAGTCAATAGATGCTCTTATTCTCTAAGTCAGTTTAAATTTTGATTGTCCTAAGAAAGCTTCCTGACTGAGGACTTAACAGACTTTTAGAAATAAATGTTCCTTTTCTTTCTATTCCATCAGTGGTATCTTCAGAGCAATCAGGACTTAAAACGAAAAGTCATACATGAAGCCAGTAGAAGACTCTGCTTTTTTTTTCATGACCCAAATCAAATGTTCTGGTCTTTTTCCACTCAAACTTTCTTTTGGCATAACCTTATTATTTTATTATTAATCCCTGATCACTGGCGATTCACTTCTAAATTGATTTACATTGCTTATGAAGTGAAACATCATCTACTACTCAGTTTAATTACTGAATTCTGATTGCTTACATAAATAAACTACTCTCTGCATGTGACAGTCTGGCCAGTGCTGACCTCAGATTGGTCAAATTCACTTGTGGTCCCAGGGGTGGTGCATGTATTGGAGTTCTGATTGTAATAATGCTCTGGAGAAACAAAGTAATGTTGCACAGTTTCATATTTTACAAAGTACATAATTGCTTCCATTTGTCCTAGATATATATCTAACAATGTCTATTTCAACACATTCTGAAAATTATCTCCTAATAGAAATGGCTGAAAATACAAATGCCTTTATATTTTGTAGTTTACACGGTGACATTTGTGTAAATGAAATGAATAACAGTTTGGACTCTTTCTGTTGCCAGTGATGGAAGACCCAACTTAAATTAGTTTAACAGAGATGGGGAGTTTATTGGCCTCTATAACTGAAAAATCCAGGGTTTTCAGTTGAGGCAGGATTTGAGGTTCAAGCAGTGCAGTCAGAATTCAGCTGCTTTCTGTGTCCACCTCTGAGCTCTTCTCTCTACTGTATTGGCTCCAGGCTGAGACTGAGGCTCCACACAGGGTCCTCTTGGGAGCTCTAGATTCCCTCATATCTCTAAGTCCAACAGAAGGGATAGTCTTCTCCCACAAAATCTCAGAGAGGTTCCAGAATGTACAGTTGTTGGTATTGATTGGCCTGAACCAATTATTGTGATCAAGGGATAGAACACACAGATTGGCTTAGAATAGGTCACATTCTCAACCCCTGCATTCGATGGAAGAGGTAGTTCTCTGGAACCACATTCCCACCTAAGGAGAATCCTAAATATGTGTACACTGTATACTCTTATCTCAAAAAAGGGGGTGTGAAGGATGGGATGTGAAACAACCATGAACCATCAGAAAGTGAGGCCATGTACCATTCTTGTGGTTGGTTTTCACAGAGCTTATGGTGGTCTAGCCGAGACCTTTACCACTCACTGTATCTTTTCACATCTGGATTCTTAGGAAGTAACCAAGTTACCCTTTAGTAGGGCTTCTTTGCCTTTCCTTCTGACCCTATTCTAGTCCCATCTGAGCACTGCTTTCTCTGGGAGCTCAATTCGTGTCAGCCAAAGTTACGGTTGTACAAGGAACTATTAAATCCATTGGTTGTTTTCTTTCTTTTCTTTTTTTTTTAAAGCCAATTTCATTAGCCTCACCATAGGATTTATGGCTTAAGCCAACAATGGCTAAAAAGAGAAGGAATATTCTGCTTGATAGGTTTCTGAGGCAACTAATTTTGATAGATAGAAAATAACTAGCCTAGGGGCGCCTGGGTGGCTCAGTCGGTTAAGCATTTGCCTTCTGCTCAGGTCATGATCCCAGGGTCCTGGGACTGAGCCCTGTATCAGGCTCCCTGCTTAGCAGGGAACCTGCTTCTCCCTCTCCCTTCGCCCCTCCACCCCAGTTCTCTCTCTCTCTCTCAAATAAATAGAATCTTAAAAAAAAAAAAAAAAGAATTAGCCTAAGAGAGCAGGGAAAGTACATTGGAGCCATCTAATATGATGTGTAGACTGGTTTTGTTCTTGATTATGGTTGAATTTGTTCTGGTATTTTTAGAGGTCTTAAGATGTTTCTGGATGATCTCTCTTGGGACTAGTGTCCTGAAGAAGGGTTGGTTTCATTTTTAGAGGATAGTGGATATGTAAGGGCATTTCCAAATCTGGAAGGTTAAAATTGCCCATCCAGAAATTTGCTGAGCTTCTAATTTGGCTGTTAATCAATCTAAAAATAAAGGCTGCTTTAAATAAAAGACCAAAATAAATCACTCAAAGAGTCAGTCCCATATCTGATCCTGTCCAGTAGGCTAATTATACCACCAAATCACTTATTTATTCCCCCTTAACGCTACCATGGTTGCATTTGTTTTTTGTACCTAACCAATCTGAACCCCCCCCTTTTAAGTTCTGTGAAGAAATATACATCCTGCTTTTTGCCCATTAAGAGAGCATATTTTGTTACGATTTTTTGCCAAGGGAGATGTTGCTTAGAGTGAATTCAAAGAGTCCAAAGAAACCACTGTAATAATGGGAGGCACCTGGGAGATGTTGAGATAAAGTAATGAACTTGGAGCAAAAAATAAGTCCAACCATTACTGTGTTACCTTGACCAATTTGCCTAACTCTTCTGAGCTTCAGTTACTGAAGAAAACAGAGAACAAGTTAAAGGGGATCAAAAGCACCATAGTAATTTGACCCTCCTTAGAGCTGGAAGGAATCAGGTGGCCTTTATAAACATTCTCTAAATACTTAAACCATTGTGGGTAGATGGACTCTTTAAAACTGTAACAATAATACCTTCGATTTATGTAATTTTGTCCTAGGAGAACTTGTCTAAAAAAGGAATAATTTATTCTAAAATATTTAAATGACTAGAATAAATGACACCTATTTATATCTGCCAGTGTTTTATCATAATGTTATGATGATAAGCATTCTAAGAACTGAATATACACCAACTACTACTGAGATCATAGGTTCTCATAGGTACAAAGCCACATCTAATTTGGATCACATCCAGAACTGATGAGCTTTCTTGCCCAGTGTTAATGCGGAGACAGAGAAAAGAATCCGATGGGCTTGGGAGGAGAAAGCATTCAAATGCCAAGTTGAGATGTTTTACATTCCAGGTCCCACATGAGGCATTTTAAAATTAGCCTCTTTATTTTAAAGAAAGGGAGGGTTTTTCTGACTCCATTGTATGATTCTTAACTCACTATTTCTTGACATTTTGCTTCTTGTATATTGTTACCCATATGAAAGAAAATAATATTTGACAAATATTAATTTTCCAAAAGATAATTTTTTTTTACCTAGTCAAACTTGTTTAATTTTTTTTATTTTTACCTAATCAGATTTAATCCAAGCCAATCTAAATTTCAAACCCAAATCACGGAAAAAAGAGGGGAAAAAAAACCTGAAAAATCTTTCTTTTAAGCTAGCTTTCCTTTCATTAAAAAAGTAAGTTCAGTTTTGTTGGAAACCTTTCCATACCACTTTTTAAAAATATAATTCTACTCATGATGATCCAGGTTGGAATAATAGTTTCAAAGCTTTTTGGAGTGATACAAGCAATCCTGGTTAATTTTGTAACTTTTCCTTCCTCTTTATTTCCTTCATATTCTATATCCTTTTTTTTTTAAATCACATATCACATACACAATATTAACTTATTGTAACTTATTTTATTTTTAAGGTTAATTCACATATCATGCAATTCACCCCTTTAAAGTGCACAATTCAGTGTTTTAATATATTCACAAAGTTGTGCAATCATCAACCACTAATTCCAGAACATGTTTATCACTTCCCCCTTCAAAGAAACTCTACCCATTAGCTTTCACTCCCCATACTCCTCTCTCCCCGGGCCCTGGCTACCACTACTCTACTTTCTGCTTCTTTGGATTTGCTATCTTGACAAATTTATTTATATTTCATATAAATGGAATTACACAATTTGTGTTTTTTTTGTGCCTGGCTTCTTTCATTGTTAGAAAGTTTTTAAGGTTCCATCCATGTTGTAACATATATCAGTATTTCATTTCTTTTTATTACCTAATAATATTGCATTGTATGGGTATACCACATTTTATTTGTTCATTTATCAGTTTATGGACCCTTGGGTTGTTTCTACTATTAGGCTATTATGTTGCTATGAATATTCGTGTGCAAGTTTTTGTGGGGACATATGTTTTCAATTCTCTCTGGTTATACCTAGGGATGGAATTACTGAGTCATATGGGAACTCTATAGTTAACTTTTTGACGAACTGCCAACCTGTTTTCCAAAGTGGCTACACCATTTTACATTCTTACCAGCTGTGTACAAGTGTCTAATTTCTCCACATCCTTGCCAAAACTTGTTATTGTCTCTCTTTTTTGTTATAGCCATCCTAGTATGTGTAAACTAGTATCTGATTATGGTTTTGAGTTAAATGTATTTTGATTTGCAAGCATTTTTCAGAATTTTGTGATATTCTTTATGATGAATGGCCATAGTTAGCATTTTTTGAACATCTTTCTTTTTTTTTTTTTTTAAAGATTTTTATTTATTTATTTGACAGAGATAGAGACAGAGCGAGAGAGGGAACAGGGAGAGTGGGAGAGGAAGAAGCAGGCTCACAGCAGAGGAGCCCGATGTGGGGGCTCGATCCCACAACGCCGGGATCACGCCCTGAGCCGAAGGCAGACGCTTAACCGCTGTGCCACCCAGGCGCCCCTGAACACCTTTCTAAACAATATCTCATCTTGTGGGTATAATTCTTCTCATTCCACAAAGAGACCAAAGTAAGGAAAATGTTGTTTGTGGTTTTAGTTAAAAGTGGAGTCAGTATTTGCACCCAGGGCTGTCTGACACCGATCTCTTTATTGCTATGCAAATTCACTATATGCTGCTGAGACACATTCCAAATCAGATCTTCAAAGACACAGGCTTTGAATTTCTAATTTGGAACACCAAATCCCAATGACTTACTCTGTTCATCAGAGAGACTTTTGGGAGCACCATGTTGGGGTCCTGGTCCTAAGTCTGAAGAAGGATCAAAAGACCCTCAGCTGAGGAGCAGCTTGTCTCACTTTTTTCTTCTTGCCCACCTCAATCAGATTTGTCTGATTCTCTGACTATTCGGCGGGATAATGTAGCCCTTTGTGCAACAGAGAGACTAAAATTTCTTGTACTGATATAAATAATTTCCTGCTTCAAATGGATAATTGATTACATTATCTAGTCGACAGTCCTTTAAAGCCAGAAAATCCTGCATTATGGGAAGAGTAAATCCAATACCTTGGAGAAGGAGAGCCAGAGAAGGGTAGCTATAGCTGCCTTCAAAAAACTACCCTTGTTTCTATGACTTCCTCTCTTTCCAATGATCTGACACATTAATCTTACGAATTCCATGTTGCCCGACTATGTCTTTAAAAAAATGAGCCCAGTCTGTTTACCTTTTAATCTATTATTCTACCTATACATAATTTTTTTTTCAAGTAATATGGGCACATGGCTAAGAGAAATAATTCCTTGCCCCATCCATTCCATCTTAACCCCATTCTCAAGAGTCAATCACTGATAACAAACATCTGGTAATGCTTTTATGTCTCTAAATATGCTTTTTCTATCATTGTTTGATCAATTTTAGATGTTACATAAATTTGCTTCCTTTATAATAAAAGTGATATGAGATATTAATTCAGTGATACCACTCCCCACTTTCCTAGTAACTTTAAGAGGTATTACCACACCTTAATTTTTTATTTCATCAACTGTAGGTATTGTCCTTCATTGCCCATCTTGTAGTATGAGGATATTAGTGACTGTATCCATGCATTTAGCTCTTCTCCACTCCTTCCTCTTCCCAACTAACTTCTATACTTTCTCATTTGCAGTGTCAAAGTTGATAACATTATGGTCCATATGTTGACTATAAGTTGAGATTAAAAGCTGAAAGGCAATGAAATGTTGTCTTTATTGTGATTTTATGAAAATTATGAACTGATACTGTATTATACTATGATTATATTTTTCCTAGTATAATTTTTTCCCCATGAAGTTTTGAAAACTCCTCTTTTTCTTGAACCATTTACCTTTAGAATAGTCTTGATTATTCTATACATAATATCAAATGTGGTATTGTGTGCAGCTTTTTCCTGGAGTCTTCCCCACCATCTCAGGCAAGACCTTCTGTCCATCTTTTCCAATTTGAACTGCCTCAAGGCCAGATGCACAGCTGTCATCCTGAGACTTCTCTTTACCTTCTTTATTTGTTCTCATGTTTTACTGGAATACATCCTCAAGAAATTTTTAAAGAAATGGGGTGTGGAAGGTAAATTTTCTAAGTTGTTGCATATCTGAACACAGATTTAGTCTATATCACATTTGATTGATAGTTTGTGGGGGCATATAGAATTCCAGGTTCAAAATTATTTTTTCATTAGAACTTTAACAATATTGTTCCCCTGTTTTCTGGCAACTCATATTGTCATTGAGAAGCCCAATGCTATTCTCAGTCAAATTGCTTTCTAGGTAGCAGTTTTGCTTTTCTGGAAGATTTTAGGATTTTGTCTTTGTTCTTTGTGTTCACAATTATCTATAGGGACATAGGTTTTTTTTTTGCCCTTCATTGTGCTGGGCAATTGGGGACTTTCTTAATATGGAGACATATGTCTTTCATCTGTAGTAAATTTTCTTATTTATTTGAAAATGTCCTTATTTCTTTTTTTCTGTTCCTTCTTGTAACTACTGTTAACTGATGTTGGGTCTTTTGGATTGATCTTATTTAATTTCTTTAGAAGAGAGCCCTTTCTTTATATTTTCTTTAAGATAGATTCTAAAAATTCTTTAGGAGAGCTGGAGACGGGAACGTCTCTGAAAACATGCTTTAAAAAAAATTAATTTCTGGGGGCACCCAGGTGGCTCAGTTGGTTAAGCTTCCAACTCTTGGTTTTGCCTCATGTCATGATCTCAGGGTCATGAGATTCATGAGATCAAGCCCTGTGTCTGGCTCCGCACTCAGCATGGAGTTGACTTGATATTCTTTCTCCCTCCCCCCTGCTCCTCCCCCCACTTACATGCAATCTCGCTCACAAATAAATAAATAAATAAAAATTGTTTAAAAAATTAATTTTTTTGCCCAGTTTTATTGAGATATTATTGACATACATAACTGTATAAGTTTAAGGTGTATAGCATAACAGTTTGACTTATATATATTGTGAAAAAATATATATATTTTTTGTAGTGAGGACTCTTAGGGCTTACTCTCTTAACAACTTTCATATATATCACGCAGCAGCATTAGCTATAGTCATCATGTTGTATATTATATCCCTAGTACTTATTTATCTTACAAGTGGAAGTTTGTACTTTTTGACCACCTTCCTCCTGTTGCTCCTGCCCTCATCCTTCACCTCTGGTAACCATAAGTCTGACTTTCCCTCTCTCTCCCCCTTTTTCTTTTTCTTTTCTTTCTTTCTTTTTTCTTTTTTTTTCATTTCACATACAAATTAAATCATACAGTATTTGTCTCTCTGTCTGACTTATCTCACTTAGCATAATGCCTCAAGGTCCATCCATATTATCACAAATGGCAGGATTTCCTTGTGTTTTTTTATGGCGGGATAATATTGCATTGTATATATATACCACAACTTCTTTATCCATTTATTCATCAGTGGACATTTAGGTGATTTCCATGTCTTGGCTGTTATAAATAATGCTGCTATGAACATGGGAATACTTATGTTTATAGTCCAACAGCTCAATGCCACCATTTGTTATACCTAGAATATCTGTGTCTTGTGCCTCTCTTGTATTCTTCAGATTGTTTTTCTCCTTATTTGTATTCCCTGCCCCATCCCCAATACTTATATATACACAGACACTTCCTCCCTCTCTCTCTGTATAGACTGAGGCTTCTTCTTTCTTTCTTCATCAGTAAACACGTCATTGTCAGGTCTTAGTCTTCCAGAAATTGATCTAATCTGTTGTTCACCAATGGACCCCTTCCTCTTTTTTTTGGTATTAAAATTATTCCTTTTGTGTTCTGTTTCTGTCATTTTAATAGCATCTCAAGAGGAAGAAGAGAAACACATATGTGATTTTTTCACCAAATTAACCTAATAAATCAAGCTCTTCATCAGAACCTGGCTGCCTTTGCTCTGCCCAGGTCCTTGTTACTCATTATCATTAACTAAGCATTTTTTGGATTGCCTGATTTTGCTCTACGTGATCCATTATCTTGACTCAATTGCTCAGGTTTGTCATTATTCTTCTTGGTACAGAGAAATTCCTTGTTATATTATAAAACGGGTCTGAGAATCACTGTTTAGTGTTTAGGATTAGTGATTATTATACCAAGAACTATACCCAACTATAGTAAAATTATTAGTTCCTTTATATCCTCTTAGAGAAATGAAAGTGGTGGAATAATTAGCCGTGTGTTTGGGGTGGGGTCTAGGGGAGTGAGAAAGGAAGGGGACTACCAAGTCATAATTTTTATCAAGTGGAACATCTAGAAGGTTACTAAAGAAAAGTGATAAACTTTATTTTTTAAAAAAATATTTATTTGAGAGAGAGGATGAGTGGGAGGGACAAAGAGAGAGGAAGAGGGAGAGAGAATCTCAAGTGGACTCTGCACTGAGCATCGAGCCCTACATGGGGCTCAGTCTCATGACCCTGAGATCATGACCTGAGCTGACACCAAGATTCGGATGCTTACAGACTGTGCTACCCAGGTGCCTTGATCAACTTTTCTTCATCATCAGTAAAGATAGCCAAGAAGAAATAGGCTTCTGTTGCAATATGATCAGTTTTTAGAAAGACTAGAAAACATTTCTGAGTGAGAAAGAAATTCCTATAGAAAATCATGTATTTTCATTTCCTTAAGTATCCTTAAAAATAGGATAGGGACTCATTTTGTTTTCTGTAAGTATTTGTATGTGATCCAAATTAGAAGCAGAATTATAGACTAGAAGACCTATCTAGCTTCTTCTGCTCCTAGGATGACAATGAGAAATAACCACAGTAATGGTAATTGGTATCACTTATTGAGTACTTGCAGCGTGCCCACTTCTAGGCTAAGTACTTTACATGCCAATCTCATTTAATTCCTACAACAGGACTGTGGGGTAAGAAATATTAACATTTCCACTTGGCAGAGAAACGCATTGTCCCAGATCCCTAATAAGGCCCTTATTGTTCTAAGTAATATTTGTAATTATTGTTTTTAGTGATTTGTTCTTTGCCCTGCATTTTATCATCAAATCAGACTGAAGTGATGATGCCTCTGTTTCTAGAATCTGCACTCGTTTTCTATTGTCTTAAAAATGTGCCGTTGTCAAGCTGTTTTTCAAAGTCAGATGACTTCAGTACTTACACAGAACACCTTAGAACTCCGTGTTCTCTGTGAAGCTTAGCTACTGTCCTCAATGGACGTTTTCAGAAAGTGGCTTCCTAGCCCAAACCCATGGCAATCTCAACTCTTAACAGCCTTGTAGGGGTGCTGGCAGATCCTAACCAGAGCAGGTAAGCACTTCCTCATAAGGACACTCTTCACAATAGTCTTTAAAAATTGTGGCTGCTTCATGTAGGGTAGAAAATTGGGTAAAAGAAAAACCTTTATCCCACCAAATTTTTAGATAGATTGGATTTTACATTACAACCCTCAGCTACATGTTTATTTTTGCTCTTGTTGGCTTTATTGTTCGTTAAAAAGTTGTTTGCCCTTTTCCTCTTTATACATATGAATGAATTGAAAAGAGCATACTTACTTTAAACCTACATAAAAGGCACCAGAGCAATAGAAAAAGAAGGGAAGGAAGGAAAGTTGGAAGGTAGGAAGGATGAAAGAGAAAAGAAAATATCTTTTACCATGGAGGTGAAGAGAAATCCAGTTGCTGCAGATCCCTATTATATCACAAAAGGTTAATTGTACCCTAAATTAAATGCTGACAACTAAAACATATTCACACAATTGCAGTTAGCTTCAAGGTGATTGTTATTATAAAGGAATTCTGTAGTCCTTTCAAGTGCTTATACCTGGGTTTTCCCCCCCCTTTGTAGTATTTATCATGGGGTGACCAAGTAAGAATCTTCCAGCAGTCACTGACCACTACCATCCCTACTCCATTTCCTTTCCCTCCATCCTTCTAACTTCCGTTTGACAAAGATTGTTGCAGAGACAACAAAAGCAACTAAACAATTTTTGTCTGTGATCCTTGCCTTTTCCATTCACGTTTCTGTCTATAATTATTGACCATCTCCTCCATCCAAGAATATGTGATGATGTTAATTACACAGTAGCTGAGTAAGCACATTTCTCTTAACTTTGCTTTATTTCACTATAAAAACACTACTGATAGGTCCTATGATGTCACTGTCACATTCTGGACCTTAGGCCCTTAGGTTGCTCTGCACGAGGAAATAGGATGAAACTGATAGGCTCTTTTTTAAAAAAAAGGGCATTCTAATCACATTTGTATTATGTTTTAAGCTGCTCTGCTTCACAAATTGGTTTTTCTTCCTTTACGTAGAGGCTTCATAAGAATTATCTGTATTATTACCATCGTTACTACTAGTCTCAGCAATGAAATATTTTCAGTCTTGGGAAAATAGGAGAAAGAGAAAGTAACTCTGTCTACACACAATCTGAAGTGCCATAACTGCGTTTTGGAAAAAGTACAAAAGCCTAGAAAGTTTGTTGATTGAAATTCAACATAGCAGATACCAAAACAGATTATAATATAGAAATTTACCAAGTATAATGTATAGAAAAAAGACAAACTTATGTAATAGGAAAAGAACCTAGCATGTATAAAATTTTAATAAATGATATTGAAAGACATGACAAATCAATCAGAAAGGGTAAGATTGGGGGTGCTTGGCTGTCTCAGTCAGTAGATCATGTGGCTCTTGATCTCAGGGTTGTGAGTTCAAGCCCCACATTGCGGGTAGAGGTTACTTTAAAAAAAAGGGTAAGATTGTTCATTAAATGGTCTAGGGAGACATGTTTTGGAAAAAAAAATCAATTTAGATTTTTGTCTCACACCATATGTGAAAATTTATTCCAGATGGACTAAATATAAACTATTAGTAAATAGGGAGAAATTATAAGTGACTGGTCTCTGGAAGGGAATGTATTCTCTTAGCATTAGAACAAAGATAAAAATTATAAAGTAATTTATCATCGTCTGACTATATAACAATGTTGAATTTTTGTGTATCAAAAACTTAGCTATGACAAAAGGGATAATATCTTTTATATATACAATATGTAAAATAGAATAATTATATAACATACAAACAGACCAGAAAAACACTAAGACCTCAATAGAAAAAGTGGGCAAAGAACATGAATAGTCAATTCACAAAGGAGGAAATTTCAGAGCCTAATAAAGATAAATATTCAATTGCATCTGTAATCAAAGAACTGCAACTAAAATAATGAAATGTCTTTTTTTTTTCTTCTATCAAATTAGCAACATTTCTATATTGGTTGGGCCCTGTGGGAAGCAGATGTGAAGGTGGAGTTAGGAATACAAGGTTTATTTGGGAGTAGGGCATCTGAAAGATAAAAGTGGGAGGAAGCAGGGTCTGATATTCATGTAATATGAATATTCTATCACACTACATGACAATCTATCAAGAAGAATAGGGAATTAATGCTAATAACATTCAAATACAAACTCATTTAATCCTCACAACATTGTAAGGCATGTGCTTTCTTGACCCTTATATTAGAGGTGAGGAAACTAAGGCACAGAAAGAATAAATCAAATGTCCAAGACAGAGTTGGAACTGGAACCCAGGCAACCTGGCTCCAGTGTCTTTAGTCTTTGGTCCTATATTACACTGCCTTTTAAGTATACTTTGCAATATTAAGCATTTTAAAATGTAGTTTTAATGATATTTTTATTGATAAGGACTTTTAATCATGTTAGAAAATACTTATAAAATTATTTGGAAAGAGCTGAATTCAAAATTATATAATGAAATCTCAATTAACTATAATATGCATAAAGTAATGAATGACAATAGAGTAAATTATTAATAGTCACTGCTGAGTGAGAGCTTAGGTGTAGGGTACCCAGCTCATCCTGGCTTGCCCTGAATTATCCTGGTTTTTCCCATGTTCTGGGAATTCCATCAATTCTTGGACAAACTGGGATGATTAATCAACCCTAATGATTTTAATAATCTATTTATACGACTTTGGTCCCTGCCTCAAGTTCTCCAAAATGAGCATCTATTAACTGGGTAATCAGGGAAACAACAACAACAACAAAAACAACAAGCTCTTGGGAGAAGAGGAAGCGTGTTGGCTATATTTTGGTTGAGGAGAGATCAGGAATAGGGGAGAAACATCCAATATAATGACCCAGATTGAAGAAATTGAACAGGTAGCAGGAAATTTTAGTTCATTTTCTTATTCATTAAACCCATTGCTAGGCCCTGTGGATACAGAAATGAAGACAGGTGACAAGTCACTTGCTCTCAGGAGTTAGCAGTCTAGTAGATTTAGGCATGCAATAAACAAATGACAATACTCATATGTTGTGATGAATGTTATGCAGGAAAGAACTAGGGTGATGCAACAGAGAGTAATGGGATGGGGATACTCTAGAGAGGAGGCTTGGGGAAGCCCTCTGTGGATTGGTGACATTTGATTTGGGACTGAATGAGAAGTGACATTATAAACATTATTAATGAAGTATAAAACTGAACCATGGGGAAAGAAAAGATTTCTAGAAACTCATTACTTCCCAGACCTGGGATTGAGACTCATCTCTGGAGATAGAATTCCTTGGCATCATACTCACAACTTACATGAATGTTAACTAAAAGAGAATGTGAGCAACTGGGCAGGTTTGCAAAAATGAAGCTTTTTAAGGTAAAATGCATGAAATATCAGTTATCAGAGACTTTTTCCTTAATATATTCTGAAGCAGTAATAAAACACCTTGGATCTGTAATTTTTCACCAAAATAAGGACTTTTAAAAATTAGACTATTGCCTGTATTTGAATGATCTCATTTTAGCATGATTCTGCTTAGAAGCAATACAAATTTTAAATGAATAAAAACTAGGAGGGGGTGGTCCAGAATGGCAGTGTAGGAAGATCCTGAGCTCACCTCCTCCCACAGACATACAGAATCTACAGTGACATATGGAACAATTTCTTCTGAAAAAGAAATGAAAACTAGAAACTGTTCCTCCACAACAAAAGATAAAAGGACCACATCAAGATGGGTAGGAGAGGCAGAGATCCAGTCTGGCCAACTTTCCCCCACCCTGCCCCAGGCATGACGATTCACAAAACGGAGGGATCTCACAAGCCTGGAGCTTATCCTGGAGGAGGACGGGGTTTGTGTCCCACATCAGGGACCTTGGGCTCTGGGCCAGAGAGATGAGCCCCCAGAACATATCACTTAGAAAAGTAAGGGGCTTACTTCCAGTGGACCCACAGGGCTGTAGGGAACTGAGAATCTCCCTTTAAAGGGCTCCTGTGCAGTCTCACTCACCCTGGAACTCAGTGCAAAGGCAGCAGTTTGAAAGTGCCTAGACTATATGTGAAGGAGATTCATTTGCTAATCTCAAAGCATCTACTGGAGGGGCAGGGAACAATTAGAGCTCTCCAGAGATGGAGGA
Source organism: Ailuropoda melanoleuca (assembly GCF_002007445.2). Taxonomy (NCBI): domain Eukaryota; kingdom Metazoa; phylum Chordata; class Mammalia; order Carnivora; family Ursidae; genus Ailuropoda; species Ailuropoda melanoleuca. The sequence goes on along the minus strand of NC_048228.1, from coordinate 48,978,868 downwards.
ACCAGTGGATGCCATTTTTGTACTCTCCCTTTACCCTACTAGCACAGATGGGTGCACATGGATGAGGTATGTTTTAAGGCCAGAGGGACCAAAGAGCACAAACAACTACAGCATTCTCCTGCTTCCTTGCTAAAGCCAGTGGGTATGTTCAAACAAGGCACTCTGCTGCTGCATCACAGAAGCCAGTGGCATATGTAGTCAAGGCATTTTCCCATTGCCTGGCTGATGCCGGTGAGGGCCCCATCCTCTGTTTCCAGCCGCCTTACTAAAGCTGGTATGTGTGGACAATACATAAAGGAAACATCCATGATTGCCCAGCTTTGGTGGCTAGGGGGCCTGTGTTTCTGGGCACCACAGGACTGTAACAATTGGAAACATAGCTCTTGGCAGGGTACACCCCCAGGGCACTGCACAGACAGTAGATTGAAACACACCCCTAGTCTTCCTATGGAAAAGGCCTATTTATGTGCCTTGGAGCTTTAGCTTGCAGCATGCTTTAGATTTGCTGCATCTAGGCTGTGGAGGTACTCTCAGGGAATCTAAGCAGGGAGACACCATGCTGTGTACTCCTTTGGCCTCACCACAGCTAAACAATACTTTCCATAAAAAAGCTTATACATTCATTTGTAGCCCCAATTTTTGCAACTGTTGCCTGGGGGACACCTCCAGATTTGCTGGGCTGGAGGTCAACAAGGTTTATAATTGTAGCCCCAGAGGACTGTATATATTTGCATATTTGAAAAGCTGAGGCCTGAGGGTCTGGCTTCCAATCAGCCTGAAACTAGGTGCTAAACAAGATTCCTCCCCTTGGAACACTGACAGGTCTTGGCAAATGCTCAATAATAGGGACTTATCAAGAATCAATCAGCTTACTGAGATAATCACAAAGATTTGAGAGACAACCAAGAACTGGGACAAAGTAGAAGCAGCTTCCCCTACACAAGGCACTCCTTCAGGACTGGGAGAGGTAACTGTTGTGCCTAACATTAAAAACAAACCCAGAGAGTCAAGCAAAATGAGGAAACAGAGGAAATGTTCCAAATGAAGAGTAAGATAAAATCTCAGAAAAACCTTAATGAAATGGAGATAAGTAATCTACCTGATAAGGAATTTAAAATAATGGTCATAAAGATAGTCATCAAACCCAGAAGAAGAATGGATGAACACAGTGAGAACTTCAAAAAAGAGATTAAAAAAAGATAAAGTATTGACTAGAAGTCACAGGGCTGGAGAATATAATAACTGAACTAAAAAATACAATAGAGGAGTTTAACAGCAGATTGGATGAAGCAGAACAGATCAGTGATCTGGAAGGTGGAAATGGAACTCATCCAAACAGAGCAGCAAAAAAAAAAAAAAGAGAGAATTTTAAAAAGTGATGGTAGGTTAAAGGATTTGTGAGACAACATTAAGCAAAATAATATGCACAGATGGAGAGGAGGGAGAAGGGAGCAGAAAGTTATTTGAAGAAATAATGGCTGAAAACTTCCCTAAACTGGGGAGGAAACAGACATGCAGATCTAGGAAGCCCAGAGCCTTTCAAACACGATGAATCCCAGAAGATCCATACCAAGATACATTATAATTAAAATGTCAAATTTAAAGAAAAAAATTTTTTTAAGATTTTATTTATTTATTCGACAGAGATAGAGACAGCCAGCGAGAGAGGGAACACAAGCAGGGGGAGTGGGAGAGGAAGAAGCAGGCTCATAGCGGAAGAGCCTGATGTGGGGCTCGATCCTATAACGCGGGATCACGCTGGGATCACGCCCTGGGCCGAAGGCAGACGCTTAACTGCTGTGCCACCCAGGCGCCCCTAAAGAAAATTCTTAAAAGCAGTGAGAGAAAAAATAGCTTGTTACATACAAGGTAAACCTCATAAATCTATCAGCAGATTTGTCACAGGAAAATTGCAGACCAGAAGAGAGTGGCATGATATATTCAAAGTGCTAAAAGAAAAAAAACCAAAAACAAAAACAACTTCCAGCCAAGGATACGCTATTCAGCAAGTTACCATTCTAAATTGAAGGAGAGATAACAAGTTTTCTAAGCAAAAGCTAAGGGAGTTCATCACCACTAAACTGGTCTTACAAAAAATGTTAAGGGGACTTATTTATTTATTTATTTATTTATTTATTTTTTTAAAGATTTTATTTATTTATTCAACAGAGACAGAGACAGACAGCGAGAGAGGGAACACAAGCAGGGGGAGTGGGAGAGGAAGAAGCAGGCTCACAGCAGAAGAGCCCGATGTGGGGCTCGATCCCACAACGCCGGGATCACGCCCTGAGCCGAAGGCAGACGCTTAACCGCTGTGCCACCCAGGTGCCCCTAAGGGGACTTATTTAAGCTGAAAAGATATGGCACTATTTAATAAAAGAAAACATGAAAGTAAAAATCTTACTGGTAAAGGAAATATTTAGTAAAGAATGTGGAGTAACACTTATAAAGCTAGTATGAAGACTTAAAGACAAAAGTAATAAAATGAACTTAAACTACAATCATAAGTTCAGGATACATAAAATAAAAATATGTAAAATGTGACATCCAAAACAAAACATGGGATGTGGGAGTAAAAATGTAGTTTTGAAATAAGTTCAAATTTAAGTTGCTTTCAACTTAAAATGGACTGTTATGTTCATAGCATGTTATATGCGAGCCTTGTGGTAGTAACAAAGTAAAAACCTGTAGTAGATACACAGGAGAAAATGAGAGAGGAATCTAAGCATGACACTAAAGATAGTCATCAAAGCACAAGAGAAGAGAGCAAGAGAAAAAGAAAGGAACAGAGAGAAACTACAATAGAAGCCAGAAAATAATTAACAAAATGGAGATGAAAACATACTTACTAATAATTATTTTAAATATAAATGGACTGAATTCTTCAATCAAGAGATTCAGAGTGGCTGAATGGATTAAAAAACAAGACTCATTTATATCCTGCCTACTAGAGACACACTTCTGATGTAATACACAGACAGACTGAAAGTTGAGGGATGGAAAAAGAAATTCATGATGAACATAGATGCAAAAATCCTCAAAATGGGCCCCTGGGTGGCTCAGTTAGTTAAGCGTCTGCCTTCAGCTCAAGTAATGACCCTGGGGTCCTGGGATCAGCCCTGCCTCAGGCTCCCTGCTCAGTGGGGAGTTTGCTTCTTCTTCTCCCTCTGTGCGCGCTCTCTCTCTCTTTCTCTCAAATAAATAAATAAATTAATTAATTTTTAAAAATCCTCAAAAAATACTAGCAAACCAAATTCAGCATTAAAAGAATTGTATACCATGATCAAGTGGGATTTATCTCAGGGATGCAAGGATGTAATACACTGCATTAACAAAATGAAAAATAAAAATCGTGTGATCATCTCAATAGCTGTAGAAAAAGCATTTGACAAAATTCAACATCCATTTATGATAAATACTGTCAACAAAGTGAGTATAGAGGGAATGTACCTCAACATAATAAAAACCATAATGACAAGGCCACAGTTAACATCATACTCAATGGTGAAACGTTAAAAGCTTTTTCTTTAAGATCAGGAACAAGACAAGAATGCCTGCTCTCCCCGCCACTATTCAACATAGTATTGGAAATCCTTGTAATTAGGCAAGAGAAAGAAATAAAGGCATCCAAATTGGAAAGAAAGAGGTAACATTGTCATTATTTGCAGATAACACCATACTATATATAGAAAACCCTAAAGACTCCACCAAAATCCATTAGAACTAATAAGTGAATTCAGTAAAGTGGCAGGGTACAAAATCAATATAAAAAAATTGTTGTGTTTCTATACACTAACAATGAACTATCAGAAAGAGAAATTAAGAAAACAATCCCAGGTGGAGACACATTTGTGGTGAGCATAGCAGAACATCGTTATGTTATACACCTGAAACCAATGTAACATTGTGTTTCAAGTATACCTCAGTTTTAAAAAATTCCATTTACAATTGCATAAAAAAGAATAAAATCCTAGAAGTAAATTTAACCAAGGAGATAAAAGACCTGTACACTAAAGACTGTACATAATTGATGAAAGACACAAAGAAATGGAAAGATTCCATGCTCGTGGGTTAGAAGAATCAATATTGTTAAAATATTCATAATACCCAAAGCAGTATACATATTCAATATAATCCCTATCAATATTCCAATGACATTTTTTACAGAAACGGAACAGACAATCCTAAAACTTGTGTGGAACCACAAAAGACCCTGAACAGCCAAAGCAATATTGAAAGAAGAGAACTATTCTGGAGGTATTAATGCTCCCTGATTTCAAACTATACTACAAAGCCATGGTAATCAAAATAGTATGGCATTGGCGGAAAAGTAGACACATAGATTAATGGAACAGAATAGAGAACCCAGAAATAAACCCACACATTTATGGTCAATAATTTATGACAAAGGAGGTGAGAATAGACAATGGGGAAAGGACAGTCTCTTCAGTAAATGGTGCTGGGAAAACTAGACAGCTACATGAAAAAGAATGAAACTAGACTACTATCTTACATCATACACAAATGTTAACTCAAAATGGATCAAAGACTTGAATGTAAGACCTGAAACCATAAAACTCTTAGAAGAAAGCATAAGCTCTTTGATATCAGTCTTGCAATGAACTTTTGGTTCTGACTCCAAAAGCAAAGGCAACAAAAGTAAAAATAAACAAGTGGAACTACATCAAACTAAAAAGCTTCTGTATAGCAAAGGAAACCATTAACAAAATGAAAAACCACCTGCTGAATAGGAGAAAATATTTGCAAATCATATGTCCAACAAAGAGTTAATATTTTAAAGAACTCACAAAACTCAATAGCAAAAACACAAACGTCCAATTAAAAATTGGGGAAAGGATCTGAATAAACGTTTTTCCAAAAAAGACATACAGATGTCTAACAAGTACATGAAAGGATGCTCAACATTACTAATCATCAGGGAAATGCAAATCAAAACCACAGTGAGATATCACCTCATACCTGTTAGAATGGCTATTATCAAGAAGAGAAGAAATAACAACTGCTAGTGAGGATGTGGGGAAAAGGGGATCCTTGTGCACTGTTGGTGGGAATGTAAATTCATGCAGCCACTATGTAAAACAGTATGAAGCCTTCTCAAAAAACTAAAAATAGAACTATAATATGGTTCAGCAATCCACTTCTGGGTATTTATCCAGAGCAAAAACACTAATTCAAAATAATATATGCACCCTTGTGTTCATTGCACAACCATTCACTATAGCCAAGATATAGAAACAACCTAAGTGTCCATCGATGGAAGAAGATGGGATGTATCTATATATACGTGTGTGTGTGTGTATGTATATTCACACACATACACTGAAATCCTAGGCAGGCATAAAAAGAATGAAAAGTAAGAGTGAAATCTTGCCGTTTGCAACAACATGGATGGACTTTGAGGGCATTATATTAAGTAAGACAGAAAAAGACAAATACTATATGCTTTCACTTTTATGTAGAATCTCTAAAAAAAAAAAAGAGAGAGAAACAAATGAACAAACAAAACAAAACCAAAATCATAGATACAAAGAACAGAATGGTGGTTGCCACTGGGGAAGGGGTTGGAGAGTGGGTGAAACAGTTAAGGATGTCAAGAAGTACAAACTTCCAAGTATAAAATAAATAAGTCATGGGGGTGTAATGTATAGCATGGTGACTATAGTCAGTAATATTGTAGGGCATACTTGAAAGTTGCCAAAAGAGTAAATCTACAAAGTTAACTTTTTATAGTGACAGACGGTAACTAACTTACTGTGGTGATCATTTTGCAATGTGTACAAATATTGAATCATCATGTTGTACACCTGAAACCAATATAATGTTGTATGTTAATTATATCTCAGTAAAAAATTTATAAGGGTGCCTGGGTGCCTCAGTTGGTTAAGCGGCCGACTCTTGATTTTGGCTCAGGTCATGATCTCAGGGTCATGGAATTGAGCCCCATGTTGGGCTCCACGTTGGGTGTGGAGCCTGCTTGGGGTTCTCTCTCTCTCTCTCTCTCTCTCCCCCTTCCCCTACCCCGGCTCATGCGTGTGCATGCTTACTAAATAAATAAATAAATAAATAAATAAATAAATATATTTACAAAAATAAAGAGATTTAAATAGTAAAATTTTAAAAAGGAAGAATAACATAAGAGAAGTTGCAATCTCCTTTTTTTTCATTTAGCAAAGGTATAACTCCTTAAAGACCAAGCATGCAGTTTATAGGGGAAAAACCCAAAACACTGCAGTCTTGCCAAAGTCAACAGAGTTCTTCTGGAATCATCAAATTAGTAGACCTTGTCTTTACCAAAACTCTTAAACATTGAGAGCTTGTTCTGTAAAAAGTGATAATGGGTTCACAGGACTTCTTGCCTTCTCATCAAGGTAGATGACAACTAGCAGAAGAAATTATTCAATAAATTGAAAGAAGGGTCACCACTGGAGCAGGGAAGGAGATGCTAGGAGCAAGAGGGTTTTTGTTTTATTTTTTGTTTGTTTGTTTGTTTTTAAACTAGAAGAGCTTGATATATTCCTAAGGTCTAGCCAGGTAATATATTATGACCATGTGTATAGTATATTTTAGATTATGGTGCTTATAATAGAACTTGTCAAAAAAAAAAGAGTGTAGTATTTGTTCTTCCACATTCCTTTTCTGTTTCTATCCCTCTCCTTTCTGAAATACTCTTTAGGAAAAAATCGTTAAAATGCTTATTAAACAATTTTTATGCTTTAAGCTGATTAGGAGTTTGGATTTTAAGAAAGGAAATAAGCAGTAGAATGGATTTTTTAAATCCTCAGAAAAATTTCTATGGAGGAGATGCTTTTTTGGGGTAGCAGATTAGGTTGGGTATCGGTGTCTGCTGGTAGGCTTATCGTAACTGAGAACACTGAGCTTTTCTTAAAAAAAAATTCCTTAGCTGGAATGAATAATTGAAAATGCTGAGCCATGAGAACTTCAAAGATTAATTTCTCCATTAATGGCACAAAGTGATAGAGACAAACAATCAGCCTAAAGAAGAATAATCAAGCTAACCCAACTGGGGCATTTCATCTGATATTCAAAATTGCTGGGCCAAAACTTTGATCTCCTTCAGTTTTGTTTGAGGGAGTTTTAGGTCATTTAAAACTGCAGAAACCTTCTGTCTTTGTAACTTAGAACTGTGTTCTGATATATGTTTTTTTTTTTTTAAATCCCTTCAGGTAATAGGATACAAAGTGCTATTTTGGGGCACCGTGAGCTGCAGGGTGGTTATATAATGAGCAGTGTCAGATATTCCCAGAAGGCGTTGGGCATATTTTTAATGTGCATACTTGATAGCCACAAGTCCATTCAGTTATATTAAACTTGGAGGCAGCCCATCTTAGTTTGCTGAAGAAAGAATAATGATGCAACAGGAAGTCAGATGGCAAAGACAAGACACCTGCGTTCCAAGAGAAACCAAATAAGTCAGAACCACTACAACTTGGGTCTGAGTAACAGTTGGGGATGTGGGAGATTTAACTGAAGATTTTCTTTTTAGTAAACTGGTCTGTCAGTAACAGATATATTCTCCAGATTTATAGCTAAGAATATAGATGTTAACTTATAATAATATCAGGTAGATTGTATTTTCTTTGTCAGTGAAATGTTCATACTGTATAAGTCTAACTTATATCAAACGTCTTCATGAATGCCCATTAGGATTATTCCATGGTTATGGAAACTTTCTGCTTCAGAGATTATATATCAGATTACTATAACTATTGTCATCAGTGTTACTGACAAAATTGGCACCATATTAGTAAGAGTTATACAGAGCTTCTGCCTGTATTTATTTAGTTACAGTTATGTTTGAGGGACCGTGTTTTGGCCTATTTAAAACAGTCCTACAGGGGCGCCTGGGTGGCACAGCGGTTAAGCGTCTGCCTTCGGCTCAGGGCGTGATCCCGGAGTTATGGGATCGAGCGCCACATCAGGCTCTTCTGCTGGGAGCCTGCTTCTTCCTCTCCCACTCCCCCTGCTTGTGTTCCCTCTCTCGCTGGCTGTCTCTATCTCTGTTGAATAAATAAATAAAATCTTAAAAAAAATAAAAAAAAATAAAACAGTCCTACAAAGTATACATTATCAGTCCCATTTAATACTTGAGGAAACAGAGGTTATTTTATTTTATTTTATTTTATTTTATTTTATTTTATTTTTATTATATTATGTTAATCACCATACAGTACATCCCCAGATTCCGATGTAAAGTTTGATGCTTCATTAGTTGCATAACACCCAGTGCACCATGCAATACGTGCCCTCCTTACTACCCATCACCAGTCTATCCCATTCCCCCACCCCCTCCCCTCTGAAGTCTTCAGTTTGTTTCTCATAGTCCATAGTCTCTCATGTTTCATTCCCCCTTCTGATTACCCCCCTTTTCTTTATCCCTTTCTTCCCCTACCGATCCTCCTAGTTCTTATGTTCCATAGATGAGAGAAATCATATGATAATTGTCTTTCTCTGCTTGACTTATTTCACTTAGCATTATCTCCTCCAGTGCCGTCCATGTTGCAGCAAATGTTGAGAATTCGTTCTTTCTGATAGCTGAGTAATATTCCATTGTATATATGGACCACAGCTTCTTAATCCAGTCATCTGTTGAAGGGCATCTCGGCTCCTTCCATGATTTGGCTATTGTGGACAATGCAGCTATGAACATTGGGGTGCATATGGCCCTTCTCTTTACTACGTCTGTATCTTTGGGGTAAACACCCAGTAGTGCAATGGCTGGGTCATAGGGTAGTTCAATTTTTAACTTTTTAAGGGACCTCCACACTGTTTTCCAGAGTGGCTGTACCAACTTGCATTCCCACCAACAATGTAGGAGGGATCCCCTTTCTCCACATCCTCTCCAACAATTGTTGTTTCTTGCCTTGTCTATCTTTGCCATTCTAACTGGCGTAAGGTGGTATCTCAGTGTGGTTTTGATTTGAATTTCCCTGATGGCTAATGATTTTGAACATTTTTTCATGTGTCTGTTAGCCATTTGTATGTCTTCATTGGAAAAGTGTCTGTTCATATCTTCTGCCCATTTTATGATTTGTTTATTTGTTTCTCGTGTATTGAGTTTGAGAAGTTCTTTGTAGATCTTGGATACCAGTCCTTTATCTGTGGTGTCCTTTGCAAATATATTCTCCCATTCCGTGGGCTGTCTCTTAGTTTTTTTGACTGTTTCCTTGGCTGTGCAGAAGCTCTTTATCCTGATAAAGTCCCATAAGTTCATTTTATCTTTTATTTCTCTTGCCTTTGGAGATGTGTCGTGAAAAAGGTTGCTCTGGCCGATGTCATAGAAGTTGTTGCCTATGTTCTCCTCTAGAATTTTGATGGATTCCTGTCTCACATTGAGGTCTTTCATCCATTTGGAGTTTATTTTTGTGTATGGTGTGAGAGAGTGGTCAAGTTTCATTCTTTTGTATGTAGATGTCCAATTTGAGGAAACAGAGTTTAACTTGCCCCAGGGTTCCAAATGATTAAGTGGTACATTCATATTCCAGTAGGAGCTTCTTTAACTCTAAAAAACAAATTGCATCACAACCACCATTTCTCCAATTTTTGTATTGCTTTTCCTTCATAATTAGTAGATGGAGTGGTTTTCCTTGCCATTGTCACTTACTTGAAGCAAATGTCCTCCTTCTTTCTTTGCACTGGATTGCACTTACAGAATATTCACAAGTTCTTCAGTGCCGTGGCTGTGTACCTGGTGGGGGTAAATGAGGAGAGAAATTGTGGTGGAGACCTCCAAAGCATCTTTACTGTTCTAGAAAATAAATGAGACACACACTGTACCTTTAACCCTAGGACTTGTAACTCTAGTAGGATTAATTACATGCACAAATCTTGTTTGTGGGCTGCAGAACTGTTTAACAGGAACTAGTGATGTGGGTATGTTACAATAATAGCCAGTTCTGACTTAGTCCTTTTCAGGTATGAGTTACTTGACATTGATTACCTTTTCAGTCAACACATCAACTCAATGAGTTCAGTACTATTGTCATTATCATCCTCATATTACAAATAAGGTCAAGGCTATTCATATGCTTATTGGTAGAACAGGACTTAGAACCTATGACTTCACATCAAAATACTGTAATTGTTTATATGATATTTGGTAATTGTTCAGATTAGTGTTCTTAAATGTCCTGACACTGTGAAGTATTGTAATTCTCAAACATTCCAAGTAATTTGTAATTAAAATATATAAAGTATTGAAATTTGCCGATGGTTTACTTTTTTATGTGTGAATTAGAGAATACCCAAGGATTTCTCTTAAATATCATCATCCCCTACTTTTTGCATTCAAATATATTTTCTTTTATATGAGAGAAATGTTTATAATAGCAGTTGATATGCAGGAAACTGAACACAACCTTATCTGTGCTGATTTATCTATCCCCCCCTTTGGTACTTCAAAAGTGGCCACCTGAAGTGCCTGACACAGTAAGCTCTTGGTAAAGGCATGGGAGTATGGAACAGAATGGTTAAAAGCATAGATTTCAGAGCTGAAGCCAGCCTTCCAGCACTTACCAGTTCTGTAATATCAGACAGGATATTTACCCTCCTCAAGCTTTGGTTTCCTCATTAAGGAAATGGGGTAATAATAGTACCTAACTCAGAGTTGTTGTGAGGATTACGTAGGATAATATGAGTAGAAGTGTTTAGTACAGTGCCTACTTGCCACAAGGGGCACAATTATGTTGGTTGATCTTATTGCTATTCTGAAAGAGTTCTTTTTTTTCCCCCTGACTCAGAAATTCTAGTTAGACTGTAACAAAACAAAATAAGGGGCTGTATCTTTGTCTTTGGGGTGAGCTAAGGAAATCTGGGACAGAAATGGATATATAACATTTGATTTATTTTATTAACAATGCCATGTTATGAGAGGAGGAGGGAAAATATAGTCAACAAGTAACTCTGGGAGGCTCAATAAAATATTTACTCTTTTCTCTCTAACCTTGTAAACTAGTACGCACCTTTTTTTTGTAAGTATCATTTTTAAGTCTTGTTAACAGCAACATGGCATCTAAGATGATGAATAATTTGTATGCGGGTAGGCTTTTCATCATTCCTTGCTTGTTGATTTAAAAAAAAATAATTGTTAGCATCATGGAAATTAGTGCATTTTGAATTCTTGTAGAATTTATTTTTCTCAATATAAGTGAATTGAAAATAGCTTAAGCTATCTGCAGGTAGAGTTGAGAAGAAAATCCACATGGGGTATCTGGGTGGCTCAGTCAGTTAAATGGCTGCCCTTGGCTCAGGTCATGACCCCAGAGTACTGGGATCCAGCCCTGCATCCGGCTCCCTGCTCAGCGAGGAGTCTGCTTCTTGCCCTTCCTCTCCCTCTGCCCCTCTCCCCTGCCCCTCTCCCCCTGCTCCTGTTCTCTCTTTCTCTCTCGCTGTCTTAAATAAATAAATAAATAAATAATCTTTTTTTTTTTTTTTTAAAAAGAAGAAAATCCACATAGGTGCAGACTGACTTTCAAGAAAGCTGAGTGGGTTTTGGGTTGCACAGTAGGAAGCATTAGGATTAGGGCATGGTCCTGATTCAGAGGGAACCCTCGCCAAAGGTATTGTTAGACATTACCTACTATGATGTGGCAGTCAGCACTATTGCTCTCACTTATTTTCTTGATAAGTTGTTTGATAGTATGATAAAACATTGATGACATATCTAGGGAAGCTCTGTCTTCAACAAGTGCCACACGGGTTTCTCATCTTTGATAACATTCTACAAGTATTTTTTGACTCAGGATCATGTATCTTTATACTACAGGAGAGCAGCAAAGATTTCTGGCTTCCAAGATGAAAAGTAGAGTTTCATATTGTGCCCTAAACACTTTCTATGTGCAGTTTTGTCTTCCCTGTCTTTTGTACCTACCTCTCTGCAACCTGAGCAAATAGCACAACCTTCCCTGTCTGATGTGTTGACCGAAGACCTTCTTACTGCCTGTAGTTAGTTATTGTTTCCAGCAGGAGGAGTATGATGATTAAACTGGCTTCAGTCTTCCTTTAACTTATTAAACACAAAAAGGACTTTAGCAACAATAAAAGGATGTCAGAAGTAGGAAATGATGAAAAAAATTAGAGAAAACGTTTTTTTCTTTTGATATTAATCTTATTAAGCAAATGACATGAATGAGAAAGGCTATTACACAAGTCCATTGCTGGTGAGGAAGGCAGTGTGATTAAGTAAAACAAACACACACACAAACACCAAACAAAAACTGAATTTAGACAGGGAAATATGAGTTCTGGTCCTAATCTTGCCAACCACCAGCTAGATAATTTCAGGTTAGTTATTGAACTTTTTTAGAACACAATTTACTTATGAGTAAAATTAGAGGATTGGGACAGATGTTCTGAAAGTCCAAATGATTCTATCATTTGATGCTCTAAGTTAAACAACAGCCAACATCCCCAATGAACAATTTACCAGAAGATGATCATGAACCTATCATTGTTAATCAATGCTTATAGCATTAAAAAATGGTAGAATTCTACCCAGAGGATTTTAAGATGAATAGAAGTGAAATATGTAAAAAGCATTTCAGGCCAGAGAAAGGCAACAGTGTAGTCTAAGTGATTATAAAAATCTAGATAACCAACTGAAGTAACTCAGCAAAAAAAGTGAGCAACAAAACAAAATACAAAATTCAAACCCCAAAGAATTATTGACAAAACTTCTTTGAATCCTTCCAGGAGATTTTGTTTATATTCATTTTAAACACTGTAAGTGAATAGTATAGAATTCCATTTCTGGACTTGGTGAGTAACTGGTACCAGACTTTCCTTCCCACTGTACATAGCTAAAAACTCAACAAATATACGAAACAGCTGTTGTTAGACGTTGGGCAATAGACAGTGCAAAAATGCAATTTCATCCCTGAGAAAAGGGAGACAAAGAAGCTGAGCCCAGCAATCACCGTGAGTTTCACTTGGAAGCATTTTCTAGATTGTGACGTAGGGATGGAGAACCCAAGCAGAGCATGGTAGTCTCAGTTAATTGATGGGATAGAGTTTGGAGGAATTGGAGGTGGCTGGTACTTCTGGGGAAGGATGGTGGAGAAAAGAAGAGAGTCCTCTTGAATTAGTGAATACTGAACTGTCCATTCATGAAATCCTTATGAGTCCAAATAAGAAGAGTTCTATAAATGAAACAATTTCTGGGGTTAACATTGGCAGGAGATGTTTGAATTCTCATCATCCATAATGGAGAGACCTTGTTGAATTCCTGGGACATTCATGGACAATCCAGAGGATCATGCATTAATGTTACGGCTAAATTAGCACTTGAATAAAAGCTACTCTAGACCTATTTTAATAAAATATAAAGACAAGCCCCCAAAGGATCCAGCTGATCTTCAGGTAATTTAACTTGCAGTAACTTAAGTAACTAAGTGACATGGTGCAAAAAATTTCAACACTGGACAAAAAAATCTAAATAATTAACAATGTAAAACTCACAATCTCCAAAATCTAATCAAAGTAATTGCATATACAAAGTAGCAGTGAATGTGACCTATAATTAGAAGAAAAAAATCAGTCAATCGTAACAGGACAAGAAATGATAGAGATAATGGAATTCACAGACAAGAGCTTTAAAACACATGTTATCAATACACTCAAGGATTTAAAGGAAAACATGAACATAATGAGAAAGAAACATTTTGTAGATAGATGAATAGGTAGGTAGGTAGATAGATAGATAGATAGATAGAGATTGAATGGAAATCTGGAGCAGAAAAATGAAAAATCTGAAATGAAAAATTCACTGGGTCAGATTAATAGCAGTTGAGGATCTAGAAAAATATCAGGAAAAATGAAATTTTAGCAGTAGAAACTACTCAAAATACAGTACAGAGAACAAAAAGATGCAAACAATTAAGAGACTCATTGACCTGCAAAACAAAAGCAAGAAGTCTAGCATATACCTAATTTAAGTCCCAGAAGTAGGAGGGAATAGAAAAATTATTTCAAGAAATAATTCCCCTGAATTTCCCAAATTTGAAGTAAACTAGAAGTCCACATATCCAATAAACACAAGGAGCTCCCAAAGGATGAAAAATAGATAACACCAAAAGATACTGTGATTGAATTGCTGAATAACCAATGATAAGATAAAATCTTAAAAGCAGCCAGAGTAAAAAAAGACATATTACATACAAAAGGAAAAAATAAGATCCATATAGAGGTCTCACCAGAGATAATGCAAGGCAAGAATTTTCAAAAACTGCTAAATGACATCAATTCACAATTGATATATATATCAATATATATATCATATATATATCAATATATATATCATATATATATCAATATATATATCATATATATATTTTATATATATAATATATAAAATCTTCTCTTTGGGTATATATACATATGTGTATATATACATATATATATACAATTATGTAGATATAATTACACAGATAACTGGAAAATCACATCATAGTCAAATTGCTAGTAACCAATGATAAAATCTTACAAGCAGTCAGAAGGGGAAACATAATAAAATCAATAAGAATGACATCAGACTACACCTGATACTAATGTAACAGTATGGTTTAACTATAATAAAAAAGAATGAAATCAAAAGTCCCTCAAGAACAGTGGAAACTAGAAGACAATTAGATGATGTCTCTAAAGTGATAAAAACTGCCAACCTAGAATTCTATACGCAGTGAAAATAGTCTTTAGAAAAATTAAGGCAAAACAGACATATCCAAACAAACAGAACTGAAGAGTTAGCACAGAACAGCACTACAGTAAATCCTAAAGGAGATTCTTTAGTCTGAGGACAAAGGATCCTAGTTGGAAGCACAGATATGCAGGAAGAGCACTGGAAAGAATAGATTTATGTGTAAATATATACTTAGAAACTATTTTTAAAAGAGTCTTTTAAAGAAAGATGTCTTTGGGGCACCTGGGTGGCTCAGTTGGTTAAGCGTCTGCCTCCAGCTTGGGTCATGGTCCCAAGGTCCTGAGATCGAGCCCTGCGATGGGCTCCCCTGCTCATCTGGGAGTCTATGTCTCTCTCCCCCTCTGCCCCTCCACCCCACTTGTGCTCTCTATTGCTCTCTCTCTCTCAAATAAATAAAACCTTTTTAAAAAAGTGTCTTTAAAAGACTATTAACTGTATAAAACTAGTGTAAAGATAATGCAGGGTTTATAATATGAGAAATAAATAGAAAAAATTATAATAGCTCAAGTAGAATTTATGTTTATAAAGTAGAAAATAATAACTTAAGACCAAAGTTAATCATTCTTGTTGAAATCTATCAAATAATGACTACAAATGTATACAAAAAAAGAGCAAAAAACAAAAACAAAAACCACCAGAAATCAAAAGAGAAGACAAAATGGTAGAATAAAAATATTTTTAATCCAAGAGTAGGCAGGAGAGGAAGAATATAGAACAAAAAATGGGAATAATTTAAAAAACAAATAAGATGGTAGATCTAAACTCAGCCATATTAGTCATCACTTTATTATGTCCAAATGAGGTTCTCCTTTGATGTAGCTCTGTTGTAAAGATACCAGTTTGGTGTATGTGGAAAGGAAATGATATCCAAAAGAACCATGGACATTTCTGGCTTAAAAACATCGGGAGAGCTGGGAATGGGATAGGGAGGTGGATAATGAATCAAAATTTTCTTGTGTTCCTTTCCATCTTCTCAATATTTTAGCTGCTCTCCAATGTACAATGCTTAATTTTTTGAATTTTGATTTGAGTTCTGCTGGCTTTGGAAAGGGAAACACCTGATAACAAAGCATTGATAGCCAGATGATCTTCACTGCTGTTTTTGTGATTGCTCACATTCTGCTTTTTCTCCCCATCTCTCTCCCTACAACCTCAGAATCAAATCTTTTATTTCTATTTTGGTAGAGTTATGGAACAGTAGATGGAGAAAGTTTAAGGTCCTGGGTGAAAAGAGATTTATAAAATTCAGAGTGCTTTTGTCTCCCCCACCTCATTCTATATTGTAGTGCATACATTTCTTATTCTTATCAAGTTTCAAAGCTTTATTTGACTTTCATAATTATTAACCTTTAATTCCTGTAATGGTTACTTAGATGTTCATTCAGAACATGTCTTTGTATGTGTGTAATGGGCATTACTAAGTACTACCATACATAGTTGCATCGTTACATTCTTTACTGTTTGAGATACTGTCTAATTCCCTTCTTCCTGTCACCTTGGTTTCTGTGCACTGTGAATTGCTTCTCAAAGAAGCTTGTTTTTACTTGTTCACTGACTAGCCTGGTCAGCACAAGTCACTTATCCTCATTGTATCAAATTCCTCATCTGTGGAATAGGAACAAAGCTTGGCATTATGTTTGTAAGGTGACCTTCTGAAGATGAACTACTGCCTCAGTATCATTATTGTTTCTCCGGTAAGTGGCAGGATGCTAACTTGGAACAGCCTGTGAGAGGGGATAGTAATGGGGAAGAGGTTTAGACTGCAAGTACACTACAGTAAACTGTTGCGGTCTTTGTTAAGGTAAACTTGATCAGACTCACACACACACACACACAAACGCACAATTGAAGCATAACTCAATTCATTCTCATTTGGTCTATAAATTCATAATTCTTATGATATTAATACTACTTGAGATACAAAATGTGTTTTCATTCCATTTTGTTTCATAGTTTTAAAGTAGTTTCTAGTTATTTCACTATTAGAGGATTCCATATTATCATTGTGACCTATGTCTTATGTCCTATAAATGGTATCATTTCTACATGATGCATTTAAATGTATAAACTCTTCTTTATAGTACATATTATATAGTGTATAAACCACATGATTCTCCATGGTAAGAGCTTGACTGCTTTCATGATCAAGAAGTCTGCATTTGTGTGACCCAAAACTAAGTCTTTTAAGTCCAGAAAATCAACCTTGGCTTATATTTCTTTATTTAAAACATGATTTTTACTCACAAATTCAAAATCTAAAAACAAATTTTAAGAGCTATGTTTTTAGTCAAAATGTACTCAAAAATTTTAAATTGGTTTGTAGTGATTCATAAACTCTCTCTGACATAGTCTTAGATGGAGTAGGTATACAAGAATAAAACAATTATTTGAAGATTGATTCTCAAAGCTCTATATTTATATCTATCTATCTATCTATCATCTATCCAACCATCCTCAGGCTTAAATAGCATTAGCAAAATCAGGATCAAAGAAAATCGTGGAAGGGGAATTAAAACCTCATGGATTCCTTTTCTATTTATACTACTGTTTTCAAGGGTAATTTATACATTTATACAACTCAGAAACAGTTTTGTAGTTGAGGCCCTCATTAAAAAAAAAACACTTCATGCATGTGTGGTGATGAGCTCAGGGTGTTATACGCTACTAATGAATTGTTGAACACTACCTCAAAAACTAATGATGTACTATATGCTGGCTAATTGAACATAATAATAAAAAAATAATAAAAAAAACCCTTTTTAAAAATTTCACATCAAAGAGTCTAAAATAGCAACATTTTAGGTGCCCATATGTTTATTTTTTTAAAAAACAGTTATTTATTTGTTTTAGAGAAAGAAAGTGTGTGGGAGAGTCGGGGGAGAAGCAGAGGGAGAGAATCTTCAAGCAGATTCCCTGCTGAGTGTAGAGCTTAGCTCATGGCTCCATCTCATAACCAGTGAGATCATGACCTGAGCCAAAACCAAGAGATGGACACTTAACTGACTGAGCCACCCAGACACCCCCCCCCGCCCATATGTTTATTAAAAATAAATCTTGTATCTTTTTTCTCCTTGATTTAGTCATGTCTAAGAGAGTTATGTTGAAGTCATCCACTGTGATGTGGTTTGTGTTAATCACTCTTTTTATTACTCACACTTTTTGCTTCATACATTTTAATGTTATATTGTTTGAGCCACAAAGTTGGATGGATATAATATCTTCTTGGTGGTCCATAACTGTTTCCAACATAAAATGTTCCTTTTGTTTAGTTAACACTTTATCCTTTTGAATTCTATATTGTATATTTTTATTATCACTCAACTTTTTTTCTTGTTAGAATTCTCCTTATACATCTATTTCTTTATTTTCAAAATTTTGGCATCATTTTGTGCTAGATATATTTCTTATAAATAGAATATAGATAAGTTCCATCCCTTAAAAGGAGCTCTTATCCATTTGTATTTATTGTGATTACTAATATATTTTTAACTTTTTATTTAAATTCCAGTTGGTTAACGTACAATGTAATATTAGTTTCAGGTGTACAATGTAGTGATTCAACACTTCCATACTATACCCAGTGCTCATCACAACAATTGCATTCCTTAATCCCCATCACCTATTTAACCCATCCCCCACAGGCCTCCCCTCTGATAACCATCAGTTTGTTTTCCATAGTTAAGAGTCTGTTTTTTGGTTTGCCTCTCTCTCTCTTTTTCCCCTTTGTTTGTTTCTTAAATTCCACATATCAGTGAAATCATATGGTATTTGTCTTTATCTGACTGACTTACTTTGCTTAGCATAATATTTTCTAGCTCTATCCATGTCATTGCAAATGGCAAGATTTCATTATTTTTTGTGGCTAATACTCCATCTTATATATAAATGTAAATATTTATATACCACATCTTCTCTTCTTTATCCATTCGTCAGTCAATGGACACTTGGGCTATTCCCATAATTTGGTTTTGTAGATAATGCTGCTATAAACATCAGAGTGCACATATCCCTTTGAATTCAAATTTTTGTATTTGGGTAAATACCTAGCAGTACAATTGTTGGATTGTAGGGAAGTTCTATTTTAAACTTTTTGAGGAAGCCCCATACTGTTTTCCAGTGTGACTGCCCAGTTTCCATTCCCATCAATAGTGCAAGAGGTTTCCCCTTTCCCCACATCCTTGCCAACACACCTATTGTTCCTTGTGTTGTTGATTTTAGCCATTCTAACAGGTGTGAGGTGATATCACATTATAGTTTTGGTTTGTATTTCCCTAATGATCCTAAAAATCCTAGAGGAGAACACATGCAGGAACCTGTTTGACATTGGCCATAGCAACTTCTTTCTAGGCAAGGGAAACAAAAGCAAAAATAAACTGTTGGGACTTAATCAAAATAAAAAGCTGCACAGTGAAGGAAACAATCAACAAAACTAAAAGGGAACCTAAGGAATGGGAGAAGATATTTGCAAATGATGTATCTGATAAATGGTTAGTATCCAAAATATACAAAAAACTTATAAAATTCAACATCTAAAAAACAAATAATACAATTAAAAATGGGCAGAAGATATGAACAGATATTTTTCCAAGGAAGACATACTGATTCTAATATTTTTACCATCTTCTTTGATGCTTTTGATTTATTGTGCTCACTGGTTTCTTTTTATCACATTTCCTAGTATTTATGGATTTGATTGTTCTTTTGTTTATTTTGCCTTTAGTGATTGGGAAATGTCGTTTGTTGTGGTCTGGGATACTTATAAATTTTGGCTTTCTGGTTCCCCTTCTTTTGGTTCCTTAGGAAACTTCTTCCCTCACTCCATTCACTCCATGTGGTGCTCTTAGTCACTATACCCACACCTCCACTGTCACAGAAATGGGCAGGTCACTCAAGCTGGCTAGTCAGAGAAACTCCTGTCTGGCTATAAAAATTGAGTCAAGAATTAGCCCATCCCTGATCAAAATCTTCCCTGGAATCAAAATGAGTATAACCTCCACCACGATAAGACACAACTTTGGTATGTTTCTACTCCCGTCCCCCTCCACTAAAATCCCTATTTTGCTGAAATCATTTTGAATTTTAGTTATATTTTTGAGGCTTTCCTATTACAGTTATTTTATTTTCATGATATTTAAACAATTATTTAATAAGATTTATGTCCAAATTAACATTTTTTATATGTATCTATAAGTTTACTAGTTTCTTTGCTCAACGCTATTTCTTGTATCTCATGTCTTCCTTTTTAAAAGGTAATTTATTTGTAGGAATAGATCTTGGAGTTTTTCAGAAAGAGTGAGTGAGCAGTAAAGTTTCTGAGTACTTAGCTGAATAAAATTTCTCATTTGTTTTCACATTACAGTGATGATTTATTTCCCTTTGTATGAAATTTTGCATAAAATTTAGGTTCAAAATCCCTTGCCTTTAGAACTCTATAGAAATTATTCCATTGACTTTTTGTATCCCATGATGAAGATGAAAAGTATAAACTCATCTGAGTCTTGATCATTTGGGACTCTTTTTTATAAATAATTTTATTTCTGGAGCTAAGAAATCTTACTTGAATGATGTTAAGTGTTTCATTTTTCATTATTCCTGTTTGGGAATAAATCTAAAGATTCTGTTGTTCTTTGGCTCAAAAAATTTTTTCTTTCATTATTATTTTTTTTATTAGTATGTTTTTTTCTTTTATTAGTATGTTTTTGTTTAAGCTTTTATTAGTATTTTAAAGACTTTTAAAATAATTTTTAAATAATATACTTACTGTATTCAACTACAATAGGACACAACTTATAGTCACTCCATAGTCCTTTTTAGCTCCCCAGGGTCATGTGGAGATGTGCCATCCATATTCCCTCCAAGGAAGAGCTTATTGCCCAGGTTAGTCAACAAACAGTCTTTGGCCTCAGAATTTGCCTCAATGGCAAAACAGCCTCACCCAAAGACATGCCTTCCTAAGATGATTCACATTTAATGACTTCTTGAGTTGGGGGATAAGGGCCCCAATGTGATTTATCACCTCTGGAAATGAGTATACTGCAAAAGTTCTCATGGTATTGGCCTAGGTGTTATCATGCCCTTATCACATTTTAACTTCCTCCTCTGTCCAGTTCTGTTTTCTTTCCATGAGATGATTCCTAAAATATACGCTGCCTTCTAAACTTGTGCTTAGCACTGCTTGAAGGGAACTCAGCTTAGAAGAGTTGGGGGGAGAAATGGTATGAGAAAGCAGGTTATATGGTGGGCTTTTGGATATGGATACTTCTCTGGCCAGCTGGTGATGAAGACCTCATCACTGGTGGTAGGCAGAGTACAGATAGTCCCTGGCATAAGGCATATTTATTAAAACTCTCATTGATGATGAATTGGGATAGTATATCCAATGAAAGGGAATATACTAGATGCTGTGATTTATTAAGCATTTGAGAAGTATAAGAGAAATAATAACTCTAAAGGCAATGAAATTGGATGGCTGTTGCTAAATGTCATTGATACCTTAGATTAATGTTTCTTAAAGCACAATATCTACTGGAACTTATGAAAAATACAAATTCTCTGACTCTGTCACACTTACACAATAAGAAACTCTGGAAATGGAGTCCAGCAATTTGAGTTTTAACAAGCCTTCCAAGTTATTCTGATGGTAAAGCTCTATAATCAGTACCGTAGAAAAAGAACAGTAAAAGCTGTAGGCATTAAAGGACAAATGGAAGTTAACGGTGAAAGCCAGAGGGCTTGCCTTTAAGCTCAGAAAGAGGCTCCTATCTCTTGTAGAGAAAGCTGTGGACCAGGCCCAGGAATGAGTGGCTGAGCCCTAGAGAATGTTTAACTCTCAACCAAGGTAGGTCTGTTATGCCAAGGTCAGGACCTTGTGATGAGAACATCTCTTCAGATGTCCCCCCAAATTTTGAACTCCCAGAATTCTCTTATTTTGCACCAGTAACTCACCCCACCGTATTAAAAGTTAGCATTTCTCCCTTGCCTGAATTCAATTTAGAGGCCTCATCCAGGCAAGACAATAGTGGTTCCCTCAGGATCTACTTCCACATCCTCTCCTGACCATAAGGTCTGTATCTTGAGTTAAGTCATCCATAGCGATGCATACGCTGGTGCTGTTAAGGGAGGAAAGGAACTCCACCAGAGGAGCTGTGGATCTAGCCAGCATGTGTCTGCAGGAGCTGCTACGCTGAGATGGAACCTGAGAGTGCTCTATCAGGTGGCAAGGACGTAAGATTTAATAGTGGAGAGTTTATTGTTTTGAAGGCATGCACCAGAAATACAAGATTTAATGCCCTGGCAAAGTCCCCAGGAGATGGTTTGGACTTGCTACTAGGATGACTTCTAGAAGCATAATAAAAGTGATGGTTTGCAAACTATATGAACTTGAAAGGCCAAACTTGCTGTGGGAGACAGTGGAGGAAAGAATTTAAAGACCCTAGGAAGTGGTCATACTGAAGTGGGCATACTATGTGAGGTCATAAGACCTACTAGAAGATCCATTTTCCACAGGTTCACTGAGAAGACACACCACCCACCAAGGCCATAGAGAATATGCTGGTGAGAGGGTACCAGTATCACTAAAAATGTTCAGTGGTGCCTCTTCTCTGTAAGCCAGGACTGATGGGAGGAAAGAGTATTATAGAACTAGGCTGATAGGAACCCAAAACAGTAGAGACCAGGTGGCAGCACTTAACTGCTAGAAGCCAGGTGGATGTAATTATTATAATGAGCCACAGCATTGGAATGACAGCCAAGGGGAACTAACAGTTAGTTCCTGAAGAGGGTTATATAGGTGGTTAATTGAACAGGCGACCCTGGGGGCATAATAGATGAGTGCCGACATAGGTACTACTTGGTTTGCACTATCATAACAAATTGAGGATGAGTGACCAGAGAGCTGAGAGCAATTACCATAATTAAAAGTGATGATATTTTGCTTGAATCCAGGACTGAGCCAGTTTTCAGAGTTGGGCCACAGTGACTGAAATGGAGGCTGGATCCACAGGAGGAAGGCCCCTGAAACATAACAGTTATCACAGTAATAATTCTTCCAAGTCTTTCTCCAAAAGGATATGGTTATTTACTCAACAAAGTACATTCTTGGGAAAGAGGAGTTTTTGTGTGCATAATAATAGTCCTTCTGCAAGATGTCCAGGTCCTAGTCCCTGGAATTGTAATTGTGTTATGTTACATGGCAAGGGAGAATTTAGGTTGCAGATAGAATTAAAGTTGCTAATCAGCTCACCTTAAAATGTGGAAGAGGGAGAAGAGTGAGGGTGTCACAGTGATGCAGCATGAGAAAGACTTGACCAGCCATTGCTGGGGACCACAAGCCTGGGGCATATTGGCAGCCTTTAGAACCTGGGAAAGGCAAGGAAAAGGATTTCAGAAATTCCTTGATTTTAGCCCAGTGAGACCCATTTTAGATTTCAATCTTAAGAACTCTAAGATAATATGTAGTTGTTATTTAAGCCACCAAGTTTGCGGTAATTTACCATAGAGGAATAGAAAACGAATACATGCACTAATGCCCATCCATTTTTTTAAATGATTTTTTATTATATTATGTTAGTCACCATACAGTACATCCCCAGATTCCGATGTAAAGTTCGATGCTTCATTAGTTGCGTATAACACCCAGTGCACCATGCAATACGTGCCCTCCTTACTACCCATCACCAGTCTATCCCATTCCCCCACCCCCCTCCCCTCTGAAGCCCTCAGTTTGTTTCTCATAGTCCATAGTCTCTCATGTTTCATTCCCCCTTCTGATTACCCCCCCTTTCTTTAATCCCTTTCTTCCCCTACCGATCATCCTAGTTCTTATGTTCCATAGGTGAGAGAAATCATATGATAATTGTCTTTCTCTGCTTGACTAATTTCACTTAATTGCCCATCCATTTAATTTTACACATGTAGCCACTGAGGAGTCAGATGAATTCTAGAGGATCCCAGTAGACTATTGCAAACTCAAGGAAGTAGTCTCATTCGCAGCTGCTGTGTCAAATGTAAATTTGCTAACAGATTAACAGGGCCTCGGGCATATGGAATGAGGACTCTGAGTTGGCAAACACATTCTTTTCTATTCCATTCAGAAAAAAAAAACCCACAAAAAACCGTTCAAATGGAATGGGCAACAATATATATTTACAGTTTTCCCAGGGCTATGTTAAATCTACCTTCTATCATAACATAGCCAATGATAATGTAGTTTGAAGAGATCTGGACCATGTGGATATCCCCCAGAATAATAAACTGATCCATTGCATTGAGGATATTATGCTAATACGGTCAGAGTTGCAAAAAGTGGCTGGTTCGCTGGAGGCCTTGGCAAGACACCTATGTGTCTGATTGTAGAAGATAAACCCTACAAAGATTCAAGTATCTATCACATTGGAAAATATTTCAGCAGTTAGTAGTCATGAGTGTGCCAGGATATCCCTTCAAACTGAAAGATAGATTATTGCATCTTGCATCTTCCACCATGAAGAAGGAAATACAATGCCTGGTAAGCCCCCTGGGGGGCTTTATTCTGCACCTGGGAATACTGCTCCAACCCATTTACTAGGTAACACAAGAGGGTGCCATCACTGATGGGGTACAGAGAAAGAAAGGGTTCTGCAGCAGGTCTCTGCTGCTTGGCCCAAATGACGCAGCGGACTCTATTATATTACAGGTATGAGTGGTAGGAAATGATGCTGTATGGCATTTATGGCAAATCAGATGGAGTCAAATGTAGGCCCCTAGGATCCTGTAGCTAAACTATGATCATGGCATATAAATATATGCCTTATAGCTCCTGCTGTGCTACAGGGCTCTGTAGAGGTGGAGTGTGTGACCAAGACACCAAGTAACCATGCATTTGGAACTCGGTTCTGTCAAGATCCACTAAATTGTAAGTATGGCAGGTTCAGTAACAATCCATTGTAAAAGAGAAGTGGTACATCTGAGATCAAACATGAACAGAACTAAGGACATAAGCAAGCAAACTGCATGAGCAGGTAGTCCAGATCCCCATGTCATCTACTATTGCATCAGTGCCCCTCCCTCAGCTCATCCCTATGGACATCTGGACTGTTTACAATGCAGCAGGGACCTGCTGCAGAGCTCTTTCTTGTTCTGCACACTGTCACTGATGGCACCCTTCTATATTACCCAGTATATGGATTGAAACAGTATTCCCATGTGCAGAGTATAATGCCTTCAAAACCCAGACAGCAGAGATTTACAGATAGGGCAGCTCAGGATGTGGCTACAAGCTGAAAATGGACAGCAGCTACACTGTAGCTTCACTCAGGAGAGGCATTGAAAGATAGCGAGGATAGGATTTCAGGCTATCTGGTTATCCACTTTGTGTGAGAGACGTAGCTGAGGTTGGAATATATATAAACTCATAGGCAATGGCAACAAAAGGATATGAATGGATTCATGGGAAACATGAAGATCTTTGTGTTATGCGGAAACAACCATTACAGAGCATCCATCATGGAAGAGGCATGGAACAACCAAGTAGACAAAATTACTTCACCATTTGACATCAGCTAGTCTTGTTCATTGGCTGACCCAGTGCTTGCACATGGGCATATTCATGGAATGGTCATGGTGGGAGAGATGAAGGTTATGCATGGGTCTGATAGAATGGACTCCCACTAACCAAGGCTGAGTAGGCTCCTGCTGCCAATGGATGTCCAAACTGCCAGCCAGAGATACCAAGTCCCCAATATGGCACTATTTTCAAGGAAACCAGCCATTCATTGGTGACAATGATGGCTACATTGAGATATTTTTTTTTTAAGATTTTATTTATTTATGTGACAGAGAGACAGCCAGCGAGAGAGGGAACACAGCAGGGGAGAGGGAGAGGAAGAAGCAGGCTCCCAGCAGAGCAGCCCGATGTGGGACTCGATCCCGGAACGCCGGGATCACGCCCTGAGCCGAAGGCAGACGCTTAACGACTGCGCTACCCAGGTGCCCCTGAGATATTTCTATCCTAGAAGGGCCAGAGATCTGTTCTAACAGGGAAAGCCAAGTGTTCTGGGCATAGGTTTGCCTTTCCTGCCCACAAATTCCAATCAGCATGACTGTCTGAGAGCTTATGAAGTATTTGATCTATCAGGATGGGATCCCAATAGGATAACATTACACCAGACAGACTAGAGGACCCACTTGTCAGAAAAGAAGATGCAGATGTCCCTGACCATGAGATTTATTGGTCATACCAGAGATGGCACCATGCAGAAACTTCCAGCCTAATAATTCTGGCACAGGTGCAGTTTAAGCATCAGCTTGGAGGTAGTACTCTAGGAGGATGGAACACCATCTTCTATGACCCTGTAAAAGGAAATAATGGGTCTAGGAATAAAGGAGTGAAAGGAGGAGTAGTCTCACAGTCATTCTCACCGATTCACTGAGGGACTAGAAATTCTGGCCATTTCAGTCCAGCATGGAACACCTCTGAAGAGCCATACATGGGGCTGGGTGAGACTAGGTTGACATTGCATTGCTGTTCAACTTTTTGCACAGTCCTGCTTCTTCCCCATTTCTTTTACAAGTACAGATCCTTAACAAATAACCTACTTGCCAAATTCTGTGTTGGGTCTGTTTCCAGAAAACCCAACCTTTGATAGCATCCAACCTTAGTGTATATTTTTCTAGGTCTTTCTCTATATGTGCATTTATATATATAAATATATATACATTTAAATTTTTCTTCACATACGTGGGATCATAGTGTGTACATGGTTTTCTGTGGCTGGACTTATCTTTTAAAGGCAGTTTAATTGAGGTAAAATTCACACTTTTAAATTACATCTCAGTAAGTTTTGACAAACAGTTAAGATGTAGGATATTTATATCACCTAAGCAAATTCCTTCACAGTCTTTGCAATTAACCCCTTTATCCCAGCCCTAGCTCCAGATCTGACTCCTGTCCCTATAGATTTGCTTTCAGAATATCATATAAATGGAATCATATATGCAGCCTTTTGTGTCTGGACTCTTTCTCTCAATATAATGCTTTTGAGATGTATTATATTGTTGGATATATCAATAGTTCACTCTTTTTTATTGTTTAATAGTATCCCATTTGTGGATGTACCACAATTTGTCTGTCAGTTGAAGGACATTTGGGTTGTTTCCACATTGGTGCTATCATTTATAATGCTTCTATAAACATTTATGTACATATTTGTAGACATATGTAGACATATGTTTTTAATTCTCTTGAGAAACTAGACAGTGGGATTCGTGGGTCATTCATTAAGAGTATATTTTACTTAAAAAAAAAAAACCAAAATAAACACTTTGCATTCCCACAAGGAATACATGTGAGGGTCCCAATGACTCCACATTCTTCTCTTAAATATTTGTTATTTTGGGGCTTTAATTTTAGTCATCCTAGTAAGTGTGTAGTGCTATTTCATTATGATTTAATTTGGATTTCTATAGTGACAAATGATCTTAAGCATATTTTCACATACTTATCGACATCCTTGTATCATTTTTGGTGAAGTCTTTATTCAAATATTTTGCCCACTTTTTATTCGGATGTCTATTACTTATTATTGAATTGTAAGATTTCTTCATATATTCTGGATGCAATATCTTATTCAGATATGTGTTTTGCAAGCATTTTCTTCCAGTCTTGTCTTTTTGTTTCCTTAAACATGGTCTTTCAAGAAGCAGAAGTTTAAATTTGATTATGTCCAATTTATAAATTTAAAAAATGGTTTGTGTTTTTTGTGACCTATGTAAAAAAATCTTTGTCTAACCCAGTAACACAAAAATTTTCTTCTATGGCTCTTATAGATATTATTAACTTTTAAGTTTATGTCTGTGATCCAAGTTAATTTTTGCAGATAGTATGAGGTAAGTTTCATGGTTCATTATTTTTGCCTATGGATGTCTAATTATTCCAGTCATTTGTTAGAAAAACTTTTCCTTCCCCTTCTTTGTAAAAAACAAACAAACAAACAAACCATAACAAAACAATTGATCATATATGTATAAGGTCTATTTCTGAACTTGTTTGACTGTTCCAATGATTAATACATCTATCCATATATAAATATTGTATTAGTATTCTCCAAAGGAAGAGAAACAATAGGATACATATATAGATGATATGTAGATTTATTTTTTTATTCTTTTAAGGTTTTTATTTATTTGAGAGAGAGAGAGAGAGTGGGGGCAAGGCAGAGGGAGAAGGAGAGGAGATAGAGAATGTCAATCAGACTCCCTGCTGAGCACAGAGCCTGACACAGGGCTCGATCTCCCGACCCTGAGATCATGACCTGAATTGAAATCAAAAGTCTGTTGCTCAACTGAATGAGCCATCCAGGCACTGCCAGATATAGATTTATTATAGGAATTGGCTCATGTAGTTATGGAGGCCAAGAAATCCAACAACCTGCCCTCTGTAAGCTGGAGAAATGGGAAAGATGGTGGTGTAATTCAGTCTGAGTCCAAAGGCCTAAGAATCAGGGGAGCCAATGGTACAAGTCCCAATCCAAAAGTGCCAATGTCTGAGGGCAGGAGAAGATAAATATCTCATTTCAAACAAAGAGAGCAAATTTGTGTTTCCTCTGCCTTTTTGTTCTATTTAGGCCCTCAGAGGATTTGATGATGCCAACCCACATTGGTAAGGATTGACTCAATCTACCAATTCAAATACTAATCTCTTCTGGAAATACTCTCACAGACACATCCAGAAATAATGTCTTACTGGCTATCTGGGCATTCCTTAGCCCAATCAACTTTGACAGATAAAATTAACCATCATGAATACCACATTATTACTGTAGCTTTATTATATTAAGATTTATTCACATTGTTGAATGTGTCAGTAGTTCATTGTTTTTAATTGAAATCAAGTGGTAGTGTGATTCCTTAAAATATGTTCTTTTTCAAAATTATTTTGCTTGTCTAGATTCTTTGTATTTTCACATAAATTTTAAGAACTTCTGCTTTTGACAAAGATGGAATAACAGGGATCTGATTTATTCTCATGTCTGCAATAACGAGAACACTGGATAAAATATATGAAGCAACAGTTTTCAGACATTGGACATCAGGCAGTGCAAGACAGTGATCACTGAGATGAGAAATAGATGAGATGAGCGCTATGATTGCCCATTTTACTGACTGGAGACTGTTTCCAGGTCACAGCATGAGGAGGAGGGGACCCAGCAGAGCCTAACAGTCTTCCTGAGTTAAGGAGAAAAAATTGCGAGTTTTGGGAGGACCAGCAGCTAAGATTCCTAAGGCAGAGTCCAAAAGAGGAGAGAGCTATCAAGAGAGTTCCAGGGATTTGCAGAGGGTCCTGTTTTAGTCCTTTCTCAGCTGGGTACTGATAATGTCATGAATGGGAGGAAAGTACCTGAGGCTGGAGATAGAATTCCACCCCAAAGGAGCAGAGGGGACAATCCCTGGTGCTCCCACAGGGCCAGAAATACATTATGTTCTCCTCAGCAAGAGCAAACAACTTTATCATTCACAAGACATTGGGCGGAGAATTCAGAAAGTTATTGGAGCCAAATCAGACATTGACCAAAGACTGTTTTGATCTCACCTAACAAAGTTTAAAAACAGATCTTAAAAGAGTCAAACTGTTTCCAAGTATCTAAATCGTATGTAAGAACAAAGCTCAAAAATACTTTTCAAAAACCACAAGAATATCCAGCACCCAACAGGAAAGATTCACAATGTCTATCATCAAATAATAAAAAAAAAGTACCATATGTGAGGATACCTATGTCATGTGAATGTTACCTCTTATAGCAAAAGGACCTTTGCAAATGCAATTCAGATAAGGATTGTGAGATAGTGAGATTATCCTAGATTATCCAGGTGGGCTTTAAACATAATCACAAATTTCCTTGAAAGAGAAATACAGACAGAGATTTGATTTATAGAGACAGAAGGCAATGGGATGACTGAAGCAAGACGCTATACAACTGGATTTGAAGATGACTGAAATAGCCATGAGTCAATGAATGCAGCTCTAGAAGCCAGAAAAGACATGGAAACAGATTCATCCCTTGAGCCTTCAGAGTGAAGGTGGCCCTGCAAACTCTGATATGTGGCCCAGTGAAATGGATTTCAGACATCTGGCCTCCAGAAGGATAACTTGTTTGTTTGTGTTGTTTTAAGTTAAATAAGTTTGTGTTGTTTTAAGCAATCAACTAGTCGTAATTTATTACAGCAGCCATGGGAAACAAGTACAGATTTTGGTACCAGGAGGGGGGTATTTCTGTAAAACAAAAACAACAACAAGAACAAAAACCCTGAAAATGTGGCAGTTGCTTTGGAACTGGGTAATGTGTAGAGACTAGAAGAATTTTGATAAGCATGATGGAAAAAAGCATATATTACTTTGAACAAACTAGTGGTAGAAATATGGATGTTAAAGACTGCCATTGAGGTGTAAAAGGAAGTGAAGAGTATGGTAGAGAAGGCCTATATTGTCTTTAGAATACCTAAATTGTCGTAACCAGCTATTGGTATAAATATGAACATTAAAGGTTGTGTTGAAGATTTAAAAGGAAGAACATGTTTTTGGAAGCTGCAGGAAGGAGGATCTTTGTTCTATAGTGGCAGTAAGCTTAGCTGAATTGTGGCCCACAGTTGGGTGAGAACAACACTTGTAAGCAATGGACTTGGATATTAACTGAGGAGATTGCCAGATAAAGTGCTGAAGGTGCAGCCTGGTTTCTTCTTGCTGATTAAATGTAGAAATAATGAAATGAGAGAGGAAGGAAATAAATTAAGGAAACAACTTTCAAGCAAAAAGAAACCAGGACTTGATTTGGGAAATTCTCAGCC
This sequence comes from Ailuropoda melanoleuca, assembly GCF_002007445.2. NCBI lineage: Eukaryota > Metazoa > Chordata > Mammalia > Carnivora > Ursidae > Ailuropoda > Ailuropoda melanoleuca. The sequence continues at coordinate 48,948,315 of NC_048228.1, read as the reverse complement.
TATCTTTTTGAAAAAAAAAAAAAAAAAGAAAGAAAGAAAAGAAGCTAAAATTTGGAGATTCATGGACAGAAAAGTATGCTCTAAAGAGAAAGCCGTGGGTGTGGCTGTTCAACCTTTTTTTTTGTGCTTTGGAAGAATCAAAAGATCAGTACATGCATTCACCCAGAGTGAATTTGAAGTAAGCATGTGACTTGTGGGTCTCCTCAGCCAGCTCAGCAGAAGTCAGGAAAAGAGATGTGATTACCCAGGAAATATCAGTGGAGGCCTTTGTTTAAATGGCATTAGTTCCTGTGACACACAGAGGAGAAACTCACAAGGTTTTTTAGAATGTTACATCAGTAGAAATACTCCTAGCTTGGATTGAAAGGGACAGAGACAGGATGAAATGAAAGCAGGTTGTTGGTCCCCAAAATTCCAGAGGCAGAAAACAGGCTACAAACATGTTCCACTTTTCAAGAAAAAGGAAGGATGACTGTAAGGGCAGAGCTTTGGGTCCAGAGGACAGAGCCATGATCCACAGAGGACTATTCCCAAGCTTTTAAACCTGATGAGTTTGCCCAGTTGGATTTTGAAATTGCTTGGGAACTGTGACTCTTCTTTTCCATCCTTTTTCTCCCCTTTGGAATGGGATATCTATAACTGTTACCCCAACTCTATCCCACCATCATATTTTGTGAGCATATGTCTTAGTCTGTTTGGACTGCTATAATAAAATTCCATAGTTTGGGTGACTTATAAACCACAAAGATTTATTTCTCACAGTTCTAGAGGCTGAGAAGTCGAAGATGAAGGTGCTGGCAGATGTGGTTTCTGGTGACAGTCCATCTCCTGGTTCACAGGCAGCACCATCTTGCTGTGTTCTCACATGATGAAAGGGGGTAAAGGAGCTCTCTTGGGCTTCTTTTATAAGGTCACTAATCTCATCCATGAGGGATCCATCCTCAGGACCTAATGACCTCTGGATAGCCCCATTTCCTAATACCATCACCGTGGGGGTTGGAACTCAACATATGAATCTTGGTGTACACAACGTGTATTCAGACCATAGCAGCATATAACTAGTTTCCTAGTTCATAGGTCCACAAATGGAGGGAAATTTTGCCCCATGATCCATCATAACCAGGATCTCATTTGTTTTGACTTAGATAAAATTTGGGACTTTGGAGCTGATGGTATTTAGATAAGATTTTAGACCTGTAATGGGTAGATACTTTTGGAGATATTGGGATGTGATAGAGTGACACCTCCCCTGACTGAAGTAATTAATCTTCCCTTTCCTGAGAACCTGACATGGCCTCCTCTGAGTTAGTTTGTAGGGAAATGCTGATCTTTTTTTTAGAACCTAGCCTACTATCTCTCATCCCTGCTAGACATATGTAACCAGGATCAAGAGCCTTCACACTCAATGGGTGAGATACAGTGACCTATGAGGAAACACCACATACACCAAAATAATTGCAAGATAAGCCAGATAAATATTACAGAAATGGATCCTGTGTGCTAGATCAAGACGTGCAGAAATCCCCAAATTATGATTATTTTCCTTTCCCTATGCACAGTCTCCCTACCAAATGACACGAAGTTTCTTTGGGAGTCTAGAAGGAGGATTTACCATATACATTTTTGGTAGGCCAGTGGGTCCTTCCTCAAGAGAACACCAGTCTCTCCTTATTCAAGGGCTTTGGGTCTGGGAATTGGTTGAGGGTTCACAATTATTTGTTATATGTAGTGATTTAAGTCAGACATTTTTCATTTAATCTAGAGCTCTTACACATAGAAAGATTTGAGTATACTGCCTATCTGTTTTGATCCTAAGGGCACTGTGATCAATTAGATGACACAAAAGATCTAAGCAGGTCTAAGCATTTCTGATGACTAATTTGGCCATGCATTTATTATGTAACCATAGCGGTCTTATCACTGATGATTAAGTGCTGTTGCTTGCTCCCTGCTATCCTGATATCCCATAATCCTCATTGAATTCATAGAGCCCTGTTAGATGGACAACTTTCCCCTGCTGACTTCCAAGGAGAAGTCACCACAAAGGTCTTCAAGGATATCAGGGCTCACTCAGCAATGAACTTAATGTCTTAGAAAAGGCAGTTATACTCGTCTTCTCTCTTTTTCTCTAAGTTGTGAGCTTTGGCCATTTTGTTATTTTTTTTCTAAAAAGTATATATGCCTTTGACTTATACTTAGTTTCTATGTTCTATTTAATTAATTTATGTTTTTGTATTTACTAATACATTTCATTTCTCTGGACATAATTTGTCGTTTTTTCTTGATTTTAGAGTTAAAATGTTAGCTTTTCTGTTTTCAATCTTTCCTAGTTTTAATACATTTTTAAAAAGATTTTACTTATTTATTAATTTGAGAGTGAGAAAGAGAGAGAGAGAGCATGAGTGGAGGGAGGAGCAGAGGGGGAGGGAGGAGGAGAAAGAGAGGGAGAGAATCTGAAGCACACTCTGTGTTCAGTGTGGAGTGAGCCCAACGTGGGGCTCAATCCCACAACCTGAACCCAAACCAAGACTTGGAAGCTCAGCCGACTGAACCACCCAGGTGCCCAGTTTTAATACATTTTTAAAGCTATAACTATTCCTATATCTTGCTTCAGATACCATATTGTATTGTATCACAAAGGCTTTGATAAGCAATTTTTTTTTTGTTTTTTGTTTTCATAGTTTGTAACTTGGTTTTGATATCCTCTTAAATAAAGAGTTATTTGAAGGATTGCTTTGAAATTTTTAAGCATACATATTTTTAAAATAACAAAACTATTTTTCTTGTTAATTCTTACTTTTATCGTAGTTGTTAGAGAATATGTTGTGTATGGCTTTTTTTTTCTTGAATTTCTTGAGATTTTGTTTATGGCCTAATACAGGGACAGTGTTTATAACTGTATCCTGTGTGTTTGAAAAGCAAATGCATCCTCTACTTTTTTGGGCAGAGAAGAAGACCTATTCTGTCTTGCTCTTTCTACATCCACTATCTTCCCTCTTCTTTCTTCCATTCTCAACATCAAGTTCAAAATTCTGCTCTGGGTCTTTATCTTAACATTCCAAAATTAAATTAGATCAATGAAATTTGCTGTTTTATTTCCCTACTTCTGCTCCCCTTCTCTACCCCCTATCCCACCTTCCAATAAACTTTTATTTTAGAACTTCTCTTTCATTAACTCTAATTTCCAGGTATTATTGAAATTTTAATTTTAAACTATTGTACTTTTCCTTGAATTATGTCTTTTCACTTTTTATAATTCTTGTTCGGCATTTATACTTTACAAATTGCATCATCAAGTTTTAATTTTAACAGCTTATTTTTTAGTTTTTAAGAACTAGGATTTTCTGCTCACCATTATTTCTTGTACACTCAGTCTTCTACTAACTTGAGACATTTTTTCTGAATTAATTTTTTCTTTGCTTCTTTGTTTCTTAAGGAAAAATTTATAGGTAGTATATTTTGTGATCATATAAAATTTATTTATTATTCTTTTACTTTTACTTTTAGTCTTCCATGGGGATGATATCTAGGGTGATAAAGAATTCTTGGATCTTACGTCTTTTCTCTGGAAACCTATACGTATTTTTTTGCCGCTTTCCAGAGTTGCAGGTGAGAAATCCATTGTGATTTCTTTCTTGTCTAAGTTAATCTGTGTGTGTGTGTGTGTGTGTGTGTGTGTGTGTGTGTGTTAATGTCTGGAAGTGTTAGATTTTCTTTTTATCTTTGGCATTCACAGTTTTTATCAAATTTTGTCAAAATGTGTGTCGCTTAAAATATTAATTATGCCTGGCACATTTTAATCTGAAAAGCATAATCTTTCTTCTGTTCTCTTTTTAAACCTCACTTATGCTTTCTTTTTACCTCTTGGACTGCTCTTTTTCTATGTGTTTCAACATGTCTTCCATGTCTTTTCATTCATAACTCCAAATTTTGTATTTTGGGGCTTTGTTGTAATATAATTTCTTTATTTGATCTTTTATATTTTTAATTTTGTTTCCAGAAGTATTCACCCTTTTTCCTCTAATAAATTTCAAAATTCAAGTACTATGGTTTTGAACATTAAAAAAATTTTGTTTTTCTGATCCTTCATTTGCCTCCACATCTTTTTGTGTGCTGCTGATTTCCCTAATATTTTTAAAAATTTTATTTATTTATTTTAGAGAGAGAGAGAGAGAGAGACAGCACAAGTGGGAGAGACTGAGGGAAGGGAGAGAGAGAATCTCAAGCAGAATCCATGCTGAGCATGGAGCCCCACACGGGACTGGATCTCACGACCCTGAGATCAGACCTGAGTGGAAACAGAGAGTCAGACGCTTAACCAGCTGAGCACCCAGGCACCCCCTTAATATTTTTTTCTTAATTTGTCTTCTTTCTACATATTTATCTTCTTTAATGGGAGGCATCTGTCCTGTTTTTGTTTTGTGTTTATCCTGGTACACTATTGAGCTTTTACACTACTGAGCCCCTTAAGTAATCTGAGATCCTTCTTTGCTTTCCCCTAACTGTGCCTATGTAAGTCAGCCTGTTGGGATCTTCATAGGAGGTGATGGCCAGGCAGTAGATGAGCGTTAAGAAGGAATTTTTTCTGGTGAACCAGCGGTTAGTTGGGAACTTGACATACTGTCAACATTCTTTAGTTTGAGTGTGTGTGCAGGGGTGGAGTTGATTCTTAGCCACCAAAAGGGGGACAATTCAGCTCAAGGGTATAATTCCTCCTGAGAATGGCCTGGAGTGGCGTCCTAGAGGGTTTCCTTACACTGGGGGCATCTGTTTAGCTGAAACGGAACTATTTTATTTTGGTAGATGCAAAATCAAACTTCAGTGCAATTTCCACTAGGTCATTGGAGTTCTAGGGTGCCGGGTTTTTGATCCCTCTAGCTTTGTAAATGATGCTCTATACACGCTGCACTAACCAGGCAAAACAAACTATCTCTGCAGGGCATTAAATCCTGAGTTGTTCACACCTTCTTCACTCCCCCCCCCCCACACCAAGGGCCCTCTCCACGTCAGCTGTTTATCTTACTAATCAGTTGGGAGAGAGAGGGATGTGTACTCGGACTCCCATCTTCCCAGCATGAATAACAACCGTTTCTTTGCTTCTTTCCTTATGTTTTCTCTCTTTCTTCCATTGAGAACATTTATTAGACAGATGTTGGGTCTCCTGGAGCTATATTATATTTTATTGCTCAAAATTTTGAAAATGCCTTCAGTTTTTATCTTCTAGGTGACTGATTAAAGTTTTCAGCTATGTATATTTTATTATTTGGAACTTCGATTAAGTTGTCCTTATTTTGGAAATTATCTTTATATTCCAAAAACTCTTTTCTGTTTTTAACTGCTCTTTTTCTTTTTCCATAGCAGCCAATGCTTATTTCATGGAAATGCTGTCCCTTGAAATAATTCTGAGGATATGAATTTAATCTTTTCAAATGTTTTCTTGTGTTTCTTGCATGATGCCTTTTTACTCTGGGATGTTATTTTGTTTGTTCTTCTTTACATTTCTATCTCAAGCTGTGGTTCTTTTCTCAAATGCATTTTGATTTTTGTTGTCTGTTCCTATTTATGACAGGACTAGATTGACTAGTATAGGTGATTGATGCGTGTTTCCTCAGCAACAGGAAACTTCAGTTGCTTCTTCTCTGAATGAGTATGTATGTTTGGGGATGCCGGAAGATGGGAGTACTGAAGAACTCTGGATATGCACATAGGTAGGATTCCTCCCAATCACATAGGCACTCAGTGGGCAGGCTAGCTGGGGACTACCTGTTCAAATTAGAAAGTCATTACTCTGGATATAAGTGCTTTATGGCATGAATAATACTAATTAATGTGTCTATTCATCAGAGTGTTATTTATCAGAGGTTATTTTGGTGGTGTATGTATAATAGTATCATATAAGCAACTCTCCAGTTCAATCTAAAGCCTGTTATAAGTCTTTTCATATACTCAGGTTATAAGAGGACTTATAAACACAGTTGTGGATGAAAAAATTGCCTTCCTTTTCAGATGAATTTTAGAAAATCAGAGTAAAATCTTTTCTTTGTATTTTTTTCCTATGAGTGGAAAGCACAAAAACATCATGATGTACTAGCCATGCTAGATCATATAGGTACAAGTATGCATAAACTGTGTTCTGTCCTTGGATATCTATGAAATTAATTGCATTTTTACAGCAGTTCTTTCCCTCTACTTATTTAAGTGAGCTCTCTTTTTTTGTAGCAAGTCTTTCTCTGACTGTAACACTTTATGTAAATTAACACAGTACGTATCTTTACATTTTATAAAAAGCTTTGGGCTTACTTCATTCATTGCAAGTTAAATTTTCTATACTGATTCCACAGTTGATGCATCATTGATCCAGATTCATGCTGATATGCTTTGGTGAGAAGAAGCATAAAAGCGGAAGCTGAAGTTGATAAGAGAGTGCTAATTCAAGGAGAAATGAAAATTTCTCCTATCTCTGAGGCACTTTCAAACTCTATATACTTTTTGGTTCTAAACAAGATGTTAAGAGACACAGGGTCACGGTTCTTCATTGTCTGCTTTCCCACCTTCTTTTTTGTCTTGTAACCACAAGGGAAATATTTCTCAGCTCTACACCTTCCTAAAAATGACAGCAGGTTCAGGACTGCCTGTCTGCCAGGGGACTCCCATGAGAACCCATGGCCAGTTTTTCTCTGTCTTTTCCAGTCCACAATCATTTTACGATTGAATCACTCCAGAGGCACAAAAGCCAGACCTATTGCAGCTCAGTTGTTACTAAATGCTTGTAAGATAAGAGAGAAAAACAGCAAAATTAAATGCTAATGGATTAGAATGAGCAAACGTACCAGATTCACACTGATGGTAAAAGTCACAGCTCCTATTATGTCATCACTCGAAATCTTTAAAATCTTTAAATCTTTAAAAAATAAAGACACCGAAAGGTCTTCTTCCATGGATCAAGGAATGAGATCATTTCCTCGCTTCCTACTTCTCGCTCACGATTAGAGAAATATTATCATCATCATCAACATCATCATCATCAGTTTGGATTTATCTGAAGAGCCTGCGAAGTAGACCTCTGGGAGCATTTACATATCCAATTACTGCAGGATGATTATTCATAGCCTTAAAACTGCCTCGCACATGAAAATGCCTGACCTAGCTGAAAGTTCTTAATAATAATACTTTACACTTGTATGGTGCTCTTAATGTTCCAAAAGATTTTCATATCCATTTTCTTAATTTGAGACTGTAAACAACCCAGGTCGGGAAGTAAATCCCAAGTACTATTATCTCCTTTTTACAGATGAGGACTTAGAAGATCTATGAATGACTTATTCGAAGTCAGTCAACCAGTTAGTCTTAGAACTTAGACTGCATACGAGGTGTTACTTCCTGGGCTCAGTGAGATAAGTCTCTCTTTCCTTGCTTTGTGGAGGCCAGTATCTTTGGATTGCAGTGAAAATAATCTCAAAGTCATGAGTTTGCTTCTGAGAAGGTAGAAGATGTTGTTCTTTGTCGTTGCTGCTCTAGCGTCTTTAAAAAGCCTTGGTGCTTGGGGCATGAGGAGCCAGGACACATCAAGAGGCTTGAGTTCACTGCTGTCGATTCCTTGTTGTGTTGTCTCAGAAAGAATACCCCGAAAGCAAGCTGGCTTCAGGAGAAATCTTCGCATTCTGCTGAATTTTCCCTCATAGAGACTGTATTTGGTAATTACTACCTCATGGAGTCTTTCTTTTTCTTCGAAGGTACTAATAGACTGCATGTTTGTATCCCCCCAAATTCATGGGCATGAGAGTGAAGGTGGACCAGTGAAACACAAAGAAAACATTTGCTGGGGGTTCGAGAGAAAATAGAGTCTTGTTTTTCTTACATAGCTCTGGATTAACCCTTTGTAGATTGGACAAAAAAAAAAAGCATGTAGCTCTGAAAACTGCTGGCTGTTATTTTATATTGAAGAGCTGGATCCAAGTGGAAGTGAAACTAATCCAGTGGAAGGCAGCATTGGTCAGGATAGGCTAAGTTATGCTGAAGGAACAACCCTCAAGCCTTTGTTGCTTAACAAAATCAAGTGTATTCCTCACACTACCTATCCAGCGAGTGTTGATAGGAGCCTCTGTTCCAAACAGTTCTTTAGGAATTTGGGTTTACCTTATGATGCTGCCATCACAGGTTTCAGGCTTCGGTGAGACCAGGGAAGGGAATATTGCTGTAGTTGTTTTGGCTCCAAAGTGACACAGCCCATTGTCTGAAGCAGTGCTGTCCAACAGAGAGATGATGTGAGCCACGTGTGACTCACGTGACCAACTTTATTCTTGTTGTTATTACCAAATTTGGAGGTTATGCTTGTTTGCTAAGATTTCTTTGTGTGTTATATGTTTTTCTGTTGCTGGGTATAATTCACCCACAGTAAAATTTACTTTTTTTAGGGTACCGTTCTGTGAGTTTCAACAAACTCAGATAGTCATGTAATTATCGTTTCAAGCAAGTTTAAAACACTTCCATCTCTCCCCAGATTTAACCAGTGCCCGTTGTAGTCAATCCCTCCTCCTACCCTCAGCCCCTGGCAAGTACTGATCTATTTCTGACCCCATGGCTTTGCCTTTCAGCAATGTCACATAAGTAGAGTATGCAGCTCTTGGGTTTGGTTCTTTGCATCTAGCGTAATGCATTTGAGATTCAGCCATGCTGTGCTGTGTATCAGTAGTTGGTTCTTTTTTTGTTGCTGAATAGTATTCCATTGTATGGATATGCTACAGTTTGTGTACCCATTTCTCAGTTGAGGGACATTTAGGTTGTTTCCCAAATGTTTTTGGTGACTAATAAAGCCAATATAAACCATTTTTCTGTGAACATAGTTTTTCATTTCTCATGGGGAAACATTTACCAGTGGGATGGTGCAGTCATACGATAACTTTATGTTTAATTTTTTTAAAAAAGATTTTATTTATTTACTTGAGAGAGAGAGAGCAAGCACTAGTGAGGAGAGAGGCAGAGGGAGAAGCAGACGCCCCACTGAGCAGGGAGCCCAACGCAGGGCTCGATCTCAGGACTCTGGGATCAAGACCTGAACCAAAGGCAGACACAACCTACTGAGTCACCCAGGTGCCGCCATGTTTAATTTTATAAGATACTGTCAAGCTGTTTTCAAAAGTGTCTGAACAGTTTTGCATGAACACCAGCAATATATATGAGAGTTCCAGTTGCTGCACATCATTGCCAGTGCTTAATTTTATCAGCTTTTTAGGATCTATTTAAAAATATTTCTCCCTTCCTTTCCCTTCCCTTCCCTTCCCTTCCCTTCCCTTCCCTTCCCTTCCCTTCCCTTCCCTTCCTTACCCTTCTCTTCTCTTCCCTTCCCTCCTTCCTCCCTCCCTCTCTTTCTTTCTCCTTCCTTCCTTCCTTCCTTCCTTCCTTCCTTTCTTCCTTCCCATTCTCATAGACGGGTAGTAGATGTAAGTAAACCCGATTTTCTAGTAAACATATTTCGAAAAGTAGAAAGCAACAGGTAAAGTTAGTTTTAATAATATATTTAACAGATGTATTCAAAATATTATCATTTCAACATATAATTAATATAAAAATTAATGAGATGGTTTACATTCTTTTTTTGTGTGTATTAAGTCTTTGAAATCTGATGTGTCGAGCTCAGTCACCACATGTGCATAGTGGCTGCTGTATTGGATAGTGCAGGTCTAGATGTAGTTACCAGCCTTACTGAACTGTGAGCGGGCTGAGGAAACATGGTATCCATGTATCCAGGAAATGTGGATGAGCACTAGTAATGTCTATCACAAGCACAGAGTGGAGAGAAAGAAAGAATTCAGGTCCTTTATAACATCATTAAAGTACCAAATTGAGCCCAATCTGAAGATCTTCTAAGGAAAACCTTTGTTTCTAGTTATGATAGACAGTGAATGCCATGTATGGTTTAAGGCAGTTTGAATTAGCTGATTCTGTTATTTGAAAATTCATCCAACATAATTTTGCACTGCACAATTAAATGTGCATTTAGTATAGAAGAATAAGAAAATATAGGCAGGCTAAAAAGAGAAATTAAAAGTCACCCGCAATCTCAGAAAATATTTCGGTGTACATTTGGCCTTTGAACAACATGGGGGTTAGTGGCACTGACCTCCTGCATAGTTAAGAATCCACATATACTTTTGATTCCCCAAAAACTTAACTAATGGCCTACCTTTGACTTTGAAGTCATACTGGTCACATAAACAGTCGGTTAAGACATATTTTTTGTATGTTATATGTATTATATACTGTATTCTTACCACAAAGTAAGCTGGAAAAAAGAATACGTTATTAAGAAAATATTAAGGAAGACAAAATACATTTATAGTGTGGACTGTATTTATATAAAAAATTTCGTGTACAAGTGGACCCACATAGTCCAAACCTCTGTTGTTCAAGGGTCAATTGTATGTCTTTTGAGATGTGTGTGTATGGATATGTGTGTATAAATGTATTAAAGTACATGTGTATAAGCAAAATCATAGAACATTATATTATTATCATATAACCTATGTTTTCCACCCAATAATATTTAGAAAATATCTTTCCACGTCAATAAATGTATGTTTTAACTATCATTTTTAATCTCTATGTAATATTCCCCTTTATGGAAAAGTCACAATCTACTTAACACATTCTGTATTATAAGCCATTCAGAACATTTCATTGTTTAAGTTGGGACAAGGGCAGAGGTGGTATGTGTTTTGAAATCACTTTTTTTTTTACTTTTTCAGAGAGAGAAAGCATACACACCAGTGAGTCCAAGCCAGTGTGAGTGCAGGGGAGGGGTAGAGGCAGAGGGAGAATGAGAATCCCACGCAGGTTCCAGGCTCAGCAGGGAGGCCCAGTGGAGCTTCATCTCACAACCCTGAGATCATGACCCGAGCCAAAATCAAGAGTCCAATGCTTAACGGACTGAGCCACCCAGGCACCCCTTGAAATAGCTTCTTATCTGAAACGAAAGCAAAGAACCTTTGGAAATCCTCTTTCCTTTCTTTGCACCTCTTCTTTTTATACCTGGCCTCCTCTCAGTTATTTCAGTAGGAAAAAAAAAATACAAGAAGGAATATACAGCTCAGCAAGGTGACTAGATAATTCGTAAAACAAAAGAAATTAGTTTCCTGTAAAGTTTTCAGTAATTTTTTCTCATTGCCATGAGTACATTGTACTTATCACCAGTATTGATTAGATAGACAAGATAATTAGTGATACAGAGAACAATATATTAAAAAAATCTAGAAGTATGCAATAGTAAAGTGTAGGATGAATCAGGTCCCGTCCTATAGGACTTTTACTTATAAAAGAAAAGCTAGTGTAGTGTCTGTGGGAAATAACTTGATTAAAGGTGCTGAGATGACCCGTTTCCCTCTTTTGGCTGCTGTGGCCATTTGGCATTTTCAATGACCTCTGATGCTTGGCTTTCTGCTGTGTTGTTATGACAGGCGCAGGGCTGATATTAAAAATATTTGACAAGGGGCACCTGGGTGGCACAGCGGTTAAGCGTCTGCCTTCGGCTCAGGGCGTGATCCTGGTGTTGTGGGATCGAGCCCCACATCAGGCTCTTCCGCTGTGAGCCTGCTTCTTTCTCTCCCACTCCCCCTGCTTGTGTTCCCTCTCTCACTGGCTGTCTCTATCTCTATCGAATAAATAAATAAAATCTTTAAAAAAAAATAAATAAAAATATTTGACAAGAGTGATGCAGGGTCACTGACCAAGGACAAAAGACCCCAGCCTACCACAGCGGCTATGAGTGAACCAGTATATAAAGTCCACTGGCTGTCCCAAATGGAGAAGATAAAACAATGAAACAAACAACAACAACAAAAAATTTGGGGTTTTTGTTTATTCCAGGAAAAAAAATCCTAGATATGAAACCATTTTGGGGGGGTTTTGGTCTTCCATATCCTTCTAGTGATACTGCTGGGGAAACTATCATTTCTTACAAAAATAAATGGTAAACAGCCACTCCCTTCTCTAAAGCAATACCTAAATTCACAGAAAAAGGATTAATATTCTGAATATATGAAGAACTCTTTCAACTCTGCACAGAATCAAAAACCCCACAAAACCTCACTAACTCCACTTACATAAAGAGGTCATTCAAGCACACACTGAGAAATACAATAAATTCAGAAAAATTGTTTTACTTTACTAATGAGCAAAGAAATGCCGATTTAAAAAAAATACCTATATTTCACTTGGCTAACATCTGTTAAGTGGCTACCATGTGTCAGATGTGGTGCTAAGCAATTTTATCTTATTTTATGCAAGGACTTTTAGTGTAATGGACTTTTATTATAATATCCATCTCATAGGCAAGGAATCTGAGGTTCAGGGAGGGTAATATGCCTGAGGTGACACAGTTAATAAGTAGTGTTAAGCAGAATGCCATTTGCCTTTTGAGATTTACAAAGATTAAATGATAGGTATCAAAATGAAAAATATGCATCCTTTTGACCCAGCACTTTCACCTCCCAAATTTATCCCAGGGCAATAACTGAGTAAGTGTACAAAGGACTTTTATAAGGACATTTAGTGCTGTATTATTTATAACAGCAAAAAACTGGGAACAAGGTAAATATTCTTGAACAGAGGATTGGCTAAATATATAAAGACCTATTCATATAATATAAACCCAGGCAGCTCTTCAACAGAATGAGATACATCAATATGATTTGGCTTAGAAGTGGTGGCCTAGCTATACTGTTCAGTGGGAGAAAAAAAAAAGGATACAAAATAGCATGTAAACTGTGACTGTATTTTTGTCAAAATAATTATGTTAACCAGAGAAAAATGTTTGAATGTGTTTGCTGTGGTTATTCTTATGGAGGGGTTAGATGATAGCAGAGCCCATCAGTGTATCTACTTCTGTATTATTTGATTATTCTTTTTGGTATAAGTATTTGAAGCAGAAAAAAAAAAGCAACAAATATTGTCTTGTGCTGAAACTGACAAACCAGAACAAAACAGTAACTGCAGGATCACACCCTCGGGGCAGGTACAAAGAGGGGGCACGCATAGGAGAAAGATATGATAGAAGGCTCCATGCATAGGGTGGGTTTGCACAGAAAGAAGACAGTGAGAAGCAGAGGAAAGGGGGCAGAAGGGAACAAGGGAAAAGAGAGTAAAGACAAGTTGAACAGTTGCAACAGTCAGCACAGCCCTAGTGTTAGTAGGGAAGGTTCAACCTGGGGCTTTGCTGAGACGCAGGATGGTGTAGCTAAGGATAGTTAAAATAGTTAAGAGCAGGGTCTCTGGAGCGGAGCAGTTCTGTTAGCGCTCACTAAATATCCATGTTTTCCGCTGTGGGTCCAACCTCTTTTGCCTTTAAGTTGGGGCCATATGACTCATTCTTGCCACTGGATTGTGAGAGGAAGGGCTAAGGCCTTTAGGGATTGTAATACCTCCTTTATCGCTTTCTTGCCCCATGTAGAGGCTGCATGCAGATGTGTTCCATCATGCCGCAGCAACAAGAAGTAGTCACCTATGCCCAGGGGCCAGGATGTGATTGAGAAATAAACTTTTGTGGTCTTAAGACACTGCAATTTGGGAGGTTGCTTGTTTTTGCAGCTAGCATTGCTTGCTCTAATATGCTTTGCCATTTATTAGCTGTCTGACTTTAGACATGTTACTTAACTCTCTGAACATCAGTATTTCTCCTGTAATTGGAAATAATAATGGTACCTATCTCCTAGGGTTGTTGGAGGATTAAACGGGAAAGTATACAGTGTTAGGCTATTATGGTTATATTACATGTGTTGGCTATTATTTTTGTTTTTGCCATCATTTACAGGAGGAATTGATAAATCAGTTCCCCAAACGGGGCAGAACCAAGGTCAGGGAAATGTCACTAGGTGACAGTAGGGCTAATCCAAGGAAATACTGTGGGGCATATTAAGAGAAGTTGTGGAATCTTGACGTGTAAGTGAAGAGGACTGAAGATCAGACCCAACTATCTCTGGCTAGTGAGATGACAACTCCTTGTCAGGGGAAGCACTGGTTGTTGGAATGAGGTTAAGTTACAGAGAGAGGCTAGTTATCATTAGTTGCATCTCCATAAAAATGCCTACTAAATTTCCATCATAATGAAATAGGTTATGCTAATCATAATTATTTTCCTGGGGTGCCTGGGTGGCTCAATCGGTTAAGTGGTTAAGTGTCTGCCTTCAGCTGAGGTCCTGATCCTAGGGTTCTGGGGTCCAGCTGCTTCCAGCTCCTTGCTCAGTGGGGAGTCTGCTTCTCCCTTTCCCTTTGCCTGCCACTCTCCCTGCTTGTGCTCTCTTTCTTTCTCTCAGTCAAATAAATAAATCTACAAAAAAATTATTTTCCTGACATCTCAATTTAAGTGGCCATGGAAGGTGCTACTATTACTTACTTATTGTTTGACCCTTTCAACCATTTGATCATCTTGGGGTGGGGACTCTGGGGATATTCACCTTCTAGCTAATCAGGGATGAAGTGTGTGGGCCTGTGTGCAGGGTTGGTGGTGGAGCGAGGGGGGGGTGGTGTTATATATAAATACTGCATATGATAAATTTGGGGTAACTTGGAAATGTTGTTCTCCCCCCACCTCCCCTCTTTCCTTCATTTCCTTTCCTTTTTAAAAAGTAGCACATTTGGATTTAGCACAAGTATAACAGATGTCTTACTGAAACTTCTTTGAGTGCCATGATTGTATGGTTTTTTAAATAAAATCAAATAGATTCTTGAGAGAACAAATTGTCTAAGTTACTTACTCCCAGTCAGTGGTGGGTACAAAATTTCTATAAGGAGTGAATTAGGAGTGGTAACCTGGTTGCCAGACTGTGTTGGAAGCTGAGTTTTCATAGCACTATATGGGATTGATAAAATGTCAACTTTCTAAATAAAAAAGGAGAAGGGATCTTTTTCTGGGGAGGGGAGGTTAAGATGCCCAAGTGCACTTGATGTGGCCACTGCTATTAGGCACTTACTATTTTACTCCGTTGGTTCTTTCAATAAACGTTTAATGAGCATCTACTGCTATGTGTTTCAGATCCAGAGGTGATAGACTGTTCCTGAGACCATCACAACTCAGGGGAGACTGAGGGTGAGTTGTACAACCCTTGGTTCCTCTAAATACTCAAAAATCAGTGCCAGGCTGTAAGGGGCTCCCATTTTGCTCTGGCTAAATAGTGATACATACAACTTACTGAGTTATAGTGAAAAGTGATTTGTTCCAAGTAGCGAGTGAGAGCATTTGAGCGTTCGCCCACTTTTAGGGTGGTTGTAAAGACTGGAAACAAGTGGGACCCACGCCGTTTCACTGCTCAGCGTTTGCTGCTTGGGCAAACTCCCGTTCCTTACGCTCACCCATCTCTGGTCAACTAAGGGAACCAGGACGTCTCTTCTCTGGGTCAATCAGAACCCAGCCAGCATGTGATGTAACCCTTCTCATCTTGTAAAATGATTAACCCTAGACCAGCTCTTTTTATTTGATCATATAAAAACTGCTGTCGTCACTCGGTCCTGACCAGAATCAAGGCCTCCACCCTTCAAGTGCGCGCCCCTGTCTGCCTTCCCAAGACATTTACTTCCCAGTCACTGGCATTTGGGGGCGCAGCTGGCCACCGCGCCGAGACCGCGTAGTGTTCCACTGACAGCCTCTCTCTAGGAGAGGTAAAGGTGCATTCGCGGTGGGAGGCCCCGCCTAGGACAGACAAGCCAAAATCCTTCCAGGCTGCTGGTAAAACCCGCGGTGGGACAACAGGAGGGTCCCAGAGCGAGCAAAATAGATCAGATCTGCCCCCACGCACTTAGTCCAGCAGGAGTGGCGGGGTTTGGGGGTGGTGGATAGCGTTAGGGTCTTTGAATATGGGTATAACTCCTCTTGGATCCCTCCCGAAGCGAGAGGTGAGGACCCGGTTCGTGGCCTCTCAGCAGTGCCTGAGTTAGCAAGGACCACGCCATCACACCCCTCCCACCGCCCTACTCCCCCACCTCTCTGGTGTGACCACTTTTGATCCCGCCCCAGACAAAGGCAATATGATCTCCAGCAGAACGAATAAGGGGATCAGGTTGCTCTCCCGGCCTCCCCTCACTGCCCCCTCCTTGATTCTCCCCTTCCCCACGTGACTCTCTGGAATCTTTGCCAAAGCTCCAAGTCTCTGGGTCCATTTTCACATCGAGCAAAGGAGAGAGGAAGGAGGCGAGGGAGGCAGAGGAAGGCGGAGCCTGTGTCCTTTAAACGCCGGGATCCAGAGGGGGCCTTATTTTGTGCGTATCCGAGCTCTCTCGTCTGAGTGGCATTGAGTTCGGAATCCTTTCCAGCCTCTCTAGCTCTTTCCTTCATGCATTTAAAATTATGGCTCCTCCTGCACTCCCGTAATCACACCTCAACCGCGCAGACCAGCTCTGGGTGTACCGGTCCGGAGGTGGCGGTCGGCGTGGACCAAGCCGCGCCCCCACAGCCGTCCTCACCCAGGAAAGGGGCGGAGGCGAGAAAGTAGCAGCAGCGCCCCCCGGCGCCGCCACCCCCATTCTTTCAGCGGAAGCTTTCGAACAGGCTGCTGCAGGGAGCGCAGCCTGAGGCGGCGCCGTGCGGCTGCAGCGCCGCCGAGTCCCGGGAGCTTCCCGCAGCACTGCACAAAGTTTCCTGCGAGAGGCCGCCGGGGGCTGAGGTCCGCGGAGCCCGGCAGCCGAGCCAAGGGGTGGGTGGTCTTTCTGGGCTCCTGGCGATCCCCTCTGCCGACGCAGCGCCGACGTAGACTGTCAAGTGAACTTTAAAAAGCTGCTCCAGACCAACCTGCGCTGGGATCTCCGCGGTCGGAGACCCTGGAGCGGAGGTGTCCAGTCTGAGAGAAATGCTGGGAGGTCGGATCAGCCGGTGACGGGAACTTTGCCGCGAGTCTACCGCGGAGAACCGCGCGCTGCCTTCTCTTTTATTCTCCCAAGCTCAGCCCACGTTGGCGACCTGCTTCGCTGGAGAGCTGCGCGCTCTCCGCGCCGGCAGTGAGAGAATTGAATCCCCCGCCCGGCCCGGCGCCTCGGAGCTGCTGAAGAGTGTCACTCGGGGCTGGTCCAGTGCCGCATTTCCCCCGAGGCAACCGCTCGTCAACCCCCGCTCTGCGTGCGCGCCGGCCCGGGGCGCCGGAGCCAGTGTTTGGGGCGAGAGCTGGTTCTTGGATGCTGAAGGCTGGGCTCTTCCAGTGTGGCTGTCGAAGCGGCAATGGGTGCCTTCAAAGTGTGGTTCGGGGTGGCCCTAGCATTGGCGGGATTTGCAACATTGCCTCATCATTCGGAAGGTGAGAGAACGGTGCCTTTTTCCCCCCCTGGTGTGTGTGTGTGAGAGAGAGAGAGCGCGAGCGAGAGATCGTGATCGTGCTGTTTAAAAAGCCAAGCGTGTTTATGGTATTGTGGGTCGAGTGGAAGTTTTCTGGGGGGTTGGTGGGTGGGTGGGAGTGGAGCTGGAGTGGGCTTTTTCTGAGATTCCTACTCCTGATTGTTATGCATTCCGATCGCAAGCTTGTCTCCCGCCTCCCTCTCTGCCCTAAGTGCATTTGGGTGGGTGGGTGACCAATTGAGGTGGCATCTCTGAGATTGTATTCTCTTTTTACCCACTTCCCCCAACGGAAAGCAACTACGTGAAGCGTAGGCGAGGAGCGAACAATTGCTCTTACCTGGGTAAAAATACCTCCGCTCCTATGAAACATAAAATCCGGGACCTTAAAACCCTCGCCACTCTCCCTCCCTCCTCGCCCCAGCAAGTCTCCCTGTAAAGTCCAGTAAAGATTTTATAATTAGATGGTTAGAGCGCGTTCTGGACATAGACAATTCAAATGCACTGAGAGGAACCTCTCCAGTACGGAGAGGCACGAGTCTGCCTGCTTCCTTAGAAAAAAAGTGATTAATAAGAGTTTAGCTTCATTCTCCTACTTCGCCCTCACTCCCGGTTTTCCTCCAGGGCTCCAACTTGTGTGTAAAACCTCGAGCTGGGGGAGAGGAAGGAGACGGTGGGAATTGTCTCCATGATAGCAAAAGCAGTTCGGGTTCAGACAAATAAATGAATCAATAAGTAAATTAAGAGTTTGGGGGTCAAGAGATGGCGGGTCCCGGGATGCGAGGCGCTGTGAGCTCCCACCTGCTCCGAGGAGTCGGCAAAGTCCTTTAGCTAGTACTTAGAGAGGGGGAAGGGAGCCGGCGGGCCGGGAAAAAGAAGGCTTAATCCACCGTCTGGGCTCTCGGCTTCCCCTACAGACTCCATTCATTATTCATCCGGCTGCGGGATGAAGAGTTCACCTGCTCCGCCGCAAATCAGAGCCATAGCGGCGGCGGGCGCCGGGCGGGGCGGCGTGGCTTGAAGGTGCAGAGGTGGGGCGCCGGCCTGGGGGCGGCGGGAGGCCAGGCAGAGGACAAAGCCCTGCCTTGGATCGACCTCCAGCCATCAGAGCAGCTGCCTTTTCCTTGCTAGTTTCCATGGAGAAAGTGGCGTGGCCTTGAGGTCCACGCACAGTACTGGGGACTTTACCATGGGTAAAATTACCGCCTGCCTGCACCCTCCCAGGAAGTAAGTCAAGTAGTTTCTCCAGGAAAAGCACGTCCGGGGCCTGTGCAGCCTTCTCCAAATGGGTCATAACCTGTAGAAATATGTGTGTATTGTACGTGTGCGTGTGTGTGCATACTTTAAAATATAAAACTTATAGAGCTTAATTATAATGATAAATCGGATGGGAGGGTTAACCCAGGCCATCTAAATCTGAATTTGAAACTTAGAAATATTACGTTTTCACTTGGTGGTGGCAGTTTCTTATTTAGAATCATATCCCAGCAACACGGGAAATGTGCTCTCTCTCCCTGATAGCTCACCAGGGGGCAGTTGGAATGATGCAGTTTTTCAGAACCAAATCTCTTGAAATTACAAAAGCCATTATTATTAAGAGCCTGCAGGGTTCGCTCTTTGGAAGACTGGTTGGTACAATGGGCAAAGTTTAAGAACATCCAAAGTCTTTTGATAGGGGAGGAGGAGGGCCGGTCGCCAGGGGCGCGCTATTCTTCCAAAGATTCTTTGGAAACTTTGCTTCTTACTGTTTCACCCCACCTTCAGGGCATTCTAGAATTCTGTCAAAAATTGGATTGCTAGATGTCTGAGAGTTCTCATCCAACTCAGAATGGTCCTTATCTAAAAATGAACGAATCATTGTGGACATTTATTGAGCACATGTTATTTGGCTTCTATTATGCCAAGCACTTTACATACATTATCTCATTTAATTAAATTAATGAAGTGATATCAGGCCCACCCACAGACAAAAAATCAGCTGTCATCTGATGAGACCTTTGATTTGGTTCTGCCAGGGTTTTCTTTTTCTCTTAAAAATAAGGGCATTGAAGTCAAGAATGGAAAACTTAAGGATCTTACCGATTTCCTCAAGTTTTTCTTATAGTCTTGGCAATGGTTTTTAGAAATGGAAAAGAAGCATTTACATGTGTACTTCCCATGGTGTGACATACACTTTGATACTTTTGCTGACCAAGCCGTGGCAGAATTTGTATTTTCCTCTTAGTGCTCAGAGAGCATCTCATACATGCTTCTAGAACACCAGGTAATAATCTACAATTACATTGATAAAGGTATAGTTTCCATCTTCCTCATGTAGTTGTGTGCCCACTAAGGGCTTAGGATGGCTCCTAATTACTCTTACATCTCCACATCATCTCCTAGTGTGTACTAGGTGCTAAAAAATACTGGTCAGATGAATGAGTATTGCCTAATCACAGTCTTTTGAACTAAGCTTACATTGGCCTCTGAGATAAACTGCTGTATGACCTCGAATGAACCACCTAAGTTCTTTGGCCTGTGGTTCTGTCATTTACCAAATGCAGAAGTCGGCTGGTTAGGTGATAGCTGTAAGATGCTTTTGCTAATCATCCAGCAGAGGGGAAAAGATCAACATTTGCTGCCTTATTTGTGGTCAGTTGCAACTTTCTGGTTCTGAATTTTATGTTAGTTATTAAAAGAAAAATGAATTTTTACAAGCAAATCATTGGCAGTGTTATTTTATACTGTGTTGTATTGCCGAACTGACAAATCACTATGATTTGAGAACTGCATGAAATCAAGAAGTCACAGAGAAACTTCTAGCAAACATGACTGCTTTCTGAATCAGACCAGCTTTGCCATGACATTTTCTGGAGAGGCACGTTTTGAATTGTGTTCACCCGTGGAAATCCTGTGAAGTAACACTAGGTAGAACATGGTGGCTTGTAGATAGGAAAAGATGATTGAACTGAAGGTTGAGAGAATTGAGTTCTTGTCTGTGTCCTGTAACTCCCCATGTGGCTTAGTCAATCCCACAACCTTCCAGACTTTTCCTATAAATGAATGTCATTAACAGAATATGTTGGAAAAGATCATTTTGATAGACAATGTGTTGTATTTTGGGTGAATCAGCATATTTGGTTCTACTCTTGGCTGGAGAGTTCCTTCTGTGTAAGATTTAATCTTTAAAAACCAAAGTGAATAAAGAGAAGACATTGGCTGGGGAAAATAGCCCATCTCTTCATTCTTTCATTCCACAAATCTTTATTGAGAGCTTATGTGCATGGTTATGTCTGGTAGGGGAAATACAAATATATAAAAAGCATACTACCCGTGCTGAAGAGGTTTGCATACCCAGTAATTGTTGATATCAGTAAAGTAGAAGTAGGGATATGTGAACATTGGTCCTTGGTGGGTTTCCCAATATTGAATAATTGCACTTTTGCATCTTTTGGCTTTTGTAACTACCCGCTAGTGAAAATAAAGAGGTGTATTGTCCTAGGCTATTTCCATTTCTGTTCTCCTCTAGGGATTGGATCCTGCATATACATTGTTTAGTGAGGCCAGAGCCATCCACATTCACTGTTAGGAACTCGAGTGACAGTATCCCTCAATTTCACTCAGACACAAGTAGTCATAAATACCCTCCACTACATGGCTCAGGAGAAGGGAGGAGAGCACCACATGGCAAAGTTGGAGTTGTGTGCCAAATCTTACAGTAGCTCAAAAACAGTTGGCCCGTCTTCATTTTAACTACTCTATTAATTGATCTGAATCCTGGTTTACAATAATCAGGACATGAGCCGTCCTGTCAGTCCAGAAAACGATTCCTATTTTAACTGTTCCACGGTGTAAAAGCCATATGCTGAATTATAACACAACATAAAGCTTGAACATTTTAAATGCTAACTGGTGGCTGCTTATTCCTAATGAGTCATATTTTTGTGATACCGCGCTCTCCAAATCTCTTCATATCTTATGGCCATATATACCACTCTGTCTTTGAGCTAATGGGCCTGATGTTTTGCAGCTCTTGGATTTAACTTCTCTAATTTATTCAGTTTACCAGGTATAGTTTCTGTAGTGAATAGTTTCTGGGTGTGAGTACTGATGCAAATTAGATTTCAAACTTTCTCTGAAAACTTTAGATTTCATACAGGTATCTCATAAAGGAGCATATGATAATGTGAAAAAGAGCTTAGTCACCATAAAGCACATCCCCAGTTTTTGATGCAATGTTCCATCATTCATTATTTGCGTATAACACCCAGTGCACCATGCAATATGTGCCCTTCTTAATACCCATCACTGGCCTACTAATATAACAAAATAAAAATTATAAAAAAAATAAATAAAATTGATATGTTAATCTTAAAAAAAAAAAGGAAAAAAGCTTAAAAATAGACACTTCCTTAGTTAAATGATTATGAAGTAACATTTTGCCTATGTGACCGACAAGACTGGAGTCAGCTGCATGCAGGAAGGTCTGGGGATCTGGGCTTCCTTCTCGGCACTGTATGTGATCGCTTCACCCTGCAAAACTTTCTGCGCTTTTCTCACAGAGTGTTGGAATTTAAATTACCCAGTATCTCAATTGTATTCTACGCCTTAAAACTGGCGAAGTTCTTGGTCAGAGAATTCTAGCTTCTCTTGTCTCTTATTTTTCCTGTTTTCTCTTGAAGAAGTCCTGTTTCTTTTTCCAGATCCTCACCATCTGTCAGAATTCACCTTGAGCTGGAGTTTCCTTTATAGCGCAGATAAAGGCATAAATCTAAAGCTCTGATAGAGCTGTCCTCCTTTAGGAAAAAAAGGAATGCGTGGAGAGAGCAACTTTGTTGTCCATATTCTGTGAGTGGATCAGTTGGTGGAAAGGCCTCTGCTCTGGTGCGGAACCAGAAGCCGCACCCAGTACCCCCTGCCAACAGACCTCCAACTTCCTCTGCCAGTGGGTGTGAGAAGTGTGCTAGTGTGGGAGAAATATGCTTGCTTTGGAGGACCGCATCTGGCACTGGGTGGTGATAAATGTTTGATAGGACTGGGCATCACACTGGAATGCTATATTTTCTCAAGAGAGTAGAAATGAGGTTTTGGAAGCCGTGTTACCGGAGACTCATTTGTGCATCTGCCTTCCGGGTAGAGCTGTTCCGTTTTAGGAAAGCCCTCAGAGGGCAAAGCTCATTTCTTTTGGAATTGTACGTCATAGAGCAATCCAAATTGAGTTATTTCCTTTTCCTAATGATGGAATTTATCAGCAGTTACATACCATTTTGACTTGAGTCTCTAGCAGATGCTTGGCTTAACCAGTGTATTATGTGGTGCCACACTCGATGCTTTGTATTTTTTATGTTACAGTGGGTTTATAACATCTATCTAACTTTCCAGGAATGAGTTTTGATGTGGCTAGTTGGATATTTCTTAAGTGACTTCATTCCTTTTGGAGCTTTGAAAAGATATTTGGCTTTTGGAAGGCATTGCTAGGTAGGAGGGCAGTAAAATGATTTGAAGATGGTCTTATTCTAAAGGTTAAATTTTGTTTGTTTATTCTAAAGTTTGAATTTTGTTAAATTGTACCTCAGTGATGCTCGTTCTGTTCATTTTTTAAACATCAGAAGTCATTAAATATGTCCATTTAAATAATTTAGAAATTGAATTTTGTTGATATATACTTATTTGAGTTTTATATGATTATTTTATGTATATGCATATATATCATATATGATTATTATATATTTATGTATACATACATATCTCTCTTATGACATACCATAGACTGAAATACTAAGTCTTTGTTTCTCGAAGAGACATAAGTGAGTTAAGAAGAATTTTCTCCCAAGGTTTTATCTCAAGTTATTCTTGTTTGAATGTCAAGGGCGCATATGTCATTCCAATAAATTTGCTCATAGAGATCTTTGATTCAAACCCCAAGTGTAAATAGCCATCTCATTTCCTTGAAGATTATTCTTGATTCCATGATTGGTGGATGAGGCAGACTGGCTCTTTCCGAGATGTTAATATTTTTGAGACTTCACGAATGATCTGTTGGAGGCCAAGCACCGCAGTAAAGTGTGTCCTTCCCTCTTTGGACACCAAGTGTGGCCTGTTGTCAAGATGTGCTTCTGCCGTGGTGTGTGTCTGCTATTCTAGTCTGTTTTGTAGGTGCAGCTGCTGGGAGAGTAGCCGTTAGCACACTACCCACATGTTTCTAGGTTCAAAAAAAACACCTGTTGTGCTGTTCAAAGATTGGTTGAATGTGTTTGTTTTTTAAAATTAGGATTGCAATTTTACGTTGTTTTCAAATATAACACTTTCCAAAATTTATTTTATGATATGCTGGTTATTCAGAAAATATAGGCTGTCCCATTCACATTTAACCTTCTGTTCTATTTCAAAGCAAATCATCTGTTGTTTTTTATTTGGTGCTTAATGAATGGAAAACAGAAAGATGTATCAATTCATAACCAGCCTATTAGAAAGAAAAATTGAGCGAAAAGAGGGTGAAAAGTGTATTGGAGTTCAAGAGCTCAGGAGAAGAGTTCTTTCCAAGTAACTACAGTCTGCACTTCTCTCTATAAAATGTAACATCCCTTAAAAGGAAAGGCAAGAAAGATGATCACGCCAATACCTAATCAGATGCCTACTATGTGAAGGGTTAGGGAAACCAAAGAAGAAGAAGCAGTCCCTCTGGCAAGAGTACATGTGGACACTGGAGCGGAGTAGCTGCAGCAGTTCCACAGGCTTAGCAAGGGTGCTGCTGGGAAGTACGTGAGAATGAATTCACAAATGGATGATGCAGGCACCGAGTGCTGTGAAGGCAAAGGGGAAAGGGCATAATCCTGTGGGCTGGAAAACTACCTGAAGGAGATGGGATCAAATTTAAGGAACTTGAAAAGACCCAGTGTGTCTCCTGCAGAAAACAAAAATGAGCAAAGGCATGGAGATACGGAAGTTTTATCACCAGATCCTAAGTTGGCCTCTTGGGTCGGACTGGAGAATTTTTGTAACGAAAGAGTGGCAGAGAAGCCTGGATAAGTAAATTGGGATGAGATGATTGAGGCTTTGCTGATTTATCACATAGAAAAACACACACTGTATACATAGCATGCCGTTATAAATACATTTATTTTAAAATTCAAATAATAAGTTTTAGCGATGCTTTCCCGTTGTTGTGTTGTATGGGGTTATTTCCTCAGGGGCAGAATGCTCAAGCTTTTCAGATTTTGTAAAAAGCACAATTTCCTGACTATGATGCATGTAGATGGAGTTTTCGCCGAAGTCTGCTGGGGCAGTGCCTGTTGGTCTATTTTGCATTCCTTTTAATTCTTGTTTTGTTTTTCTCTACAGGTGCTTGTGTCTATCAGGGTTCCTTGTTGGCGGTAGGTCATCCTTCATATATTTGGTTTATTTCTTTCGAATGTAAATGCATGATTGAGGTTGCTGAGTGAGTGAGGTGACCCTGTCATTGTAAAAATATGTTTATTTTCCTTCACAGTTTGAGGATTATCCCTCATCTTGGCACGATCATGCTCAATTACTTAATACCTTTTCCAGAGCAAATTAGTTCCATTTGAATACTCAGGTATTGGAGAAGAAGTTCATACACCCAACACGATTTTCATTCCATGGCTGTCCTTTGTGTTCTTTCAATCAGAAAGAAAATTAGATCCCATTCTCCCATCAGATATGAACTAGCGCATACTTTGTTTATCTTCCCATTGCATTTGCTTTTTCCTTTGAACCCCCCCCCCCAAAAAAAAAGAAAAGTACAATAATTAAATTGAAGTACAGTGTGGAGGATTCCTGACTGTTGCTTTGAATTATGACTTTAAGTCTTGATAAATAACAAGCAAATTAACATTTTATCTCTGAACTTTTGCCATGTAGGGTAGAGTTGATTTTGAATTTAATGTCATCGTGACTTGGGGGAAAAGCTGATGCAAGTCTCATGCATTTCTTTTCATTAATAATGTACTATGGTGCATAACAGTGTGTTAAACCTTATTGAAAAGACGGTCTACACTCCATCAACTCTAATAAATGGTGTGACAAGTCATTCTTCACCACTTTTTTATTTTGGTTTAATAAATGCTATAATAAAAACAGGACTGAAATGGTTCGAGAAGGTTTGCTCATTTACATCACAACCTGCTATTGACGTGTGCGATATTAATAAGTCATCTTGGATTATCCTCGTGGTGTTGAAATAGATGAGAAATATCAGAAATATCCAACAGTCTAGATAATTGTAGATGTTCACAGTTATATTCTTGATTTTGAACTTTATGTAATGTAGTTACTGCTCTGGAGATTTATGTTTTTTCCCCCTCATATTTTTCTATTAAAGAATCAGGAGAAAGCCATTTTCCTTTTCTTTTTCATTCCGTGCCCTTCAAAGCCTACTTTTCCTTGTGTTTCTTCTTTAATACATTTTTGGAATCATTAAAAATCAAAGTGCTATAAAATACATCACCAGTTTTGGGGAACTGTAGTAGATATTATAGACAAGTCAGTTATCCATGTGAATATGAAGAGAATTGCTTACTGTATACATGATTCATAATTTTTAATCATAACTATTGATCTATCCGACACAATAGACGAGTGAAATAAGCAGACCATGTATTATTTTATACCTTCCCCCCTTTTAATGAAGAACCGAGGATGAGAGAGGTTTTAAGAGATTTGCTAAAGGTAAATTGACCATTATGGGATCGACCAGAACAAGCCAACCTGTCTTCTTTCCGTTGTTCCCCCGTATCTGAAGGAAAGTGGCTAGCCTGTCTTCTATATTTGGTGTTGCTCTGTGTGTGCATTCGAATATGAAAGCATCAAGTACTTGGAGAGGGCAGTGCCATCCAGTTCAAGGAGAGACCGTCTGGCCAATTTGCACTTAACAGGTGACCTTGCTCTCTTCGGTTCCATGCCCTGGCTCCTTCCAGGACTATGGCTGCTCAGGGCTCGTGGGCTGCGCTGTAGTGCCCCACAGCACTCCTCGTCCCCACCAGTTGGCTTCTTTGCGTACCAAGACTCAGCCATGTGTGTTCCTAAACCTCCTCAAGTGCAATGTACTTATTATTGTAATTATGCAATTCAGTTAGAAAGACAATACATTTATTACAATAATAGAGGTTATTATTAAACAAGCGTTTATTGAGTAACAACTGTGGACAGCTGTGGAATTCGAGGCACCGGGAATGCATCAGTGAACAAACAGACACAATCCTTGCCCTCATGAAGCTTGAATTCTAATGAGTAAAATACGTAGAATGTCAGGAGGCACTATGGAGGATAACAATAGGGGAGTAGGGACATAGAAAATACCAAATAGAGGATGAGGGTGGCTCCTGCAAAGAGGGTGACAGGGATGGCCTCCCAGAGAAGGTGACATATGAGCGAAGACTGAAAGTGGCCATTCTCAGAGCTAGTCTCCTTGGATATCCAGGGAAATAGAATTCCAGAGAAGGGGAAGAGCAATGGTAAAGTCTGAAGCAGGAGCCTGGTTAGCCATTTGAAGAAGTGCACGGAGGCCAGAGTGGCTGCGGTGCACGATCCAGGGGCAGGACGAGGTCAGACGGGGGGAGGAGCCTTGTATTTACTTGAGCTTGTCCTCTCAGTAAGGTGTATCGCCACTGGAGGAGCTATCGCAGAGGAATGACAACATCTGACTTATAGTTTAACTGCCGAAATGTGGCTGTGAAAAGAAATAACATTCTTGTTTCTAAGGGAACTGTGGTGAATACTTTAAAAAGACTCATAGAGGTGAGTCACTAAAAATTTGCTGTCAAATTAAGTGTAAGAGAAACAACTATAAAAGATTGGGGAAAAACACAGAAATCCGGGGAGATTCTGCATTTGGATTTATTTGCAACCATTTTAAGTTTTTTTTTTTTCCATTTTAAGGAACTTTAAACTGGAAATCGTAGATGATACATTGTAGGCATAGTTAATTGTCTGCGTAATTAATCCTGCTCTCTACCTGCTCTGGTCTTGGAGAAAGGCACTGAATGAAATTAAATGAATGTACATTTTTGCATTTTGAATTAAAATAGAGAGTTTAAGGACATTTAGATACTATTCTGGGATTTTCTGATTAACAACCTAAGGGTTGTTGTGAGAGGGTGTCTATGGTAAAAGGCTTCATGGCAGGGGGAATTGGCTCTGAGGATGGTGGTGGGATGTCCCTGTTCTAAACCCTGTAAATTCTACCCACATGCATTTTAGAGCTTAAAGTGACTTCAGAGATCATGTAGTCCAAATTCTCCGTGTCATAGGTGAGAAAACTGAGGCAAGGGATGTGAAGTTCTTGAACTTAACCCAACTCTCAGGTGAGTAACTAGAAGTGGTGAGTGGGTCCACTTGAAAACAGCAAAGCATCAGCTTTACCTGGAAGAATTCCATAAAATGTATCTAGCAAATGAGAACACAGATCTAGGTCCTGGCTGCTAGCTGCTAACTCTCAACCCGTCTTGTGAGGATTTCTCCCACTGATACTGCTCCAATCTCATCCCTTGTTGCCTGGGAAGCTGTCAGATATAGTGGAGCATTCCTGATGCTTGTCACCGACAGTCCTCGTTTTGATTCTTCCTCCTCTGCCACAAACCAGCTCTGTGACCTAGAGCAAGTTATGTAACCTTCCTGAATCTCTATCACCTCCTGTGTGAAATGGGGACAAATAAAGCCTCTCGTGAGGGATTTTTGTAGAGTAAAGCAGACAATGTGGGGAGGATGCCCAGGTGCTGTGCCTGGCATGTGCTTTTCTGTCACAACAAAATTTCTCTTTACCAAGCGAGAAGAACAAGAGGAAGTTATTAAGCACCTACTATGTTTTTCATACTGTCAGCAATCCCAGGAAATAAGTGTTGTCTTTACAGATAAGGAAACCGAGGTTCAGAAAGTCTAAGTCACTTGTCCAGAAATTATACAGGTGGTCAGTGCTAGAAGGAGAGAGCATTCGGACCTGGTTCTGACTCACTGAGCAGCCTATTTCTCTCAGCCAAGCCGGTCTGCCTGTTGTCTCTGAACTCAACTGGCTTATTTCACCTTCAGTTCTATATGACCACCCCCTCTCTGCTGCACCTGCCATGCAGTTGTCTCTGCCAGTCTCTGTCCCGACCTCCTGTGAAAGCCAGCTGTCCCTGGCTAACCCCTTCCCATTTAACTAAGGCTCTCCTACCCTGGTGTCTATTAGATCCACCACATGATGCAAGAAATGTTTGGAGGCGGCCATTTCATCTTAAAAAAATCTATATATGCTATGTTTTACACACACATGCACACATATACACACCCAACAATGTGTTGTGTCTCCCAACTTTGACAGCTGTATGGACTTATGATTTGGTTCTAAGCCACATGTGGCCATCTCTCAGTTATGTACCGATTCAGCTGTCTCTCTTACCCTTTCTTTAACACTGTCTTCCCTACTTTTCTCTTTTTCCATTCCTCAGGTCAAAAATTAACAGAAGGGAGTCAGAATACCCAGAAACACTGAATAATCTATTTTGGGATGTGTTTTGTACCCCACAATACCCCTGCATCCCTGAACTCTCAGGACTTCCTCTAAAATCAGCCCTTGTGAGAGAGCATGACCATGTTAAATCAAGAATCTATCAGGAGGAAACCACCTAGTTCATATGTTAAACTGTGACAGGGGCACATTGAGTATGAGGATAAAAATAAGTTTTTATATCAATATTTTCACTTATGTTCACTATATTGAGTAAAAAGAATTTAACTTTCTTTTGGCATCACTACAAGTAAACAGTTCTCCTTTATTAGGTTTTTCCCTAGGGGTAGATAGTTGGACTCTTAACCTCACTTTTTACATCTGTAAAATGGAGATGAACTATTTACTTCACTGTGTTGTTATAAAGTTAAAGGAGATCACATGAAGCGCTTGGCTCTGTGCTTGTGACCTACAATACTCAATGAAGGTTAGCTGTTGTTATTGTTGCCGTAAGCATCTGTGATTGGAAGAGTTGCACAAAGCTATTCTTCTTCCCTAGATCAAAAATGTTAAGTGTTGAAATTTTCCTACTTGGAATACTTTTGCTCACAAATGCTGACAAAGTAAATTATGAGACACCAAATTTTAACACATTTGAAAGAAAGAAAATAAATTCAGGGGTAATTAAAAATGGCCACTATATAGTATGACACAGTAGAAAGATCTAGACTTTGGAGTTTGAATCCTGGTACTGCTACACACCTGCTGTGTGGCCTCAAGTGTGATATTTTATATAGCTGAGTCTCAGTTTCATCTTCTATATAATGAGGATTGTAATTCTCATAGGGTTGATGTGAGGAGTAACTGAGACCATGCTTGTGAAAGAACCCAGAACTGTGGTTGGCAAGATGCTGGCACTCACATCATCTAGGTGGCAAAAAATGTCAGAGTGGAAATGACTGGTGATAGAGGCCAGGGTCTTGGTTTGAGTCCTGGCTCTGTAATTACTAGCTACGTGGCATTGGGTGAGTCAGTTGAATGAAATGAGCTTTCAGTTTCTAAATTTGTAAAACAAGAGTGTTAGATCCTCTCCAAGATTCCTTAGCTAAGTGCTATCCAATAGAAGTTTCTGTGCTGTTGGAAATGTTCCACAGATACACCATCCAATATGGTGGCCATGAACCACATGTGGTTATGGAGTACTTGAAATGTGGCTGGTGACACTGGGGGACTAAATTTTAAATTTTTCTTAATGCAAATTAATTAAAAAAAAATATAAACAGCCTTATATGGCTTGTGGCCACTGTATTCTACCATGCGGCTCTAGAGCTTTGAAATTCCTAACATCCTATGGTACTTAAGCTTGAATTATAGTCTCATGTGTTGTTCTCACCCCAGGTGAAGCCTCACTGTAGTGTTGTTAGCAGTTGTGAAGGAGGTCACAAGAAATTTGTTATAGTGTCCGAGGTTGCTCGTTGTTTATTTAATTCGAACAGTTTCAAGGTCATCTTAGAGACAACACTACTTTCCCCATTTTGCTTGATATGCTTTCTTGAATGAAAGGAAAGGGGTGGAGTTACAGCTGAGTCCTCGCCTGCAATCTATCTTACATATTCCATTAAAAATTTGTTTTTGACTTTGTTGAAACATAATTAACAAATGAAAATTGTATGTATTTCAGATGTACTACTTAATGATAGGATATATGTATATATTGTGAAAAAATCACCACAGTCACACTAATTAACTTGCCTATCACCTCACTTAGTTACCATTTTCTTTCTTTCTTGGTGGTGGTGAGAACACTTAATATCTACCCTCCTAACATGAGCACTGGGTGTTATATGTAAGTGATGAATCACTAAATTCTATGCTTGAAACCAGTACTATACTATATGTTAACTAACTGGAATTTAAATAAAAACTTGAAACTAAAATATATAGAGATATTTATATCTATATATCTACCCTCCTAGCAAATTTCAAGTATACAATACAGTATTATTCACTATGGTCACATTGTTGTTCATTAGATCTCCAGAATTTGTTCCTCTCGCTTGCATAATTGCCCCAGCCCCTGGGCACCACATTCTCCCCTCTGCTCTATGACTATTTTAGATTCCATATATAAATGAGATTGTGCAGTATTTGTGTTTCTGCATCTGACTTACTTCACTCAGTGTAATGTTTTCCAGGCCCACCTGTGGTGTTGCAAATGGCAGGATTTCCTACTGACTTAAGGCTAAATAATATTTTATTGGATATATACACCATCTTTTCTTTATCCATTACCGGTTGATGGATATTTAGGTTGTTTCTATATGTTAGCCATTATGAATAATGCTGAAATGAAACATAGGAGTGAAGATATCTCTTCAAGATCCTGATTTCATTCCCTTGGCTATCTACCCAGAGGTAGGATTGCTGGATCATCAGGTAATTCTATTTTAAATATTTTTGAGGAAGCTCCATACTGTTTTCCATAATAGTTGTAGCAATTTATATTCTCACCAACAGTGTACAAGGGTTCGCTTTTTCCCACATTCTTGGCAACACTTGTTATTTGTCTTTTTGATAATAGCTATCTTAACAGATATGAGATAGTATCTCACTGAGGTTTTTGATTTGTATCCGTAAAATTTTTACAAAATAATTTTGGTGTTTTGTCAAAGTCTGCTATTCTTGGGGCATTATCCAATGTTTATACTGTGGCAGAGAAACACTGAGAACTTTGGGTCTAATCTGTAGGTCTTGTTTATTAAGGCTAAGAAGGATAAAGGAAGACAATTCGAGCTCTTCAGTGCTAGTCGCCTTTTTAAAACAATCAGTGTGCTATCCCACTGCTTTCTTTTATTTGGAACTGTAACACGAGAGAGATAGCCCTATAGAAATGAACATGTCTCAGGCTTGCATTTGTGCTGGTATTTATCAACATGCTCAAGAGACTTTATGGAAAAGAGAAATGAAGGAAATTTGGAAGCTTCCCCTATCAAGTGCTTGGAGTCCCCCTAAACTTTTAGTGAATCTCGGCCAGTGGCTACTATTAAATACTCTGAACTTTGTAGCAGTCAGGGGGAATACTTGGCATCCTGTGGATACACTCAGAGGGGAAGCAATAAAAGCAGCCATTCCTTAATTTCCCTTAAGAGTACGATTGGGTATTGTAGGATATTGTTGTTTTTTGTTATAGCTTAACAAGAATTCAACATTTTTAAGCGCCTCTGGTCCATCTTCATTTATTTTTAAATACTGAGTAATATGTTTTTAAGTGGGAAAGCTACTCTTATTAAAATGTACTTATTCTGGGATAAAAACTTAATGTTTTTTTTTTTTTTTTTGTAGAAAACTGGTAGCACATCATCACGGTGCTGGGCGCTGCGATAAATTTCCTTTAACTAGATGTATTTGAGTCAAGAAGGGACAGTCAGCACCAGAAATGAGACTGTTGGCTGGGTCTAGATGGCTTCCAGTTTGGGGTCTTACTTGTATGGATTGAAGGTTAGAGCTGTGCACTTCTGCTTAAGGAAGCTGTTAGGGTGAGAAAACCTTCTGACTCCAGGGTCCAGTGAAGGCTTTCTCCCTATGCGTTTCTTTAGGAAAGGGAGGGATTTTGTACCCTTGGGTGCCAGGTGGTGAGCACTGGGTTCTAGATGCCTCAGGTGATTCTTTTGCCTTGCTTGGTTTTTCTAAACTGTCCATTGTAATCAGATGAGCTAGTTTCCTATCTGAGAATTTATATCTTCTTAAAATATTGTGTGAGAGGAATAATATAAGAGACTTTGTACTTTTGTTGATGAATAATCCATATGCATTTCCAGTCTTATTCATAGTCTTGTGGTAGGAACAGATGTTTTAAATTAACAAACACATTTCTTATGGTTTGTTTTGAATTTAGAAGATGCAGCTGAGCTTAGCAGCCATATTAATTTGTTCAAACTATGCTATATGTGATCATATATCTCAATTTTCTGGTCAGAGCACACACTCTCCCCACCTTTTTTTGTTTTTTAAGTTTTTATCATCTTTGCTTTAAATTGCCTTATAACCTAATACCTCATTTTGATTTTCTTTCTCTGTTTGTCTGTTTATAACTACAAAATATATACATATACATACTTATTTTATGCACAGTACATTTATGTATGCATATGTACATATCCCCTAGGAAAGAACTGTCACTCATTTATGATACCTTATGGTATTATCTTGTCATCCTTTGCTTACTTTTTAATGCCCTCTGCTTACTAAGGGAAAAGACTATGTATAAATATCAAATGACAATCATGAGTTAAGCCAGCTTGTTTTTTGGTATTTGAATGGCAAATGTCTAAAGAAAAGTTGGCTTTAAAAATTTCATATGGATGGCATTTTGCTTTTGGGAGAGGAAGGGACACTTAAATATAAATGGCACAAGAGAGTTTTGTAAAAAATCTGAGCAGTTTTATGTAAAATAAGTGCATTGCCTCTGGTGTGCCAGCTAA
The DNA here is from genome assembly GCF_002007445.2 of Ailuropoda melanoleuca. Classification (NCBI taxonomy): domain Eukaryota; kingdom Metazoa; phylum Chordata; class Mammalia; order Carnivora; family Ursidae; genus Ailuropoda; species Ailuropoda melanoleuca. The sequence continues at coordinate 48,915,104 of NC_048228.1, read as the reverse complement.
GTTCTTTTTTAGCAAAGATTTCTTAGGCTCCCAGAGTTTATAAACTAAATGAAAGGAAGGAGGAAAAGGAAAAGCTTTCACAGTAAGAAAGTTCATTGTTATACCCAGGAGACCCTTGAGTTGGGGCCATGACCTGTGAGTTCTTTCCTGACAGCTCCCAAGATTGGTTATTTATTAAATTTATGTCATTCCTTTCTTCCAAAGGGAAATTGAATGGTGGGGGAGGGGTTGGGAGAGGAGGGTGTCTACACTGGAGTGCAGATTTTGTAGTTCCTTATACCTCACATTCCTGAAATGGTTCTGTAAGCGTGAGCAAGAGAGAATTATTAACAGAAATAGATACTTATTCTTTGGTGCTCTTATTATACTGAGTTTCCCTGTAATCCAGAAGGATCTTGGACTAAGATGAGAGAACAGACACAGAGGGAACCCTAACCTGCAATTAGTGGCAAGAAGAAAGTTCTTCCTCCCGTATTTGCCATTGGTGGATGTAATAGGAGTGATCCAACTGGATTTCAGATATTTATTGACCAGCTCCTGTGTGCTAGAAGACATGAGTTATGTCCCTAGGTCATGTAGTAGCAAACCTTAGGTTGCCTGCTCGCTAGCCCCTTTTCTCCTTTTCTCTGTTGCCAAAATCCTAATTTTTTCCCAGTCCTCACCCCTTCCCCAAAAGACTTGTGTAAATCCTAGTTGTAAGCAACTTAGGAAGTATATGTTCCCCTGCCAGGATTGGTTTAGGAGTGAGTTTATGGCCTAATTGTGGCCAATGAGATCTGCATGGAAGTCTGCTAAGTTTTTGGTGTTTGAAAGAACCTCAAGATAGCACCCCTCTCCCCCCAGGTTCTGAACTAGTTGAGAAATAAAGAATAAATATAGATGTAAAAACATCACCTTTTTATTTTTTAATCAATGAAGCTAAGGTGGCAGATATAGCTTTGATTTTTCTTGACCAAATGGGCTCGCTGATTCTGAACCCCCAGATTCCAGCAGACTTTTGCATTCACTGGCAGAACATTATTGAAGCAGCTTTCCCACGTAGGAAGTCTGCTCAGGTAAGAGTTACTGTTGGGAGGGGCGCCTGGGTGGCACAGCGGTTAAGCGTCTGCCTTCGGCTCAGGGCGTGATCTCGGCGTTATGGGATCGACCCACATCAGGCTCTTTGGCTATGAGCCTGCTTCTTCCTCTCCCACTCCCCCTGCTTGTGTTCCCTCTCTTGCTGGCTGTCTCTATCTCTGTCGAATAAATAAATAAAATCTTTAAAAAAAAAAAAAGAGTTACTGTTGGGAGAAGCAGAGGAAATCTTATGCTCTTGGGTGGAAGGTTTGCTCCCTAGAAGAGGAAGGGAGACAAAACCAAGTTAAGCATGCACAGTTACTCTTTTAAATTTATCAGTTAGCTAAGTCATGCCATCTTTACAAGGATAAGAAAGCAGTAGGGTCGTATGTTGTCATCCGTTCACAAGAAGGAAGCCTCTGGAGAAAGAATTCTCCATTAATGGGAGATTTTAAAACTTAGTGTTTGAATATTGGCAGGTGAGGATGCAGTCGCTGGAGCTGCCGCAACCATTTGTCAGTCCAGCCAACTCCTACAGGGTGATGGAGGAGAAGGCTGGAGAGAGTTTGGTTCCTCTAGGAGCTGGACTGTTGATCTGCTGACGTAACCAGCACAGGAACTGACCTTCCTGGGGGAATTGTTATATGAGCCTAGAAGTTCTTGAATTGTTTAAACCAGGATAAATAGGATTGTATGTGACTGTAGCCAAAATCATTCTCTTCAGTACCCCACCATCAAATAGTGAACTCAGTTCACAGCACGTTGGGTAAGTGTCAGTGAAGGAGTGCAGCCGCATGGTTAAGGGGAGGAGCTCTAGGTTCAGAGTTCTGGGTTTCAGGCTGAGCTCTTCACTGCTGTTTGACCTTGGGCAAGCTGCTCACCTCATCCGTAAAATGGGGATGATAGTTTTGTGTATGTAAATAGAGCTGCTGCAAAGGTGATGAGATAAAACCTGAAAGTACCTGGGACATAGTAAGTAGTAAGTACGTGCTAGCTGTTGAGAATATTGTTATTCTTGGTGGAAACCACTTGTGATCTTGGCCTTCAATGTGGGTCAGTTTAGAACGGGAAGAGGTGAGGGAAAGCTGTTAGGATAGAGGATCTGTATGAGTAAAGGCATAAGTGGCAAAGGTAGTCCAGTTTGATTGACATGTGAGAAGTGATGGGATGAAACAGGGAAAGGACTTTTAAACTCCAGATCACATAGGGCCTAGAAGAAGTCATTTGAATTACATTCTGTAGGCAGTTGGGGACCCTTTGAAATGGAAATGATTTGCTCATAAATTCTAACTCTGTCACTACAAACTGATGAGTGTGTTGTTGGAAGTGAGATATCATGGCACCTTCCTCTACAGTGTTCTTCCCTCTTCTCATTTTCACCAGGGTCCTCATGTTGCTTTGTAGGGCTTTGGAGAGGACATGAGGGTCTCCATGTAACCGATCATCATTGCTGAAAAAGAAAGATCAGTCTGCAGACATGTTCCAACAGTGAGTCAGAACTGTGAGGTTCATCATTAGTTCAGCAAAAATGGCTTCATCTGGTGTTATACCAAGTAGAACGCCCTATTAATAGGCATTAATCCATTCCTTTAATGTCGATGTTCAGAATGATGCCCCCCGAGGTGATGGTATAATTGTTTTCCTTCCCCTTTAATCTAATTGGCATTTCTCATTTCTTCTTTATAATTTGCAAAGATTAAATTATGTTCCAGATAGTATTAGGATAAAGTACATTTTATTGCGTTAATTTTTTTTAAATGGAAACCTGGTTATTTTATATACCCTACCCCAGATTTTGGACAACAGAAGCTTATTATCTTTTTGTTTGCTTTTAGAATGTTATCAGATTTATCAATTTCTACATTTAAAAATGTGTTTTTTAACATAACATATATCAATTATATTTTAATAATAGAAATAAAAAGATTTTTTAAAAAATGTGTTTTTTAGAAGAAAGATCATATATGCTAAGATACTTTAAGGACTAGAAGGACCTCTTGAAAAATATGGACTGTCAGAAAAGATTATTAATAGTTTGAGGATTTAGGAGGAGAAGAGAGGAAGATTTTATGGGAATAAGATAACTCAAGCGCATATGAAAAGGAGAAAAACTCATATGGGTGCTTTGGTTACCACTTTAGCAGAATGAATTAAGGTGTTGAAGACAAAAATCTTTTTATATTTCTTACTCTGTTTTACTGATGACTTGGAGGAAAAACCTCAATAATAACAGATAAATGTAAAGTATAATAAAAGAAATACTGTGAACATCAAGGCGTGCGTATTCCTGTGAGGTGGTTTTATGCAAACTTATTAAGGTCAAGGATACTTACTCAGCAAGGGAGATTGTATCTTTAAAACTAAGAATTCCATTTTTTTTTTTGGTACTAGAAATAAATTATTGAGGTAGGAAGAAAACCATTAAAAAGGGTCAATAGTGTCTTTTTATAAATAGTGTGTTTTGAAAACCAAAGTACAAAACCCAGAATATCATTCCAACTTTTGAGACTGATAGCTTTCTTTTCTGATTTTTGTAAGGGAAAATGGCTGTAACACTTATTTATTATATGAAAAGTACTATAATTTGTTCCAAAAGAAAAGCAGCCAGACAAACATAAACTATAAAAGGAAAGGAAAAGGCACGGACACACCCTTTGAGAGGCTTTGCCTACACCTTCCCCTGCATTGACGTTTGTACCTGCGCCGCCTGATGTCAATGCGCTGTACTTGATTATCTGCACATCTGTCTCCCACTGAGGACAGAGGTGGCACTGTACTCATTTCTATATCTGTGTAGAGGATGTTGCCAGGCATTGAATGAATGAATAAATAATTAAACGATTGTCCTTACTTATATACTCCCTTCCTGGACCGAGTAGTTTGCTCTGTATTAAGTTTCTTTGTGGAATCATACAAATGTTTTACCTAAATGAAAAGCAAATTGGCTCCCCTTGTACATGTACTTCCTTTAAAGTTAATGAAATATTTTAGACACTAGTGCTTTAGCACTATTTAGGAGAAAATAATTGCACTTACCTGTTAAAATAAACAGATGTCAAAGAGATATTTTAATGCTTTCTACTTTGTGCTGAAGTGTCTCAGAAATCGTTTTATAGGTGTAGCTTAAAAACAGGTGTCAAATCACAAAAGGCCAAGGAAATATATTTTTTTAAAGATTTATATATTTATTTGAGAGAGGGAGAAAAGTGTGCATGAATGTGGGAGAGGGGCAGAGGGATAGAGAGAGAGAGAGAGAGAATCTCAAGCAAGCTCCCCACTGAGTGTGGAGCCCAATCTCAGGACTCAGATCATGCCCTGAGCCGAAACCAATAGTCAGACGCTTACCCAGCTGAGCCACCCAGGCGCCTCTCACCAAGGAAATATTTTATAATAATTTTAGATTTACTTATATAAGATTTAAGGTTAACTGAGCCCATAACTATCATAAAAACCCCAAACTTTCAGTGCCTTCTACAAACCTATTATATGCAGAGCGTGTGGAAAAGAGCTATTGCAATGTTAGAACCTTTGACTTAAAAAATAAATAAAATGCTGGGGGTGCCTGGGTGGCACAGCAGTTGAGCGTCTGCCTTCAGCTCAGGGCGTGATCCCGGCGTTGTGGGATCGAGCCCCACATCAGGCTCCTCCGCTATGAGCCTGCTTCTTCCTCTTCCACTCCCCCTGCTTGTGTTCCTCTCTCGCTGGCTGTCTCTATTTCTGTCGAATAAATAAATAAAAAAATCTTTAAAAAAATAAATAAAATGCTGAAACATTAAAAAAAGAGGGACAGTCTCCATTAATCCAAGTAATTCCACAAACAAGGATAATTACTACTAAATATTAGATGAACTTGTTGCAGAACTTCTGTAAGTATGTGTGTGTTCAACAAAAGCAAGCATCGCAATATGCATATTGTTCGGTCACTTTTTATATATATATAATACTATATGACAGATACTTTTCTATGTCAATACACAACTGATCTACACAATAAATCCATCGTGGATAAACTGTAAGTTATTTTAGTGATCCCTATTGATTGGTAGTCATAGTCCAGTATTTTGGTATTGTAAACAACACTGTGATGACCATTCTTGCACACTTTTCAGTTATTTCCTGAGGATAAATTATTTCCTCAGGGTAAATTTCAATTATTTTCTGAGGTAAATTCCTTAGAAATGTAATTATTGAGCCATGTGATACACATTTTTAAAAAAACATATTTGTGTACACATTTAATGCACATTACCAAATTGCCTCCTGGGAAACTTACCAATTTCCATCCTAAGCTGGTATTAGTAGGTAGTTCTGATGTAAGGTTAAAACTAACACTTGATTTTTGAGTTATTGATTTTCAAAGGGTGATGAAATAGAAGGCAGTATTGACAAATTTTGATAAAATTTTAAAAATACCTAACAATGTAAAACTTAAAAAATGCCCAATAGAATACAGATTTTCAAAGAATTAGTGTTACAAAGAATTACTTAGTACTTATAAAGAATTCATGCAAATATTTAATATTACTACCAAACTCCAGGAATTAAACTAAGAATAGAGAGTACATATAAGAGAAAATACAAGTAGCAAAGAGATATATTAAGAAGAATCATTGTTAAGAACCAGGTGAAAGCTAAACCAATAATGAGATATCACCTTATACCTATTAGAAAAAAAATTTAATTATTAAGTCCAGGTTTGATGAGACTTCTAGGAATTTACCCTAAGGAATTAATTTACAAAAAAATTATACATAAAGAAATGTTCTTTCCAGCATTATTTACACTATAAATTAAGAAGTTATCTAAATGTCTGTAGTAGAGGAGTGGTGAAGTAAATCATCATAGATGAAGTTGACATGGGACATTATATAGCTATTAAAATAATAGATGTGAAGAGCATCTAGCCATGTAGACACATTTATGAGGTAACGTTAAGTGAAAGGCAGAGTGTTCAGTTCAAACCCGGTGATTAAAACTCTTTTTTAAAATGTGTCTTTCTGTGATTTGAGTCTGATAAGTGGGAAAAACTCATTTTATTTCAAAAGGAGGGAGAAAACTTGTTAAGGAGAGGATATGGAGCCAAAGGGGGGGGGAGAGGATAGAAGTTAGGAGAATGAAGGGACAGTGGACGCAGAAGATCAAGAGGGAGCAAGGTGGCTAGAGTGGGATCAAACCATAAGTGACAAGGACAATGTAGACAAGGGTCTTCTACAAAGATGTAAGCAAAGTGGGAGGAGGCTTATGAAAATAACATGATTTAGGACTCTTAGCGTGAGTGATGGAAGCTCAGCTCAAACTGGCATAAGCAAAGCCTGTAGTTTATTGCTGCCTTGACCTGGAAGTCTAAGGGTTGGGCTTCTGATGCAGCTGCATCCATGTGATCATATATCTCTCTTGGCTGTTCATTACTCTGGGTTGGCATCATTCTCAGGCAGCCTCTTTGTGGTAGCAAGATAGTTCAATGTTCACAGAGAGCCCCCTTTCTGGAGGGTTAAGTTGCCAGTCAAAGTTCTTGGAAAAATTCTTATTGATCTGGCTTGCATCAAGGATCTTACCCCCAGCTGTAATCATACCCTCACGGGGAGAGAGAAACCTTACGATTTACCACAGTACCAAGTAGAGAGTCCATTTCTTTTCTTCTTCTTTTTCTTCTTCTTTTTTTTAGGATTTTATTTATTTATTGGAGAGAGACATAGCGAGAGAGGGAACACCAGCAGGGGAAGTGGGAGAGGGAGAAGTAGGCTTCCCGCTGAGCAGGGAGCCCAATGCGAGGCTCGATCCCAGGATCCTGGGATCATGACCTGAGCAGAAGGCAGACGCTTAACTACTGAGCTACCCGGGCGCCCCTAGAGAGGCCATTTGCTGGCCAAAAAGATGAGAGCAGATGTTCTCTACAAGGTTAAGCAGACATTTGGAGACAGGATGGCTCATTTACCAAACCTTAAGTGAGAGCTACCATCTGCTTGGTTGGCCTCATCAGCTAGGCTGGAGAAAGCATCATTGGAACCAGGTCTCATGTCTCTTGGCTATGCACATTGTGGTCAGCGCGAGAATAACATCCATGTGTACTTGCTTTTATCTGAAGTTGAAGAAGAAAGTTAGTTGGACCCATTTCACTCTATAATAAACCTTTCCTTGTTTGAAAATAATACTTGGCAAAAGCATGGATATGTTTGATGAATGATGGTTGCGTTGATGTCCTTTTTGGTAATTTGGGGGTAGGCGGTGAAGTAAATGGGTGGTAGGTTAGATGTTAATACATTTCAAAGTGGGATGTTTTATTGCTTTCTTGAAATGCTTGTTTGGAACATTTCTTGGTACTTAGTTCTTTCATTTATTTTCCTTTGATAAATGACGAATAGAAAGAGAAAACAGTTTGTAATGGAGACTGAAAATTTATTGATAGAAAGATGGGGCTCAGAGTGTATGGTGCCAAACATTTTTCCAGCTTTCTGAAATGAGTCAGTGATTTGATGTACAGTGGACATTCCAAAATCATAGTCCTACCATGAGGAATGAAAGCAGAGTAAGTTAAACTGTGGCACGTTCAGGTGTTTGGGAGCTTTAGACTATTATCTGATAGAGTTATCATTTCTAGCCTTTTTGGAGTTACAGTGTCTCCTTTTCCCCCCTTCGACTCCTAGAGATGTAGAAAATAGGAGTTTTGGAATACTGATAGTAAGTTAAGAAGTTTGATCATTTTCCTATCCTTAATTTAATGCTGTAAATTATGCTTTCCTTTCCCTGTGGAAGGAAGCTTTCTCTGGGATATTTAACTTACTTGCTTCTATTCATTGAGACCCTCAAAGATTGCTTTCAAGGAAAGGAAATCAATCCTCAATCTCTTTGTCTTTAATTGAAGACAGAAGGTTAGCGACTCAATGTTTAGTAATGAAGTAAATAAATGAAGTAAGTTGCATTTCATGCTGGTGCTGATATTTCTCGATGTGGGTTAAGGAGAGTCCTTATGACTCAAGGACTGTAGATGCCACTGATTCAAAGCAAGGAAAAACTGGATGAGTTTTGGTAGTTTAGGCAAAGGAGCAGAGCTGAGGAGTGGGCAGGAAAGAACAGGGTCTTGAGGATGTCCTGGGTGGAAGGACCCATGTAATCTCTTGTCAGCTGTGAGTCTGAAATATTTGAGTATTTATGTAAGAGAATTGTATGGAAACTCTGGGGCTATGCCAGAGAGAAAGAACAAGAGAGAAAGAACAAAGAACAGAAAAGTGGGTTAAAAGGGTCTTTTTGAAAAAACTCTGGAGCCATGCCATAGCATGACTTTTAATAGCTACAACTGTTTTTAGAAAACAGCCTAATGTTTCATTTTGTTTCTTCCTGTTGTTTTTGTTTTATTCCATTGTAAGGATTTTGTAGCTTGAGTGTTATTTTAGATGTTGTTCTGTAGCTCTGTTTTTTGCTACAGTTTCTAAATTCTGTAGTTCTTCTTTTGTTCGTTTGCTTTTTGTTTATGCCCCAGCCTTTCTCCTCTGCATCCCTCTGTGCTAACATCTCAATTTTTACCCCAACCTGATGATGTAATGAAACGTGGAAATAAATTAGGAGCCAGAACTAAGAGCTTTCATCTTCAGTATTTATAATCATCTTACTGTATTTGATGATTTCTTTTTATGTGTGTGCAGAACAGTGAGAACTATTCTGCCATTAGTTCTATTTTGAAAACTGCCATCTTCTGGATCCCTGAGTGGGCCCAAGCATTAATAGGGGTGATATTATATGCAGTGTATACCACACAAATGGAATGACCTTCACCTTTGGTAACCCAGCTCTTTGGCAAACTCACCTGTTTGGAACACAGCTAAGAAACAGGAACTAACAACAAAGGTCTGTGAAGAGCCAAAATAGATACCACACTGTATGTGCCTTGAAGGGCCTGATGGATTTATTCCCCTGGGGCAACAGAAAGCGATCCTGTTCGTATTACTGCTGTGGGTTAGAGAAGGAGGTGTAATTGCAGTGTACAGTGGTATTGCTTAGAGAAGAGGCTGGCTTGCTCAGGCATTTAGGAGAAAGAGTAGATTTTTGGGTAAAGATTTGAGTCTTGTTTCCTTTTAATTATTTATATTTAAAATCATTTTTTTTAATCAAGGCAGGATGTCAATAAAAAATCAGATCTCTTCTAAGTGGAGTGGGTTTTATCTTAATGAGATACATTCTATTGTCCAGAGTTTGTACCAGTGAATAGCTAGTGATATATCTGCTTTAAGAATCACTGTGTGAGATATTTTCTGTGCTCAGTTCTGCTTTTGCCATGAATGTGTAGTTTAAACTGCACAAATCTCTTGTACAAGCAGATACATGTAAGCATTCCATGAGATGCATATTGGGATGCATTCATTTTGAGCTCTTAAACACTTTACCACCTGAAGTTCTTTTATAGTTATGGAGTATTTATTTTCAGTTCGCTTCTAATCTTCCGTTTGTGTGACAAGTCTATGCTTTTGTTTTCCTTTTAAGTTTTTCATAGTTACATTACCTTGTAAGTCTGTCCTAGGATGTCTTGCTGGGATGTGCAAGCAGGTGCAGTTGGGATATGCCTCCCTAAAATTTGTCCTCCTTCCCTCTGCTGGAAAAACAAAACCTCCCTAACTGACACTGGAAGCTTGGGTTTATTAAATTGGTGTTTAACTACATTCTATGATTTAAATGGGGCCTGGAAACCCATGGGAAAGAGCTTTGGCCCTGAAAACAATTGGAATTCAGACATCTGATGTCATGTCTTAAAGACTACAAGGATGAGATCGTATGGGACTATAGGTAAAAAGGTTAGGCTGTAAAGAGAGATAGTAGCGGGGTGCCTGGGTGGCACAGAGGTTGAGCGTCTGCCTTCAGCTCAGGGCGTGATCCCGGCGTTGTGGGATCGAGCCCCGCGTCGGGCTCCTCAGCTGTGAGCCTGCTTCTTCCTCTCCCACTCCCCCTGCTTGTGTTCCCTCTCTCGCTGGCTGTCTCTATCTCTGTCTAATAAATAAATAAAAAATCTTTAAAAAAAAAAAAAAGAGAGATAGTAGGTTTCCTGAGAGGAGTGTCCCCACAAATGAGGACAGTTCTCTAACTGTGCTGATAGTAACCGCCCCCCCCAGCAAAGTTGACCGTGAGTATTTGAAATGTGGCTAGTGGTGGAAGAGGAAGAAATGGATTATAAATTTTATTTTTAATTAAATTTATCTATTTATTTTTTAATGTTTTTTAATTATATTATGTTAGTCACCATACAGTACATCCCCGGTTTCTGATGTAAAGTTCGATGATTCATTAGTTGCGTATAACACCCAGTGCACCATGCAATATGTGCCCTCCTTACTACCCATCACTGGTCTATCCCATTCCCCTGCCCCCCCTCCCCCTTGAG
>NC_048228.1:48815081-48904586 GCF_002007445.2 Ailuropoda melanoleuca | reverse complement strand
TCCTAGTTCTTATGTTCCATAGATGAGAGAAATCATATGATAATTGTCTTTCTCTGCTTGACTTATTTCACTTAGCATTATCTCCTCCAGTGCCGTCCATGTTGCAGCAAATGTTGAGAATTCGTTCTTTCTGATAGCTGAGTAATATTCCATTGTATATATGGACCACAGCTTCTTAATCCAGTCATCTGTTGAAGGGCATCTCGGCTCCTTCCATGATTTGGCTATTGTGGACAATGCAGCTATGAACATTGGGGTGCATATGGCCCTTCTCTTTACTACGTCTGTATCTTTGGGGTAAACACCCAGTAGTGCAATGGCTGGGTCATAGGGTAGTTCAATTTTTAACTTTTTAAGGGACCTCCACACTGTTTTCCAGAGTGGCTGTACCAACTTGCATTCCCTCCAACAATGTAGGAGGGATTCCCTTTCTCCACATTCTCTCCAGCAATTGTTGTTTCTTGCCTTGCCAATTTTTGCCATTCTAACTGGCGTAAGGTGGTATCTCAATGTGGTTTTGATTTGAATTTCCCTGATGGCTAATGATTTTGAACATTTTTTCATGTGTCTGTTAGCCATTTGTATGTCTTCACTGGAAAAGTGTCTGTTCATATCTTCTGCCCATTTTTTGATTTGTTTGTTTGTTTCTCGTGTATTGAGTTTGAGTTCTTTGTAGATCTTGGATACCAGTCTTTTATCTGTAGTATCATTTGCAAATATATTCTCCCATTCCGTGGGCTGCCTCTTAGTTTTTTTGACTGTTTCCTTGGCTGTGCAGAAGCTTTTTATCTTGATGAAGTCCCACAAGGTTCATTTTATCTTTTGTTTCTCTTGCCTTTGGAGATGTGTCATGAAAAAGGTTGCTTTGGCCGACGTCGTAGATTTTTAATTAAATTTAAATAGCTGTATGTGACTAGCTGCTACCATATCGGGCAGCACTCGTATAGACTTTAGAGCAAAACTAATGACCAAAGAAGGCAGTGATTCAAGGTATAGTTTTGGGCAACACATAAACTCACCCCACCTAGCTTCTCAGAGCAGGTTTGTACCTTGAAAGGAGATGGCTGGGGGGTGAAACTGGAAGAATCATATTACTTGGAATTCAGACCCTCTTAGAAACCTAGGAGGTAAATTGGCAAGAACCTTAACATTAGCTTTCCTAGCTGTTCTGTGGCAGGATCCCCCACTCACCTGCTCTTGTCAGCTAGAGATAGATGGGTGCCCCAGAGTTAGGAGATTATCAGCAAGGAACTCCAGGCCTTGTCAGCTGCCTCTGGACATCGTAGGTAGTGGAGCTGGGATAGGTGGACAGAAACTCTAGTTACCTATAAAGGCTTCATTTCCCATTCCCCTTCCTTTCTTCTTCAAACAACCCTTGTTATTTTCAGGCGTTTTCCTTTCTTTTGGTCACACCCTTTAGAAGAATGGGCTCCCTCCTCAGACCAGTGATGAGTTTTCTTTGGCCTAAGTCAGTGCTCTTCTACTTCTGTTTTTTCCTAAATTTTCCTCATATCCACCCCCCCGCCCCCAACTAGTTTTGAAAACCATATTCTTTACACATTTACAATTTTATATCTAAATTTTTTATCATAGATATGTGAATTGCAATGTATGCGTTTTTTGCATATGGAAAACTGGCATTTTAAGATAGAGTTGTTACAATTCTTTTTTTTTTTTTTAAGATTTTATTTATTTATTTGACAAGAGATAGAGACAGCCAGCGAGAGAGGGAACACAGCAGGGGGAGTGGGAGAGGCAGAAGCAGGCTCATGGCGGAGGAGCCTGATGTGGGGCTCAATCCCACAACGCCAGGATCACGCCCTGAGCCGAAGGCAGACGCCCAACCGCTGTGCCACCCAGGCGCCCCAGAGTTGTTATAATTCTATTCTAAAATTTCAATGTATCCAACAGAATCTGAATATTGTAACAATTTGATTCCCACCATCATCCATAGAAAATACACAAAGTCTTCCTTTATAGGAAGTATACATTGTTTCCTTTTCTTTTTAAACTTTCATTTTCGATCCAATTTTCCCACAGAATTTATCCTCATGTAAATTATTTTTATGCTTGAAAGTCTTTTATTGATCACCCTACTATACTTCTGTGTGATAAAATATGTATATAAATTTAAATTTAAAACATTTGTAATGTTTCCTGTGAACATAAGGCTCTTAAGTGTTAAGTAATTTCTTTTGGATTGAGTTATCACTGTTGAGCAAGACAACATAAACACATTACAAATTTTGATGAATATTTGTTAAATGTTAGAAAGTAGAGTTTCATTGGAAATGCATCTCTTAATGAGATGGATGGGGCTTTTTTTCCTTCAGTTAGATCATGCAGGATGCATATTATTTATTGCTTGATGAGACAAGTTCAACATCAATTCTGTTCCTATTTTCACTTGTCTGGATGTAAACTCTGAAATCTTGTTCAAATAAGTGGCTGGGAAAGAAAGGAATTTATTGTAGTCTCTTTGAACTTCTGAGTTAAAGGCCACAATCAATTGTGATCTATCATTAAAAATTATTTTTAATGATTAGCTGACAATTTGGTTAGGTCCCTCTCCAATTTTGTTAAAAGAATTGGTAAGTACCTGATTTGCAGAAGGATTAGGTGTGAGTTATTAGAGTAATTTGTTTTCTCAACACTTACCACTGATATTTCAAAATGCCCCTGTGTTTGGTGATTCCAAGATTTTAACATACTGGAGCATTGCGCTGTATAAAAATTCAGGATGGGTGAGAGGTATGTCTTCCTTTTTTAGTGTGAGAAGGAAAATAGTGAAGGGCTTCACCTATTCTTGGGAAAAGAAACATGGATATGGGGATCTGGAAATTACCTTAAATTATCTATTCTCATTGTACCCTTGAGGAGACTGCATTTAGCTCCAGGGGTTTGAAAGCCCATGATCTAGGCATTTTCGTGGTTCCCTTCTGCTGGACTGGCCTGTGATCGGTCGAGGCAGGGCACAGGATACAGTTCTGAGACAGTGACAGGCAGGAGGAAGTCTGTTTCAAGATTCTGGGAAATGTTTCCTGTGACTTAGAACCAACTGCCCCTAAAGCTGTGCTTCCTTGCTATTCAAGGAATTGTGAGTGTGCATAGACTAGATAGAATTAATGTTGTAGAAGAACAACATAATACTCCAGCCAAAACACAAATGTCGTGCATTCATGACCATGCAAAACGCATAAGCCTTAAATTCCAAATTGGAAGGAGACTAATTCAGTTGGTATAGAGAAAATCTTAAATGTAGCAACCAGTTTCTAATAGCGAACTATCTGCTAGTGTAGAAAGGTTTGAACCCCTTTAGAATTTGAGAGCCAATTGATTATTCAAGACTACCAGGAGGGTACAAGGCATGGTCTCAAAATTATACCAAGTTTGAAGCCATTTTTTCTATTGAGAAAATTTCCACCTTATTTTCAGAATTTGACTTGCAAATCACCACGGTAGATAGTCAGATCTGGTTAAGTGCAGAATTGGGCTTTGAGGGCTAAAGCAGCCTTTCTAAAAACTCCGTCACTTTCTTCATCTTGGAGTTTGGCTACAGCTATTCCCGTGGCCCTTAAAGCATTAACTCATTTATGCTCAGGATCACTGAAGCTATAAATCCGTGCTATTCCTAAAGTGCAGCTGTGTGTTGTGAGAAATGATTTTCTCATTGTCATTAGGAGAAGAAATGCCATGGGAAATTTTTTCTAGAAGTCGACAACTGAAGAAAGGCATTTTTCCTCTTGTTGATATAAAGGCTGTCATTGCATAGAATGGACTCTCTTATCCTTTTGTGCATTAACTGAGCATAATTTTCCAATGTAAAACTTCCAAGAGGAGCATAATTCTGGAAATGGCAAGATTATAATTATGTGCCGCATAGAGGATAAATTTGTAGTTTATAAATCATGGATATTAATATTCAGCAGGAGCCTAATTCACAGTAAAAGTTGAAATAACTACATTGTTAAAAATAATTGAATTTGGGTTTTGGAAGAAATTCGAGCAGTTAAAGATTATTTTCATGGGGAGGGCTTTTGGTCCTCTGGGGTTTAAATTTGCATTTAGGTGGGGCTGTTTTCATTGCTCTTGGAAACGGTGGCATACATTTAAATTAGTTTAGACTTATTTTTCTCATTCCTATTAGCTGCCCCTCTCCTGTCTAATCTGTCACGAACGCTTGGTTATTTAACTTTTCCTGTGTTTCCAGGTCTCTCCTGCTGTCTATACTGCCACTCTCTTGGTTCATGCTAACCATTAACTTGTAGCTTGATTCCTGCAACGGCTCCTGACCCCTCCCCTCCGGTCTGGTGCAAATGCATCGTAGGCAGCATCAAGAGCAATCTAGATGGTAGCTAGGTGCTTATGGTTCACGCTTTTCGGTGCCACCTCTGTATCTTCGGGCCACGGTTACTCTGGATGGTGTGAAGGAGCCAAGATATATTTGACTGTTGAGTACTGCTGAACTGTTTCAGTGCGCTTGGAGTGTTGCTGATTTTGAGGCAGATCTATTTTTAAAAATTGCAAGTGCTTCCGTTTTGGGATCCTGAAGCTTGGGTGGCTCAGAGGTAGGAACTTCCCTGGTGAGCACTTGGACAGCTTTAGGTTCTTCTCATTCCTTCTGTCTTCTGGGGGCAAAAAGAGTGTAGAGTGGTAGGAGAAGAGGGGCCTCGGGAAAGACCCGTGTTCCGATCTCATTGTCCTGCCTTCTTCCAAAATAATTTTGCGAGTGTTATTGAACCTGCACAAACCTCAGGTCCTGGTTCTGTAGGGTGGATTGTCGTGAGGCCTGGCATGTAGTGGCTACTTCATCAGTGGTCGTCGTGCTGGTCTTTGAGGTTTTCAGTGGACCTGGGGGGAGGTGGGTTTCAAGGACCTCACAGCAGAGATGCTCCATAAGGAGTGTGTTATTCCTTGAAGTAAAGCTTGGCTCTTTTGTCACTCGTAGATGCATGCATAGATCATGGGCTAAAAGGTATCGGAAGACTTCAGAGTAACTCCTGCAGATTCACGTAAAACCTGTTTCTTTTATAGACAGCCCAGGTGTTCTGCATGCACAGAGTAGAAGCTGCAAATCACAAAAGGGTAGTTGACTGTGAGTGGTTTTATTTTGAGAAAGAGAAAAGCTCAGCCGGCTTTAACCTTTTCTTTTAGTGTAGCGGGGTGTCCACAAAAGATCACTATGAGATGTGTAATTTTCATTCAAAGTCACCTTGTGTCTGGCGACAGTGGTTCACTCCTGGAATATTCTGAACCCAAGCCTGTGGTCACACTTCCATCTGGGTTCAGGAGCAGCCGAAAGGAGGGGGCCATTCTCAAGCCAGAATAATTAGATGAGTATTGAGAAGCATTCAAAATTTGATGAAGTTATTCCAACATGGAAAAATACCACAAGTACCAGCCTAAAACTCAAATGCCTGTGAAGGAGCCATGAAAAAAATAAACATTGCAGAAATGGAAGGGAGTTAACCAGGGTTTCTAGAAGCCAGGATACAAAGTGCTAAGTATAAATTGAAGTGAATCTCTATTTTTGCAGCTGTTAGAACTAAGGCATGCTGCTTATACTGAAAAAGAAAAAGAGTATTCATACCACTATGACAACTGATTATATTTAATATCTACTCCCATAAAAACCTTATTAAGATTTCAGAAGAGCAGAAGATTAAGTTACCAGGATTAGAATTATTTTTATCTGAATAAGAATAACAGGTATTTAAAATGTGAACCACCAGATCTGATATATCTGGCCAGATGCTCTCCAACTTTTTATTTTTATTATTATTTTTTTTTTGTAAGGAACCATCTGCTGTAAGTGGAGGTGCCTATTAACTTTTCTAGTAGAAAAAGAAATTAGCATCTGAAGACACAAAGCCAGTGAATTGTGAAAGAACACAGTTATGAGGACAAAATTAAAAAATCCTCTGACACCCCAAGGACCAATTTAAAAGGATTCTATTTAGAGAAATTCTGTTTGCAAAGCATATATTTCCAGTTATTTCTGTTAAGGTTACTACTAGCAGCAATTTCAGAAGCATGTTTTAATAGATACTGTATTATGTTGCATTTAATGAGAATGAGCTCTGGATCACAACTCATCTGTTTATGGAGCTCCCTCCCCTGTTTTATCGCCCACCCCAAGTCTAGATGACCAGTCTCAGGTGTCACAACAGGCTATCTGGAAATCACTGTGCAGTTAGAAGTTTAACGTCAGTGTGAAAGGAGTACGTAAAATTATTTATGGGTACCCAAATAGTTTTTGGCAACGATAAAAATGAAATTAGGAAAGCATGTAGTGCTCCGTCTTTATGTTATCTATATATTTCCAAAGAACTTTGGGTCACACAACAGCTAAGACGAAAGATGATGTTGGTGGATTTTGGATGATTTTTTTGAAGTGAAATGATGGCAAATGCTCTAATTTAAATATTTTGCATAGCTTTTTCCTGAGGCAAACCGAATTAAAGTCACATGCAACATTTTTTTCTCTCCCTATATTATTTTAAATATGTTTTGAATCTTTAGCTTAAAAAGTTCTAAAATTGGAATTTTTCTGACTTTTATCTATAATAGCATCTTAATAACATGGAGTGTTATAATATGTGGTATGTGATAGACTCTTATTTTTTGGTGGAAGTTTTGCTGAGTTGAGAGTTTACTTTAAGAAACAATGTATAATTAATTATTACATACTCATTGCTTAACATATTATTGTTTTCAAGCGTTTTAATAGAACCTATTTATACACTGCCAATTGATTACTTCATTCAGTATAACATACTAGTTGGGAGAATAAACTCTTGAGCCAGATGATCTAAGTTGAGATCCTGGTTTTTATACTTAATAGCTGTTAGACCTTGGGCAAGTTACAGAATTCTATACCTTGATTTCCTCATCTGTATAATGGGATAATACTACTACTTAACACAAAGGGCATTTGTGGGGAATCCAGTGGGTTAATATATTTAGCTTAGTGTATGGTACAGAATAAGAGCTCAGTAAATCATCATTTTGTAGCCTCCTTAGAGTCAATATATGGACTCAAGAGAAAACTGAATTGAAAATATTCTGTAATTTAGTATATTCACCCAGTTTTTTGAAGGTACCATTTATAACTTAAATGTTAATGTAAGTTTCTTATTGGTATTAAATTGTAGGCTTCAGATTAAGTAATAAAGTTGCTATTCCTAATTTTCTTCATACTTTCAAATTAAAAACTTCAATTGTTGACAAATATCTTTTTTGAAATCTTCCTGAAATATTTTTGGAAGAACACATTGAACAACATTTTTAGGTAATGTTTCTTTTTATTTGAACAATTTGTTTTCCATCTGCAATGATTAATTTTCACAGTGAAAACACAGTTGCTATGTATATGGCTGCACATATCAAAGAGGTCCTTATATCGATTATTAGTATATACTGCTTATAGTCTATCGTTGATACAAGCCATGAATAATTTATTTACATGTCCATGTTGGAAGCAACTGTAGATGTGAGCAGTTAGTGAAAATGGAAGGTGGGGAGGGGCAAAGATGGTAAATACTAATTTATCTAAAAACATTTCATCAGCACTTGCTACTCATCTTGGTTTAATGTAGATTCCAGGATTTGGAGTTAGAGGATATTCTTTATTATTTGACTTTAGGCTGATGACAGCTTCTCTACATCTCAGTTTCCTTGTTTTGAAAATGGGCATGATAGTAGTACCTACTTCACAGGGTTGTTTTGGGGCCTGTGGAATACTAATATAATAATAATTGTAACTGAAATTTACTGTGTACTGCTGCTGGCCATTGTGTTAAGTGCTTTACTTATGTTTCCATATTTCATCTTCTCCAAAGCCCTATGAGGTGATTACAGTCACAGTTTTCAGTTTATGAAAGAACAAGTTGGGGAGGGTAAGGAACTTTTGCAAGACTTCGCTGAAAGCAGCAGAGCCAAGACTTAGTCCTGGATCTGCCTGACACCAAGGTTAGTGTGCTTCGCCTCTATAACATTTATAAACCTTCAAGTGCCTGGGAAAGTGTTGTTGCTACAATTCAGCTTAAGCATTAGTAACTAAAGCATTAGGTACTAAAAAGAATGTATGAATTTCCAGAGTGATTTAGCAACCTACTTATAATCAAGAGCACTATTTCTTTCTCCCCCCCCCTTTTTTTTTGTAATAACAGAATTGTAAGGGAACTAGAAGGAGATTTCTAGGTAATAAACTTGAAATTGCCCAGTTTGATTTAGGATAGTACTTGCCATTGTCCACTTGTGTCCATCTGGAATGACCTGCAAGAATTTTCCAGTTGTCGTATGAAACATTGTTCTAGATTTAGGAATTTAGCTTCATTTTGTTTGTAGTTAAACATGGGCCGACTTAGCTTTTGAAGCCAAAAGGAATAAAATTAATGCTCAGCAGAAACAATGTTCTTCCTGTGACCAGGCCTTTCACCAGGAAACATTTTTAAAGTCATGGTCATAAAGTAATGTAACATCTGTAAATGAAGAAATTTGAAAAATCTGTGTAATTGACCAGAAAGATCTTTATTTTGAATGTGAAAATGTCAAAACTTTTCCAAGAAAGGAAATGCTATCCTCTAGTAGCAAGATCCTGCTTGGTTGGGTTTCATTCAAACAGTAAAAAACCTCATTATAGGGGGAAAAAAAGACTATTTGCAGGTGGTCTACTAAATTGATAAAAGTTTATTTTTAAATTGTTTATTTGGAAGTTGGAGCGTATTTTTTTCTCACAAATTGTTCTTAAAAGCTGGTTGGATCTATTTAATGTTTGGTGAAGTCTCATTATTATATTATTTTGGTTTTAATTTTGAGCATAGAGGACTATTATGAGCTGAATTGTGTCTTCCCTAAATTCATATCTTGAAGTTCTAGCTCCCAGTCTTTGGAGATGAGGCCTTTAAAGGGTAAATAAGGTAAAATGATGTCATGTGGGTGAATCCTAATCCAAAATGACTGGTGTCCTTATAAGAGAGAAAATTAGGATATAGACATACAGTGAGAAGACCATGTAAAGATGCAAGGAGAAAGCAGCCATCTATATAAGGCAAGGAGAGAAGCCTTAGAAGAAACCGACCCTGCCAACACCTTTGTCTCCAACTCCTAATCTCTAGAATCGTGAGCAACCTAATTTCTGTTGTTTGAGCCATGAGGATTGAGGCATGCGATCTGTGGTACTCTGTGATGGCAACCCTAGGGAGCTAACACGAGGACCATGTGGTGTGGGAGCATCAGAAGTGGCTTTAGGGTAAAAATGCAAAAATAGAAGAAAAGTTTGTTTTTCACGCTCTTTAACTTTTTTTTCCATCTCTCTTCCTTTCCTGTTGTCTTCTTGCCACTGAGTTCCCACTATAACCCTCTTCTTTAATGCATTGGGTTAGGATGATTCTGGATTGTTTCTGAAGTGTTCCTTGCTCCTTGTTCCAGATAAAGTTAGGAATAAAGAAATAGGTTTGGCTATTGGTGACAATGCCACTATAAACATCGGGGTGCATGTATATGCCCCTTTGAATCTGTATTTTTGTATCCTTTGGGTAAATAACCTAGTAGTGCAATTGCTGGATCATAGGATAGTTCTATTTCTAACTTTTTGAGGGACAATAGCCCAACTTTGGAAAGAGCGCAAATGTCCATCGACTGATAATAGATAAAGAAGGTGTTGTGTACACACACACACACACACACACACACACACACACACTGGAATATTACTCAGCCACCAAAAAGAATGAAATGTTGCCATTTGCAGCAAAATAAATGAATATATGAAAGGGGGGAGAAAGAAAAAAGAGAGAGGGAAAGAAACAAGAAGAAACTCTTAAAGATAGAGTACAAGCTGAGGGTTGATGGAGGTAGGTGGATGGGGGATGGGGTAGATGGGTGATGGGTATTAAAGAGGGCGCTCATTGTGATGAGCCCTGGATGTTATATGTAAGTGATAAATCACTGAATTCTACTCCTGAAACCAATATTGCACTGTATGTTAACGAACTAGAATTTAATTAAAAATTTGAGGAAAAAAAGCAATAAAGAAATATGTAATGTAAAGTGGTTTTACCACATATACTAAAATATGAGTGCATGATGGTCCCTTAATTCCCTAAATATGAGTTCCGTGGAGGCGGGGACTTGGCTTAGCGGCCAGAAAATTCCCAGAACCAACAATAGAGTCTGACATGTGGTAATTACCTCGATTACTATTCCTGAGTGAATATCCTATTTTAAAAGCCAGAATTGAACCCAAATGAATCTCTTACTGTGGGAATTGTAGGCAGCAAAACCAAGCAGAGTTAAAACATTCCCAGCATCAGGATACGTGTTTGCTTTTTCATCGTGATTGTTGCGTGGGGGAGGCAGTAATAGTAGAGCCCTAATTGAGAGCTGCTCACAGGATTGGTTCATTCTCCTGTTAAAAATTTCCCCTCCCTTTCCAATTCTGTACCCACATATTGAAACAAAATCTTCTCATTGCTTTAGTTCAAAAGGGCTCCCCTGGCATTGTAAGTCAGGTCTCAGCTTTTGGGGATGGGGAGAGGCATGGGGCGATAGGGGAGGAGACAGGTGGTCTTTGTGCCTTGGGGTCATTTGCAAGTTGAGGGTAGCCTCAATATCTTATTTTTACCTCATCACATGTGTGTGCAGTACTTGAAGGGGATGGTGTGAAATGTGGGATTAAGAACAAGTAAATTTGGAATGCTTCTATAACTGGCCTTTCCAGACAGAAATAGTGGCTGTGATGAAGATGTGTTATTAGAGAATGACGGCAGGCTCCGAGCACTGCTCTTGTCCTTGTCCCGTGTTCCAGCCCTCCCCTCCACTTATGGGATCCTTTTGGCCAACCTTTTACAAGATGGAGGTGAAGGGGCACAGGATGTAGGAGGTAAATAAAAATGTGTTTATTTAATTTGTTTATTCAGCCAGCACTTATACACCCCTCACTATGTTCTGGGCACAGTTCCAGGTGTTTTATGCATATTCATTCATTTAATCTTTACAATAACCCTCTGAGTAAACTGGCCCGAGAGGTTTTTACTCCAGGTCATAGAATGAGAGTATGACACAGTGGAGATTCAGACCCGGGCTGTGTGGTTCCAGAGTGTGAGCTCTCACGTGAAAGAACTGGTAACATTCAGAGGGCAGTTGAGGAAAGGGAATTCCAGGTTTGGGAGAGAGATGTTGGGTATAAATTTGGGTAGAAATGGAAGAAATCGCTTATTATCTATCACATATATATAGTGTGCGTACGTGTTTGTGACTATGTGGTGTAAGCTTATTATCATACTGAATTGACCTCTTATCCGGTTCTGTATTATAGTTCTCCCGTGGTTGCATTAACACTGTAGTCACCTCAGAGGTTTCTTGAAGAACCAGAAAAGAAATATCCTTAGAAGTTAATATTTTCCAGAAGCTGGAGGAGAGAGTGGCAGCCCAGGAAAAAAACTGGTGTTGGAACAGGGAGGGCAGGGTTTGGTTAGTGACACACCCCTTGCTAAGATATTGACCCTCTCTCTGTATGTTCTTTAGCAAATGGAGGAGATTACATCTATCCTTCTACTTTCAAGGTTATTATGAAGATATACCAAGAAGCAGAGCATAGAACTTAGAGTTGGAAAGACTGTGAAATCAATTAATCCAGTAGTTTTCACTTATTTTCACATAACTCATTTTTTTCAAATGAAGGCAAAAAAGTCAAACACAGTTACTTTGTTTCAAGTAAAAGTGACTTACGTGGCTTGTGCCCCCTTTGTTTGTCCTTTCTGTCCTTGAAGGTGCTTTAAGAATTCTTCAGAGCCTAGTTTGAAAGCATAGTTTAAAACCTACTTCTCTGAGTCAACCTCTTCTGAATATAAGGAAATTTAGGCCAAGACACAGTCAGTGGCTTTCCTGGAGTTGTTTGCTCTTTCCAGTCTCTGAGGGTTTTGTTCCCACCGGGGGAGCCATCTCCCTGCAAAAGCACTCTGAGAAGTTGAAAGCCCACGTCAAAGTAAGCACTTCGGCTGTAATCATAGCTGTCATTTATTGAATACTCCCAATGCCCTGGAGCAGGAGCAGTCCGAGGAGCGTGTGTGACCCAGGGGGTTTGTACAGGTCCTGCACTCACAAGGGCCCGTGCTCTTGCTTTTATGCTCTGCTTTGCCAACTTGGAATTCTTAGTAGTTTCTGAACAGGGTGCCGTGTGTTTTCATTTTGCTCTGGACCCCACCAAGTCTGTAGCTGCTCCTGGCTCCTGGTGTTTATATATCTTGTCTCATTTAATACTCACAAACCATCTTCAAGGTGCGGCTAGTATTATTCCTATTGCACAGTCAAGGACATCAAGAATTTCCAAAAGATCCCATGTGTTGTGAAGGTGCAGACTGGGAAATATAGTCAAGAAATGTTGGTCTCAAAGCCCACCGTCTTTCCAGTTTAGGCTAGTGCTAGTCTAAAGTAAGACTGTGGAGCAGGGGAAAGAAGCTGACAATCAATCCTTGTTTCAGGGAGACTGGGGGAGGGGTAGGGAATGTCAGGGCTGCTGAAGTGCTTCTCTTGGCCACTGGGGGCCATTTCCTATGGATAAATGTCCTTTAGTGTTTGAAGGCAGTTAACTTGACCTTTTTTTTAGACAGTTTATTGTAAGTATTTACCCAAAGATACAGATGTAGTAAAAAGAAGGGCCATATGCACCCCAATGTTCATAGCAGCATTGTTCACAATAGCCAAACTGTGGAAGGAGCCGAGATGCCCTTCAACAGACGAATGGATAAAGAAGATGTGGTCCATATATATACAATATTACTCAGCCATCAGAAAGGATGCATACCCACCATTTGCATCAACATGGATGGAACTGGAGGAGATTATGCTAAGTGAAATAAGTCAAGCAGAGAAAGACAATTATCATATGGTTTCACTTATATGTGAAACATAAGGAATAGCACAGAGGACCTTAGGGGAAGGGAGGGAAATCCGAAGGGGGAGAAATCAGAGAGGGAGACAAACCATGAGAGGCTATGGAATCTGGGAAACAATCTGAGGGCTTCAAAGGGGAGGGGGTAACAGGGTGATGTGTATTGAGGAGGGCACGTTCTGTGATGAGCACTGGGTGTTACACGTAACTAATGAATCATTTAACACTACATCAGAAACTAACGACGTACTATACTGTGGCTAACTGAACATAAAAAAAAAAAGACTGATTTATATAGAATCTTTACTCCACAGACCTGGTAGCTGACCCAACAACTGTGATTTTATTTCTTTACAAAAGGAGAGGCTGAGAAACATTTGTAGAAGGATTTGTTTTGGTTCAGACTATGGAGTAGAGGCAAGCTTAGGATTAGAACTCCCATGTGTTTGCATTTACTTCAGCATTCAGTTCATGTTTTTATCTATTTTTTCACATATAGGTGTAAGACAATATAGTGGTTTTGGAATTGTTTTGATGATAGAAGTTGTAGGAGTAGAAAATACAATTACTTGGCATTCCTTTGTTCACATCTATAAGAACCTAAAACTATGTTCAATCTCCTTTTCCCTCTGTAATTTTCGAGTGTAATTTTTAAACATTTTTTTCATCCAAAGTGTTAGTGAATTTTTTTTTTTATGGTGACCTAGGGTAGAAAATAAGAATTTTTGTTTCTAGAGAAAATTCTTAAAGAACTGAGAATTTCTGGTTCTGATATTCTTGGGCAAAATTATGGCCTAGGTTGTAATCATATCCTTGTATTTGTATAGTGCCTTTAGTCTGTAATGTGTTTTTGTATTTGTTATAGAGAGAAGAATAAGTCAGCAGAGTGTAGGAAAGAAGCAAGTGCTGTCCTGCTATTCTGACAGGACACGAGGAACATGAAGTGAGGGCCCCACGACAAGAGCAAAGCAAGTGAACACAGAGGCAGGGTGCCACACAGAATTCAGGAGTGCAGTGTTTCATTCGGCTAGAGTCCAGTGCTCTGCTTCATCCATTCAGCAGTTATTCGTTGACTCTCTCACAGTATCAAATAAAACCCTTATAAGACTCCAAATTAGACTGCAGTGCCAGATCCAGACCCAAAGTTGCAGATTTATATCGATACCATTTTTTAATGGCAGACTTCCGAAATGTTCTAACTATCTGAACTTCTTTGATCCAGGTCAGAGATGGTGCTTTTCAAAAGAAAAAAAAAAAAAAGACAAAAATTGGAACAGTTTTTTTCCTTATCCAAACTGTTGAATATGCTTTCTTGAAGACTTCTTGGGAATGAAGCCATTTCCCAAGGACTCCCAGAAACACGTCTGTGGAAGAAACAGAATGCATCCCCATCACTAATCCTCACCTAAGTCCTTGAAAACTCAATTAGTGAAGTTCATGCCCAGAATCTGTCAGACAGGTTGTAACCAAGGAGTGCTAATGGCTCAATTCTTTAGTTATCAAAATGTCACTTCATATTAAATGAATGAACTCTAAGTACCCATATGCTAATTGGATTTATTCCGTACATGTTGGCTGTGATCATTATCACATTGAGTATGAACTTTATTGAACGACTCTACAAATTCTCCTTAATTCTCCAAGTTAGGATGGCATTGGGTACTCCTTCACAGAGGTATTTTAACTTCTAGCTAAATGGTGTTTTTAAAGTAAAACTTGAAAGTTGGAGAAAAGGCTGAATAAAAGAGAAAAAGTTAAAAAAAACCATAAAGAGAAGGTTGTGTAAACCAAATATATAAAGCAGTGAAGTCTGCTATAAAGATTTTATTACCTTGAGATTGAAGTTGCCACATTATTGTAGATTTCTCTCAGACACATCTAAATTTATTGCCATATAATGAGTGCACTCACCCCTGTGTAGAACTGAGGGACGTGGGACAAAAGAGTAAAATATAAAATAGCTTCGTCTAGAGTAGAAGCAGGGTTTGAACACTTGTAGAATAACGAAAGACTTGGGGATGGGATGGTGTGTGGTGGCTTCCTCTTCTACATGTGGGATATCCGAGACCCACCCCTACTCATTCTGAAACACAGAAAGAGGCAGGGGACACACCTTTCTGCTTCCTAGAGAAAAGCCGCCTCTGCCTCTCTGTGTAAGACCCAGGACGGCAAATAAAAGTAGCTTGGGCTCAGGGCCTATGGAAGTGGCTTTAGGGGAGCTCTGAGAAGAGCCACGGAAGCCTCCACACCAGTATTTAGATTTTTAAAGTTCTGTCCGATAGCTGTTGACGATTGGATGCAGGGATGGTGTTGCAAGAAGACATTCATGAAACAATTTTAATTATTAAATAGAACATTGGACATTCTTGGTAATTTTTCCCCAATATTTTAATATACCTGAAGCCCCACAAACTGCAGGGTTTTCAGTTTTCTCTTGCTTCCTGAGAGGCCGTATTTGGCAGATGGTCTTCTAGGTCTGCATATGTAGATTACAACTATTTCTCATATATTTCCCCCCCCCCCAGGATATGGGGGTAGAGTGGAGGAGGGAGTTGAGGGACAGGGTAGAGAGATGAGCCCAGTGAGGGATGTACATTTATGAAGAGTAATATGTTATAGTTCTTTACCTTTGCTTTGCAGATCAGTGATACTGGGGAGGAGCTAAGCTCTGTGCCTAAAAGGCCAGATAGCAGCACCTTCCTGTACTCAGTGTGTAACAGGATCAGCTAGAATGGAACAGCCACCTGTAGAAAGTAGCCTCCCCCATGCTTAAAGCTCATTCAGCTCAGTGCTCTCAGCCAGAACCTCCTGTATTGCTAGGGAAGCGTGACAGTGTTTTTATTCAACATTTTACTACAGTTTCTTCCAGGAGTGGTTGCAGCTTAAACACAAGGCAAAACCAAGATGTTTAGGAATAAACCTGAACAGCAGCCCCTTGAGAGGCTGCTGCTAGCAGCACATGAGCTAAGCTAGCACCACACTCACCACCGTTTTATTTTTGGCTAATATACTTTCAACGTTTGCTTCATAATGTAAAAAACAATTTTAAGAATATTTAGTGTAAATCTATCAAGGGCCAGATATAGTGAGAAGTCTAGAAGCACAATCTTGGCAGACATATAGGGAAGAGGGAGATCTGGTGCTGCGCACCGACTTTTCTTCCCTTGAACTTTTGGGCATATGTTCAATTGGTCTTACCTGGATACGATGCCAACCATTGTCTTTATTCATTTAATAAATGGGTCTGTTCTTGCTGCATGATTAAATGATTTACCATATACATTTTTTCTTGCTTTCTTGTTTTGTTTATTAATTCATTCTATTGTACAGCCTTTTAGAAAAGCAGAAGATGAAACGTAAATTTGTTGATCCATCCAGTTTTCAGCAGAAGTTCACCTCTCAGCTGGTATGTCTACCATGCTGGGTGCTGGTGGTGTGAAAATGAAGGGTCCAATGCTCCTCTTCCAGGAACTTTGAGTCTTATCAGAGGATCTTTTAATTCAAAGGGGAGAAACCAAATACTTAATACGGACTTAATAATATGTTGAAAACACAAGGCTTGTTTTGGAATCATACCTTTATTTTGTATTTCATGTCCTGCAGCATTGTTCTACTGAGATTACGGAGTGTTTTATATTTTTTGTGCTTTGTAATACAGTTGAACTGTCCTGACTCTGATAAGGTGTTCAGCCTCACCTTGCTTCTATTCCCTTCTTCCTTGGTTGTTGTGATTTAGATTGATTGGATTTATTTGTTTTCTCAACAGTGGGTTGATTTCCTTTCTAGTTTTTCTTTGCTTTAGATCCAAATTTTTTAGAAAACCTGCTGTTCCCCAACTTCTCCTCCTGGCATCAGGTGGCTCCATGTGGATAGCTCCCACCAGTCTGAAAGAGTTTTTGTCTTGTTCTGAAGCCAGAATTCAGGCTTGGTTTGGCATAATCCTTAGAAGAGTAAATATTTAATGGCACTGGTGCCTTCAATATCTGCTCTGGACTGTTGGTTTTATCTGACACATCATATGTGTGTGTGATTATATAGCATTCATTCATAATCCTTATTTTGGAAAAGGGGAGAGGTTTGGGGTAGTTGACAGGCATCGTGAAATTCTGGAGGCTTTATCATTCAAAGCACCATAGTTGTGCTTTTCTGTTCCCTCTCTCAACATAACAAAAGGCTCAGTGATGGGGACATCCTAAACCGGGGGCGCCTTAGCTGCTCCTCTCATAGGGCACGTGGAAGAAATGAGGAAGGGTTATGGGAGAGGGGTACACTCCTTGGTACTTGTAAAGATCCATACGAATTCATTTTTTCTTCTAATTGACTATAGATGATCGGGGAGAGGATATATGGCGCTCAGCATCATTTTCACATATGTTGGTCTTAGCATTACAGAGGGAGGGGCACCTGGGTGGCTTACTTAAGCCTCTGCCTTCAGCTCAGGTCAGGATCCCAGGGTCCTGGGAATGAGCCCTACGTCGGGCTCCCTGCTCAGCGGGGAGTCTGCTTCTCCCTCTCTCTCTGCCTCTCCCCACCACTCATCTTCTCTCCCACTCTGCTCTCTCTCTAATAAATAAAGAAGTAATCCTTAAACAAGCAAACAAAAATCACAGAGGGAAAAATGCTACTGTTGGAAATAGGATAAAATAGGAACCACGATGATACATGAAATCAGTACATAAATTGTGACGTGTGAGATGAGGCTCTGGTTTGCAATAATGTAAAATTTATGAATAGTTAATTGAGATAGAATCTAGACAAGCTGAAAAAGTAAGAGAGTGATGTAGGGTGGGGGGCAGAGACAGACCTACTGCCACATTTACATCCCTGGATAGAGTTGCTCTCAATTGATAGGAAAGGATTCTGAATCAGAAAAAATTTCAATAATGTATGTTTTTAAAATGCAATATTATAAAAACATGTTTAAAAGTAATTTTTGGAATGTTTAACATCGTGATTTTTCACTATGTTGAGAAATTCTTTGATAATCTCCTTTGCTTTAGTGAGTATATTGCTTTGATTTCTATGTTTTTCACATAATGAACCTAAAGTTTAGTTGAATTAAGCATTCTTCGAAGTAGGTGGGGAAAAGACCTAATTACATGTGGTTACCATATTTTTGATTCTTGATTAAAGACTGTAGTAATATCATCATATAATAATGTGTAGAAAAGTTATATAGAAAACTAACTGAATAAATACAACTAATGACTAATCAATCAACAAATACATATTAAGAAGCTGGATTTTACTATTGCCTTAAAGGAATCACACAGTCACTTCATGTATGTATTTACAAATTTAACAACCTCTGGGATTCACTAATCTGGAGATCATGGATCTACAATTTATTTTATTACATTTTATATCTTAGCCATGTCTGAACTTTCCCATTAGGTAACTCTGTTTCCTGATAGCTATTTTTGGAGGCCTCTGGCTTGTGAATGGGCTTCGAAAACATTAACATGCTGTACTGATAATTAAGATTCAAGTCATTACTATTTTGTCCTCCAGAAATGGCTTGTGGAAGGAAGTACTACAAATGTAGTAATAATGTAATTATTCTTACCAAATGGATTCTATATGTGGCTACTTGTTTCTTCATTAACGCAGTTATGAAATGGCCAAAACAAAACCACCAACTGGCTGTACTCAATCAGTATTTCTTTCTTTTAATACTTTTGTTATATTTCTAATAGTTCCTCAAAAGCTATTGACATAGGTTCAGGTCAAACTTTTTAGAATAGTAGTTCCTAAACCTATAATCAGTTACGGTATTTTTAAAAACACAGCTAAAAACAGAGCTACTCAGTTCTGAGGATGACGATTCAGTGGGACAAGGGTGGAGTCCTGAATCTTTCCTTTAAGCAAGTTTCCCAGGTGATTTGATTCCATGGATTAGTATATGGGAAACTCAGATTTTAGGAATGTCACTATCAGGTAATGGAAACAAGCAAAACCTCTTGACTGACAGCTAGTGGTGTAATTGGGTGGTTCCGATTATGTTCTTCAGAAGCAGCTGATATTACTAGAATGAGGAGAGAGGAACAGCATCTCTCATCTGTTTTCCCTGTTTTATTTACTGA
Organism: Ailuropoda melanoleuca; assembly: GCF_002007445.2. Taxonomy (NCBI): domain Eukaryota; kingdom Metazoa; phylum Chordata; class Mammalia; order Carnivora; family Ursidae; genus Ailuropoda; species Ailuropoda melanoleuca. The sequence goes on along the minus strand of NC_048228.1, from coordinate 48,885,608 downwards.
AGCAAAACAGAATGTAAAATATGTCTTTTTTCTGTTCACTCCTTGTCCCCAAAGGGGAGAATTTTCTTTTGTTATAAATGGATATATCTCAGATTCTTAACTATTTACTATCTAGAACAATTTTGGACAAAGTGTAAGTATATTGATAAATTTCTTATATTCTGGTTGTTTTGGAGTGGACAGTGCATTTGGTCTCTTTAACATGTATGCTGATTTCTTATGACTAATATATATGCCAAATCTGAACACATGCTTTTCCTTAGAAATAATAATAAATAATAAAACAATAAGAAACCTTATTTATGTGATTCCAAACAACAAAATAACTGTCTCCTCTGGAATGTGGCATCAGGGCAAGAATCATCTTTGCCTCTGCCAGTGTATGAGACTGTTCCATGTATGGGTTTATCTCTAAGATGTAATTTAGAGTTGTCCAGGAAGTGCTATGTATTCTCAATAAGGTTTATTTCTGAGATTATCAAAGTATCTTTCATGTTTCTCTCATTTTCATCAGTTCGCTGGGTAGGAATATTGGTTCCGTGGCAAGATGGTATAAGGGGAGAAAGACCCCCATGAGCTCTAATTTGTTCTCTGTTGGGGTTCAGGACAGCCAGGTTCTGCAGGAAGAGGGGCATATGTGCAGGGCCTCAGTCTTGGCCAGTCTTGTTCGAGAGGAGGTCACTGGTACCATATCTGACTTCAAGATTAAGGTCAGGATTACTTCGTGCTAAATTAAGCATATTGTTGGGGGTTGCTGACTTTAAGTAACTTCCAGAGTAATTCATGACCTGTAAGTCTTTGAATCTTAGAACACTTAGGCCCAATTCCCAGACTTTCTTTGATATAGTCTCAACTGAATTAAAATCTTACTGCAAGTCAGGTCAGAACCTAAGTTTGAACAAATTCTGGAGCTATGATATAGGTGAGATGGATGGAATGATGGTGAATCTGATGTTGGGGTGATGACCTTTTTTACTTTGTGGGGAATTGAAATTGGCTTTTGTTTTTTTGGAAGATTTAATATATTTATTTGAGAGAGAAAGAGAGCAAGCGCGCGTGCACGCGCATGTGCATGAGTGGGAGAGGGGCAGAGGAAGAGGGAGGAAACAGACTCTCCGCTGAGTGCAGAGCTGACATAGGGCTCAGTCCCAGGACCCTGAGATCATGTCCTGAGCCAAAGTCAGCCATTTAACCGACTGAGCCCCCAGGTGCCCCCGAAATGTAACTTCTTAATCCCAACACACATCACAGAAGACATCTAGGAAGAGAGCCAGGGATTCCTGGCTAGTACGAGGGCTAGTACAGCCCTTGGATGTTTTGGTATTTTACTTTTCTGGGCCACAGGATTTCTTTGGGAATGCAGTGAAAGTTCAGAAACTTCTCAGCCAGTTTTGCCACCAAATTTGCCTTCTCTGGAACGTGGGTGATCCAGTGGTACAGCCTGGTATGACCTTTCTCCTTGGAGCAGTAGCCACATACAGAAATTTTCATAGAATTTCAAGGATAGGATGAGGCCTGGTTAGGATTCCTGCTCAAATAGAGTGGACTAAAGTAAAACAAATTCCTTTGAACAATTTGGTCCAGTGCCTCACTGACTGTAGATGCTTAATCCTTGCTGAAGTTTAAATTTCGTAAAGCCAGCCGCACACATCTTGGGAGCATTCTGAAGGCCTCTGTGAGAGTGGGAACACTGGTTAGGGTGAGGGGCTTTGTCACAGTGCTGGCCTGCATTCCTTCCTTTGATGAGTCTGCAGGGGCCTAGTCAACAAGTAATGTAATCAAGCATGCGCTGCCTTATGTGCCCCTTGGCACACCGTGTGAAAGCACTTAATATAGTGCAGGAATTAGCTAGCCCGGCCTGGGAAATTTATCCCCTTGCTGGATAGTAGACAAGGAGTATTTTATCAGACTCTCTGCCACTCTTCAGATTTACTGTCTAAACAAAGACTTCTTTGGTTATGCTCAAACTCTGTTTCAGATCGGGCTGTGTATGTTTTGCAGCGAAACAGCTATGTCGTGCTTGTTTAAAGCAGCACAGTAGACTTGGCTGTTCCTTTTTGTATCATAGTACATGTGGTGGATTTCATTCAAGATAGCTACCCATGGCAGCTGGAATGTGAATAGCTCTTTGGTGGTGAGCCTTGGGATGCCAAAAATTAAAGATGTTGATGTGGCCTGGACATGGATTATCTATCTTAGACTCTAGAGTTTAGATCTCTAAAGGGCAAGAACTGTATCTGTTGATAATACCTGCCTTAGCTGCACAACAGGTGTATGATACAGGAAACCTTGACACTCTTTTTATTGAAAATTCTTGTTTTTATCTGTCTGCACTGTGCCAGATCAGTCCACCTTAGTTTCCTCAAACTGCATTCTATCCTTTGCTTTATTTTTGGATCTAGCACATTGTACAGTTTCAGTATTAACTCACATTATTAATCATATCACATGTCTAACCATAGATCGTGGAAAAATGAATAAGTAAGAGGATAAAAGGGGAAAGTATTATTGACATAGTATAGTATTCACCAGCTTCCTTGTGCATGTGTGGGGACCTCCAGGATATATTTATTTTGTATTAGTAAAGCTTTTGTTCCCATTACAGGCAAATTAATGGAACCTTGAAATTATAGCCTGAGGGTAATTAAAAGTCATTTGGAAAGAACCCCAATTATTCATTCATTCGTTCAGAAAATATTTATTGAGCTTCTAGTATGTGGCCAGCATTGTCCTAGGTACTAGGATGCAGTGAAACAGATAGATGAAACGCTATATTCATGGAACCAAGAGTCTTGATGGAGACGTGATTAAACAATTATTAAAGAGAATGGGTAAGGGATGGGCTAATGTTTCAGGCAGGGGGAACAATGTACTTGAAGGCTTTGAGAGAGAGAGAGAGAGAGAGAGAGGAGAAAGAGAGAGAGTGAGAGAGTGAGAGCATATTTGAGGAACTAAAAGGATTTCAGAAGGGCCTGAATGTGAAGTGTGAGGAGGGAAGTGAGGGGGATGAGGTTAAAGAGATAATCCTGGGCTCACTATTGGTTTGAAATTTATCTTAAAGTGGTGGAAATTATTGTGGGTTTTTGAGCTAGAGAGGGATATGATCAGATTTGCAGTCTCATAAAGATATCTGTGTTATGGCTTTGGGGGGAGAACAGAGTAGATGGGGCAAGAGTGAATGACAAAGGCTTTGACCAAGATGGTAGCCCTGGGGTAGAGAGGAGTAGAGATTTGAGAGATATTTAGGAAGGAAGGTCAGTAAGACCTGGTAATTGGAAAGGAATCCAGGATGACTTCCGGGTTTCTGGGCTCTGGCCACCTGGGTGAATGGTGATATGATCCACCGAGAGAGCGAGCACAGGGGGAAGAGCAGGTTTAGAGGAAGGATGATGTAAGTTTTGAACAAACTCACTCTGAGATATCTGTAAAAAGCCAAGGGAAGATATTGATTAAGCAACTGCATTTTAGGGTCTGGAGGTGAGGAGAGAGTCTTGGATGCAGATTCTGAATTAATTGAGAATGTTGCGATAAATCCATGGGAAATAAAGAAACAATCTGAGAAATGGTCCATCGCTTCCTGGTATGTGAAGTTATACCCCAAATAAGAGTAACAGTGCAACGATGTCTCTGGCAAGTTGAGTGATGTAATAAATACTCCCAGAGTCTAGAGAAGGTCAGTAGCTGAGGTAATCATGGACGTTTTCAAGCTAGTGTAGTTTTTTCTAAAATTGACCTCCTCACTTCCACCAGCCTGAAACCCCCAGTGGTCCCTCATCGATCTTAGGATGAAGTCCAAATTCCTTAGCTTGATTGCGAAGGCCCTGTCCTAATTTCGTTCCTCCCCAGTTCACAACTTTTCCCCTTCCACTCTTTTTTTAAGCTCTCATTTTCCAGTTTGGTACCTACTTACTGATTCCCCTGAACGTGAAGCTGCTGCTTTCTTTGGTGGTCTGCCCATGATGGTCCTTCACTGGGTTGCTGGCTTGTTCTTCCATACCTTATGTGACTGGCAACTCCAGTGTATCGCTCAACCAAAGTTCTGGCCGGGTTGTTCTCCTCGTGATGCTTTCCCTCTCTCCTGAAGATAGCATTACTCACTCCTTGCTCTCCTTCTCTCTCTCATACATACTTCTATTAGTGCTTATAGTGCTATCTTTTTGTTTTGTTGTTTGCTTTTGTTTGCATTTCTGTCACCCCCTTCCAGACTTTTAAGTTCTTTTTTTTTTTTTTTAAGATTTTATTTATTTATTTGACAGAGACAGAGACAGCCAGCGAGAGAGGGAGCACAAGCAGGGGGAGTGGGAGGAAGAAGCAGGCTCATAGCGGAGGAGCCTGATGTGGGACTCGATCCCATAACGCCGGGATCACGCCCTGAGCCGAAGGCAGACGCTTAACCGCTGTGCCACCCAGGTGCCCCTTAAGTTCCTTATTGACACCTTATTGACAGTGACCAATTTTTTCCCCGTTATGTACCGAGAATCTAGCATAGTGTTTGGCATGTTCAAGATGCTCAACAAATTCTGAACTGGAATGATTACATTAAGCTTCAGGTCTACATAGAGGGTAGATTATAGGAATATAAGAACTATTGAAAGGATTTTTGTGTGTCTAATAGCTTCAATAGCACTGATTACAAACTCAGTGCTGTATACTTATTGTTAGCAATAATGGGATTAATCTAATCCAGCTAGATCAGTACTTATACACTTTTGGGCTTCATTGTCTCTGGAATCAATTTGATTCCAATCTTAGGTTTATTTCCCATCCTTTTGTCTCAAAAAGTTGAAGTTGTCAAAGTTGTGACCAACTCCAAAAGCCTATTCAATTTAGTAATATTCCATTATTCATAGACAATTATTGAATGTCTAATGGGTCCAGGCACTGAGGGTAAGGGAAAAGACATGGCCCCAACCTCAGACAGTTTATAGCTTCAGGAGAGAGTGTGCTAGAGGTTTTAGTGCTGGTAGCCATTATTTCTTGCTGCCATTTAAGCTGGAGCACCAAGTAAACCAAGCTGTTGGTTCTACTATTTTCTGGTTTCTTTCAGGTATTATTAACACAGGAACTAAAAATGATTTTTTTTCTTAAGCTATGCAAATTTTTGAAGATTTGCTGCATTCTCATGTGCTTTCATTGTGCCTTGGGTGAAAATGTTTTTTCGGAGGATTAGTTCTTTCCAGCATTAAAATTCTCATATTGATATATAATCATGTAGGATTTGATATGGAGGTTTAAATTTATAGAAAACTTCTCAACTAGATCCCTTTGATCAAGCCAGACACAGCTTTAGACTTTTTGTCTCCGATCAGCTTTCCTTGAGGATTCCTTACCCCATCTGGACTATTTTTCTCTATTCCTTTCCCCTGCTTCCACCATTCCCACCCACACCATAGAGTTATTATACTATTTCTTTTGATATAAGGCAAGGAGCGCATTTGCGTCTTTATGATGCTAGAGGAATTAGGTAGCCTGGTGAGAGGAATGACTATTGTGTTAAAAATATCTGTGCTCAGTCTTCATAATAAAAGCAGCATCGGCAGAAGCCCAAACTGCTCAACATTCCTGAAACTGCAGTTTGTACCATGTAGAGAAGAAGATGGTATGTTAGCCTCAGAAAGGCACGTCGCCTCTGAGCCTCTTCCCAGGGCTGAAATCTGCAACGCAAGGAACTTCAGAGCGTTTGAACGTCGTGCCAGGTAGTGACTAGTAGCGTAGATTTGATTGGGAAGAAAAAAGTTAACTATTAATTACTTATTGAGGCATGTATCCTACAAGAATGGGGAGATCTCAAATTATTTTGCCGTCATTAGCTAGAGTTTTAAATCAAGAACTATGTAATAACTTCAGCATGGATTTAAGTAGTTGCTGATAAACAGGTGCCTGGGACCATCTCCATGGGGATAGTTTGCTTTATTAAGTGAACTCGCTAAACAGGCTTTTAAAGCTCTGTCTTATTTCCTTGTGGTCCCAAACCTAGCCTGTGAAATCCCTTTGTTTTCCCTTACTATGTATGGTTTAAGGTCTGGAAAGCCGGTGCCCTGTCAGTACTGGCTTGTGTTTCTTGGTTTTTCACCAGATCTGCTACCATTAGGTGTCCTTGTGCAGACCAGGGCCCCCCCGAAGAGGATGTAGGCAGTCAGGAGAGGCAGCCAGTGGCTATTGACTTTTACTTCAGGTTTGGCTGAGAAAACGACCCCATTCCTATTTCATTTGAGAATTCATTTAGTGTTCATACAAATATCAGGTCTGTTTGGTGCCCTTTATTAAAAGAAAACAAACAAAGTATCTCTGGCAATAGAAGCAATGCATGGCCACCGTTCTGAATCTGGTATTCAGAGCTTTTAGTGCAGCAGTGCAGAACTCTTGGTAGGTGCAGGGCTAATGTTTGTGGATTGAATGCACGAATGGCCATCTCAGTTTAAATACTGCAGAATTGTAAGCTCCTTTTTGGACTAAGGCAAGGAGACAACTAGAGGAATAGGAGTGTCTGGAGGTGCAGGAGAGAATAACTTTAGGTTAATTTAGGTAATTCAGCAGACAGAAGGGGATAGATAGAGAAGAGATGAAGAGAGAGTTTCCTGGGACAGAAGAAGGACTGTCTGTCTTCCGCTGAGAAGCTGAGAACAAATGGCCGTAGGTTCAGGCAGTAAGTTTTGGGGCCGTGGGAGAGCGATTTGATGCAACTGGGGTGGTTTGCACGTGATGACGAAGGGTCTATAGGGAGAGTGGTTGAAGTTGGGCAGGGCCACTGAGTGGGATGGGAATTTTGATTTGGATTGGCTAAACCAGGGCAGATGCTGGGGACTTGCAGAGAAGTAGTTCTGCCAGATGGTTACATGTTTGCAGGTTTAGATTTGGAGCTGTCTGCTGGCCTGACACCTCACTTTGTTCTCTCTAGCTCCTTGATATTTTACTTCCCAGCTGCTCCCCCATTTGCAAGTCAACCTAAACCCCTCCAGCTAGATGCCTAATCAGTTGCTCTGCCCTTTTAACTTCAGCTCTAACTCCTAACTATGGCTCTTGTCCTTCCATAGCTCAGTGGTTTTGCAGATAGATTTCTGGGTAAGAGATCCATGGCAGTACCCAGCCCTCAAAGCCTTCTCTTCTTTCCTGCCTCTGAGCAGGCAGCCCTCACTGTTCCAGCTTGTGGGTTGGGCTTAGACAGAAGGAGCAAACCAAGGATAAATAAAAGGATAAATGACCTGGTCAAGGGTCCAGCTGTGATGTGAAATCACAGACATGCAGCGGAGGCTCTTGTAGGCATCTTAAACGTTTCTCTAATTGTGTGCAGCAGCCCTGAGACCTCAGATTTGGGGTTTGATCCAGAGTTAGTGGCTTGTGGGGAGCTATTTGACAAGATACATGGATGAAGAAGATAAGAAGATTGGCAGGAATCTCACTCATTCTGTGGGGTCCACAGTGGGGTTGGAGAGATGCCAGTGACATATAGGCTGATAGACTGAGAACAGAGGAGGTGACAGATGATCGAGATCCTGGTAGGGCCCAGGGTAGGGGGAATTACGAGTAGATGTGGAACTGGGAATTCTCACCCCCAGTTTTATGGATTGTAGATAACTCTTCTATCTGTCTCAACTCTCTCACCTTTTTTGAGCCATAGGTATAGACTGAGGATTCACAGTCACATTAGAAGGTTGGATTAGGTGACCAAAAAGAGCTTTTCAAAGCCCATGATTCCATTATGTTCTAAGTGAAGAAAGAAAGAGAAAAATTAAATGACTCACTTGATCAGCGATGACAACAGAAACACAGTATGTCTTTAGTTTTGTTTTGGCTTCTTTTCTTTTTATTAGCCTTGTTCATCTTGCATGTGCATTTTCAATATTTGACCTGGAGAATTCCTGAACTGTGCGTCTGGGAGGGCATGGTGTTCTCTGACCATTATCGATGGTCACTGATGCCACTATTGAGAGTTTTTCCTTTCTTTCTTAATGGTGTATCTTATGATTCTTTTCCTCAGAAGTAGTTATTTCAAAGTCAGGCTTCCATTATAGGTATTCATGCAGTGAGGGCTCTTTGACAAGTTCCTTTAGAACGTAACTAACAGGACTATTTTTACCTTTATGGTAGGCATGTGTCGTGATACATGTTCTGAGTTCTTAAGAGCTGCTGGATGCATACAAAGGAGTAGCATCCTTTCTTTGGACCTCAGATTCTTTATTTCTCCTCCTCTTAGATGCTCATCATGGAGACTTTGGCCTTAGAGATTTTTCCTTCATCTGTGACCCATTTTCTCCAGTTTATTTTCCTATCACTTGTCCCCCCCTTCTCATGTTGACAGGATATCACTGTGGCTTCCAAGTGGTGGGCCTGTCATCACATCATTTTTACTTGTAGGATTAGTTTTGGTCTCTTGGAAGTCATTGATCCATTACTTCGCAATGAGAGAAGAAAAGTGGAAAGCCCAAGAAACTCAAAGAAAGTTGCTGCTCTCTCTTTTTTCTCCTGCCAGAATTGCTTCTTCGTGATAGAAAACTCCAAAGGTGTTTCTGTGAACTTGGTTCAATACTGTGCGCTTACCTACCAGTTTAAAGCCCCCTTGTGACCTAAATCTATATGTGACTTATCAATTATAACAGCATATTAATAAATGATGGTTTTCATGTCCTAGATATGGTAATAGGTGCCTTATATGCATTATTTTATTTAATTTTCAAAACATTGTCTGAGGTAGGTGCTGTTACTATCCCTACTTTATAAATGAAGAATCAGAAGTTGGAAAGTTAAACCACTTATTGAAAGCCATTTAGCTATGGGTGGGATTTGAGCCCTCATGCCTAAGTTCAGAGTTTAAGGAAAATGCTCCTTTTTTTAATACTAATTTTGATAGCCTGAAAGGATGGTTGTGTACTGGTAGCATTTGATTGCATAAAATTGTTCTACCATAAGTGATGTGATTGAGCTGACTATAATATATTTGAGACATATAGTAACAAACCATATTTTAAAAGATAAACAAAAACCAAAAGTTCCTCCCTTCACTTGCAAATGGAAACAAATTTTGATCCACTTTCCTGATGCCTTTCTCAAGTAGCATTTGTTTCTGAAACTCTTACTATTATACTCAATTTTTCTCTTCCATTTTTGCCTCTTTCCATTTTTTTCTGGTTTTTTTTTCTCTTTTCTTTTTTCCTTTTTCCTGCTCTTGTGTTCCCTATTCTTTGAAAAAAATCTCTCAGTATATCTTCTTAGTAGGAGTTTCAGGTACATGCATGAATTATTTATTGTTACTGTCCTGTGTTTCTGCAGTGGATTTGTGGAGAACTTTCTCATGAGGGCACCCTCTGTAATTATTAATGACAGTTACAGACTGATCTGAGGAAGAAGCTTAGAAACATTGGGCTGTTTCTTGCAAAATTCTGAATACCTATGTAAGGATAAGATGGATGGCATTCCGGGAGATACCTTGTTCCCAGAGGGGTGTACCTATGTCAGGAGCCCAGGTCACGTGCAATAATTTTATCACAAGCACAGACTAAAGGTTCTAGAAGTGTTTTGATTTTGGGTATGTTAAGAAGTGTCCATTTTTGTCTTCTCAGTAGTGTCCATTTTAAACGGATCATATCTCAAGGGCTATGTGGTTGGGCATATGGTTGGGCAGGTTGTGCACTGCACAACCCTAAAGGATGCCATTTACATTTCCACATAACTGTATGTGGAGTCTGGACTGAGGGTATACAGTCAATTCTCATTATCTGCAATAGTTATATTCTCTAAAGTCACCATGAACACTGAATTAGCAAATATTGAACCATTGTTCCTGGAGGAAATATAAGGTAGGGGTCCTGTGAGCCTTTGATCACAACATTTTTTTTAAAATTTAAATTCAAGTTCATCACAACACTTATGAATTGATCAGGATATGAGCTTGGTTTATGTGTGTTTCTGTTTAAGGACACCTTATTTAAAATATTTTGTTGAATCATTAACACTGAACTCCTGGCCAACAAGACTGTAACTCATGTCTTAACAAGGCTTATGCAACATACATATATTCTCTGTAAAGCACATCACAACCTTGTTGAGTTTAGGAACACTAGACAGCATTTCAGCGCTACGCTTGGAGTCTGTTTTAAATAGCAAAATCACCAACAAAAAACCCCCAGAAAAATGTGGAAAAAAAAACCACGACACAAAAAGACGGCAAAAAAAAGACACTTTTTTTTTTTACATTACGGAAGCTAAAACATGATGGTAGATAGTCACCTCTAACCTCAGCTGGGAATGTGCATTTCAGCTAGCTCAATTTTTTTGCCCGTCTGTGCATGTCCGTGAATGAACATGAAGGTATGTAAGTATTGATTTGGAGGTTACAAATACATTTTAGCCAGTAGGTGAATTCCCAAATATGGAATCCATGAATAATGAAGATCAGTGACTATATGTTTTTTTAATTAAAAACTGGCAGAATACAAGGGAGATGGTGGGCTGGGACTGATCTTATGAAGGTTGGATTATAGCATTTAGAGTTGGAAGGATCTTTAGCTGCCCCCCAGCCTAATTTTTTCAGTTCTTAGATGAGGAAGAAGCTCAAAGACGTGACTTATTGAAGGCCACACAACCGGCTAATGCATGTCAAGCAAACATTTGAGCTGGAGTAGTAGTTCAGGGGGACTCAAGTCTTGATGTATCACACTGATGTCCTGCATGGTTGAGAATCTCCACAGGGCTCTCTGTTTTATTGAAATGGGGGGAGGGGCAAAGAAGATGATGTCACTAACCAACTCTTCCAAATCTGGGCTTCTCTCTCAATCCACTGGTGGCAGCTATAACAGAACACTATAGATGGTATGGCTTATAAACAACAGAAATTTACTTCTCATAGTTCTAGAGGCTGGCAAGTCTAAGATCAAAGCCCCAGCAGATTCGGTATCTGGTGAGATTTGCTTCCTAGTTCATAGATGAACATCTCATTCACTATAACCTCAGCATGGTAGAAGGAACCAGGTTGCTCTCTGGGGCCTCTTTTATAAGGGCACTAATCCCATTCTTGAGGGCTCCACCCTCATGACCTAATCACCCCCAAAGACCCCCATCTCCAAATGCCATCATATTAGGGATTAGGTTTCAACATATGAATTGGGGGGATACACAAACATTCAACCTGTAGCAGCTTCCCACCCCATTTGTTTAATTCTTCATTTGAGACCTTTTTTTTTTTTTTGCATATTGATTTTGTGCCAGAACAGTGGTAGGTGCTAGAATATTGGGGGTGAATGATACCTCATGAGAAGCTAGTATCCAGTAGAATGCCTTCACAAGAGGCGGGGACACCAGCACACACAAGGCTTGAAGCCACTGGCACTGTACCATCTGGAAGAAAAATTCCTTTCTCAGCAAGAAAAGCTAAGGGACTAGACTTAATGTCATTTCTCAAAATCCTAAGAAGCCTCTCTCATGTCATCCATTTGGCAATGGGTTTCCTGGGCTGGATTATTACTTAAATGGCTTTTATAGTCCTTCGGTTCATTTTTTTTTCTCAGCTAAAGAAAAGATGTGAAGCCTTTAACAGAGTCTAATGCTACCCCCTTACATGGCCACAGTAAAATGTCCAAAGGCCCTTTATAGGCCCTGTTGGTTCTAGAGAATTATTTGGACTAGTGATTCTTATTTATTAAATGCTAAGTAAAATAACTTCTTTAATTATATGTATGTATCTGTGTATTTCTGTCTGCATGTAAATACATATATATATATATATTTTTTTTTCTTTTCTCAACCATAAAGAATGGAAGAGAGAATGTTTGTGTAGCTTTTCTTGAAGATTGTAGATTTTTAATATTTTTGTAATTAACGTGTCAATTATGTTCATTATGCTTTTACTCCAAAGATATGACATTCTCATCTACTTAAGATTGTTCATTTATTTTTTTTCTAAAAATTTATTTATTTATTTGAGAGAGGGAGAGAAAGACCGTAAAAAGGGAGTGAGTGCAAGCATGTGGGGGAGGGGCAAAGGGAGAAGGAGAGAGAGAATCTCAAGCAGACACTGCGCTGAGCATGGAGCCCAATGCAGGGCTTGATCTCATGACCCTGAGATCATGACCTGAGCCAAGTCAAGAGTCAGGCGCTTAACTGACTGAGCCACCCAGGTGCCCTAAGATTATTCATTTATGAGTGACTCCTTATCCTCTCTTAGAACTGGAGATGACTGACAAGGGAAACTAAGTACTGTCTGGGGAGGCTGGATTAAGCCCTAAGAGAAAGTGCCCCACATCTGGTGTGTATCATTTTGGCACTGGCAGATGTCTTTTCACTCACTCTCTGAAGGAAGGATGAACTTTAGCATCTGGATTTGAGGTATGTGCGTGGCAGTGTGAGTAATGGTTAATAGCATATGCCATAGAGTTAAGTTGAACTGGGTTCTATCTGTTTTCCATGTGATCTTGGGCACGTTACTAAGACTTTCTGCTTCCAGAGTCTTATCTGTGAAATGGTGATAATAAGATGAAGCTCACCAGGTTGTTTTAAGAATTAATATAGGTAATTGCATACATGCTTAGTGTAGTGCCACATAAGGAAGGCTGGATCAGTAGATTTTTGGTAGTAGTAAGTGGCCAGTAAGTCTGGTTATTATTAGTGCCCATGGGCACTTTTTGTGCACTGGTCTAATCTAAGGTGGGAGCTTCCAATCCTAGACTCCCCCATCAGGTACTTGCCTGCCTCCTGTAGTTGGCCTCAGGCTGAGCGGTGTTCTGCCTCCAATCTTTTGCCTGTGGAGAGCCTCACTTCCAGTTTCCCTGGAGGCTCTGGTGTCAAACAGCCCGTCACTTAGCCCTGCAGCTGCTCTCATTTTGAGTAGCAATAGTGATCATCACATCTAATAAACACTACTCTGGTCTGTATTTTTATTTTGTGCAAATGTGGAGCTTAGCTATGAGAGGTAAGGATGGTCATAGAGAGCAGTTTGGCTCCAAGGCCAAGAACTGAGTTGTTTTGTTTCTGGAGGGCCCTATGCCAATATCTGGTGAGGATATTGTCAGAAGATTAGGGAAGAGTAACCCAGGGATCAGCTGTATTACAGATAAGCCCTGACGTTCATCCAGGATGTGTGTAGAAGACTATACCCAAAGGGTTATGCAATTTCTTTTAACTGTGAGCTCTTGTTGCCTGTTTTCATAATCAGATGGTTTTTCAACCCTGATAAAAAGATCACAACTATTATGTAATAATTCCTTGTCACATACCACTGTATGTTTTGAACAAGTGACTTAATCTCCCTGAGCCTCAGTTTCTCTTGCTGTAGGTGGGATATTTTTAGTACCTATCTCTTATGGTTGTCCTGAGAATTAAATGAGATAAATATGTGCAAATGAATGTGCAGGAGATAATGTGAGATCACAAACTTAGCACAGTGCTTGCCTTTTATCAGAGTAAGCATTTGATAAAGATTAGCTGATAATGTGTGAGTTGCTATTGAACTATGGTTAATAATTAAAAAAAAATAAAGCTTGATCTTCCTTAATCTTAAGTAAGAAAACACTGGCTGAATTCTGAGGATCTCTCTATTCCTGGGATTTATAAGCAGCTATCTCGTGTGTGTGTTCACACACGCATGCACACTGACAGGCAGGTCTGCGTATCTCTATAATTGCATTAGAATGATCTAGCTCACTGAGAGTTCACAACTGGGGTCTCATGGACTTGCCTAGTTTGGGAAAGTGATGAAGTGTTCTTTGGAGGTGAGTCATCCCTTCCACTTCAGCTGCCAAAATAATATGCTGCCTTCTGCAAGCAGTCCCCAGAGAGGAGGTTAGCACAGTGCTATCCTCGGATAGGCAGGCAGGTAGGTATTGGACCCAAAGCTGAAGAACAGGGCCTTGGTGTGTCATAGCAAGGATACAGAAGAATAAAGAAGGAATTTAGGGCATAACCAAAAATGAACACTTAGCAGACTATTGACTGGACAGAGAAAATTTGATGGGGTATGTGATAAAATCATTTTCCAAAGTTTTTCTCCTATTTTATATTTAGCATCCCCTCCACACAAGTTACAACTTTTTAGCTATATTTAGACATAAAAAAGCAATTTTCAGGAGACCTGAGCCGACATTTCACAGTGCGATGCTCTGTTAGTGGGGAAGAGTCTGGGTTATAGAATATGAAGAATGTGCTAAGCACTGAATGCTGCATTAGTATGAATAAAATAATTTTTTAGCTTTTAAAAAAGATTATAGTTAATAACACGGTATTGTATAATTGAAATTTACTAAGATTAAAAATGGAATGTTCTCAAAAAAAAAAGATAGATATATGAGGTGATGCATGTGTTAACTAAGTAGATGGGAGGAGTCCTTTCATAATGCATACATGTATCAAGTCACCATGACGTACACCTCAAATATCTTACAATTTTTATGTAAAAATTTAATATGTATGTGTAAATGGTAGTGACTCTTTAATAAATATAAGCAAAATAACATATTCGCATCTACCAAATTAATTAAATGTTCCTTAATAACCATAGCTATTTAATCATGTTCAAATTTCTAATTGTTTTTGTTTTCCTTTGGTTTGTTTGTAAAGACCTGTATTAGTGCCAGAGATTGTGGTTGGTTGTTTTCCATTTTTTTATTATTTAATATACTTATTTTTTGAAGTTGTGCTTTCCTTTTGTGTATCTAATGCAGATGCCCTCAATGTAAACTGGACTAGCCTCCTAGCTCTTCCAGGAACTTGTTGAATGGCCATGAGCAAATTACTTCATTTCTCTGAGCCTCAGTTTCCAAATTTGTAAAATGATAGTGTTGAGCTAGAAGACTTTTAAAGTCATCTCCAGTTTTCAGATTTTGCAATGACCTAAACTATTAGCCAGAAAAAAAGGGATATTTAAACTGTTTTTTTTTTCTTTTAAGAGAGAATATGGATTTTGGAAACGTCACAAGTCAGAGCCACAGATAAAATGTTGGTTGATGGGCCATGATGGGCTGGGAGAGTCTTGTTGTTTTTCTGGAAGAAATTCTACCCTCATGGAAGTTGATATTTGACTTATTGCCTCTAGAGTATACAAACTATCCTTTTTACCCTTATTTTAACTGATGAGCATGGTCCAGGCCCGAATTGAAGTGAGTTATGTGGGGAAAACACTTATTTGGGATTATGTTTTAAAAATTTGTTAGATAGGGGAATTCCCTTTTAGCTATGGTAGACTCTGTTATGTCAAACCAACTCTCTCAGGAATAACAACTAGAAAATATGGACAAAATATGAAAAACCTTCTATTTAAAGGCATAAAAGGGCTATTAAGATAAAAAGAAATTACAGGACCAAGATCTCAGAGGGGATGTGTCCAAAAGCAGTGGTTGAGAGGCTAAGAAGTCTGGCACAGCTTTTAATACAATAATGGGGCTAATGGAGGATCAAAATGGGACTAGGGCCTACCTGAGAATGGTGATGGTAAATACCGAAGCTTTCATTTGAGAACTTGAAGGGCTGTGCCCTGGGAATGAGTGAGCAGGAAATAACAGAAATCTCTAGTTGGATTAAAATGGTTTGGAATTACTGATGCCTTTAAGCCATCTGCTTACCAGAAGTAAAATTATTCCTCTCCAGAAGAAGATAACATCATCCAGAGCCTCCAGTGATCTCCACCCCTTTTTTATATAAAATATTCTGTACTCAAGTAGAAATAGCCTGTCATATAACAAGACAAGATGAAACTAAAAAAATAATTTTAAAAAATATAACAGAAGAAGACCCACGAGGGTCTCAGATAATAAAATTATCAGATTTTCAGACAGTCTTCATAACAACTATGATTAATATGTTCAATGAATTAAAAGGTAAGGCTAAGGGGCGCCTAGCTGGGTCAGTGCGAAGAGCATGTGACTCTTGATCTTAGGGTCATGAGCCCCATATTGGTGTAGAGATTACTTAAAGAATAAATTATTAAAAAAATTAAAGGTAAGGCTGAGAATTTCAGTAGATAACTGGAAACCAAGAAAATGAACCAAATAAAACTATATAATTAAAAAAATACAACTGAAATGAAGAACTCAGTGAATGGTTTTAACAGTAGATTTGACACAGTTGAAGTGAAGTAGTGAACTGAATGATAAAGCAGAAGAACTTATTCAGTCTGAAGCACAGAGAACAAAAAGAAAGGAAAATACAGAAAACAGTGTAAGAGACAAATGAGATCTGGTGAATACGTTCAGCATTAATGTAATTGGTGTACCAGAGAGAGAAGAGAGCTGGAATGGGAAAGCAACATTTAATGAATAACTAGTGAGAGACAACAAATAATCACCTTGAACCCTATACTGGATAAAGGACAAGAAAAAATGTTAATATAAATACTGAGAATCAAGAAAAGAGATCATAAAACCAGCCAGAAAATAAAGACATATTACTTTGAAAGGAGAAACAAGTTACTAGGACGATTTTTCAAAAGAAACAATGAAAGCCAGGAAACAATGGAAAGATGTCTTTAAAGTTGTGAAGGAAAACAATTGACATTATAGAATTCTATACCTAACAAGAATGTTCTTCAAACATAGTTTGCAGACAAACAGAAACTGAGAGAATTTATTGTTAGCAGATCTACATTAAATGAAATCCTAAAAGGTGTTCTTAGGCGGTAGGAAGCACACAGGGAAGCTCAGAGATATAGGAAGGAATGAAGAGTAACAAAAAGGGTGATATGTGAGTAAATCTACATTTAAATCTATATGATTATTGACTATTCAAAAATAATAAAATAATTTTAAATATACATATAGAATTAAAATATACAACAAACAGCCCTTGGTTTGGGAGGGGCTAGATGGAGAAAAGGTGTTCTAAAGTTCTTGTATGATCTAGAAAGTAGTAAAAAATACTAATTTAGGGTAGACTTTAATAAGTCAAGAGTGCATGTTGTAACCCTGGAGTAGCGAAAAAAATAGTTAAGGAATACGTAACTAACAAGAAAATAAAGGGGGAAATAGAATAATAAAAATTCTTCAGAAATCCAAAATAAGGCAAGAAGAGAAAAAGGAACAAATATAAAGCAAATAATAAGGTGGAAAATTTAACCATAAATATATCTGTAATTCCATTAAATATAAACTATTAAAGCTTTCCATCAAAAGATAAAGATTATCAGACTGGAAAAACAAACAAACAAACAAAACTTAACTATAAATTGCTTGCAAGAAACCCATCTTAAATATAAAGATTCAGAAACATTGAAAGTAAGAGTTTGGAAAATGAAATACCATTCAAACACTAAACAAAAGAAAGTCATGTAGCTTATGATATCTTTTTACAAAAATTATTCCTTCCTTATGTATGTATGTATATATGTATGTATTTAAGAGAGAGAGAGACAGAGCGAGCAAGAGGAGGGGCACAGGGAGAGGGAGAGAAACTGACTCCCTGCTGAGTGCAGAGCCTGAGGAGGGCTTGATCTCATAAACCTGAGATAATGACCTGAACCAAAATCAAGAGTCAGATGCTCAGTTGACTGAGCCACTCAGATGCCCCTAGCTCATGATATCTTAAGGCAAGAAGAATTACTAAGAATGGCATTTCAATGATTAAAGAATTAATCCACCAAGAATATGTACTTCTTTTAAATGTGTATATACCTAAAAACATGGCTTCAAAATACGTAAAGCAAGAATTGACAGAACTGCAAGAAGAAATAGACACAATTAGAATGGGAGATTTTAACATATCTTTACCAGTAACTGATAGATAAATGGACAGAAAAATCAGAAATGTAGAATATTTGAACAAATTAATCAGCCTGTCCTAATTGATATATTGTATGTAGAACAATGTACACAATAGCAAAATATGTTTCTTTCCAGTGCACATTGTACATTTGCCAAAAATGAACATATGCCAGGTATAAAGTGGTCTTAAATTTCAAAAAATTAAAATCTAGAGAGTACACCTTGGAGCACTGAGAAACCAATGAGAAATTAATGACAAAAGCTACTTTGTAAATTCCCAAATATTTTGGGACAAAAATCAATATTTTTAGATATAATAGGTCACAGAAGAAATCACAAGAGAAATTAGAAACCATTTTGACCAGAATGATAGAAATACTATATATTACAGCTAACTCATTAAATATAGAGAAATTTATTTATTATTAAAGATATGCATAAAAATATACATAAAAATAAAGTGCACCTGCTGGCTCAGTCTGTGGAACATGCAGCTCTTGATCTCAGGGTTGTAAGTTTGAGCCCCACTTACAGGGTTGTAAGTGCAGAGATTACTTAAAAAGACACATATAAAAATAAAGTTTTAGGGGCGCCTGAGTGGCTCAGTCAGTTAAGTGTCTGCCTTTGGCTCCTGTCTTGATCCCAGGGTCCCGCTGCTCAGCTGGGGGAGTCTGTTTCTTCCTCTCCTTCTGCCCTTCCCCGACTCATGCTCTCTCTTCCCCTCTCTCAAATAAGTAAATAAAAATGTTTAAAAAAATAAAATAAAATTTTGAAAAGAAGGGCTGAAAAATCTCAAGAAGTTGGAGAAAAGAATAATAAATGAAGTAGAAACAAAGTAGAACAAAGAAAGTAGAACAAAGAAAGTAACGATTATAGGAAAAGATATTAATGAAATAGAAACAAGTACACAATAAAAAGAACCAACAGTGTCATAACCTTGTGTTTTTGGAAAGACAAGAAAAATTGATAAACTTCTTATGAGACTGTATTCTCTGACTCTGAAGAATTATTATTTCAGCCAAAAAATGTATTCCAAAATCAACAGTGCTGCTTAGCCATTGTCTTTTATTTTCCCTCTTTCTCCTTCTTATTTAAAAAAATTAACATACATGTAATTTTTAAAAAAAATACTAGTACTTTTGTAGACTTTGTATATCTTTGCTCAGTCAGCTTTAAGAGGAAATTACTTTTTTTCATTATAAAGTGATATGTGTTCATTGAACAAAGTATAAATATGCAAAAAGAAGATATACTGGAAAATGTTGAATCCCAGATAATAATTGCTTTTGATGTATATTCTTTGAAGCTCATTTCTTCCTCATAGATTCTCAAATATTCACAAAAATGGGATCAGTGTCTATTCTGTTCTATAATTTTTTTAACTTAATATATTTGTAATGACTATTTTTCCATGTCATTAAATATTTTTTTACTGAATAACTTTAATAATCACATGACCTAATTTACTCAAGTGTGCCAGTTACCTGTGTTTAAATATTTAGGTTGTTTGCAAATTTCTGCTATTATGAATAGTGCTGTAGATAATCATTCTTGTAACTAAATCTTTGTGCAAATCACTGATTATTTCCTTTGGATAAATACCTGGCAGTAAAATTGCTGAGAGGAAAAAAAATTCATTTTTAAGGCTTCTAGTATTTATTGTTCAATTGCCTTCCAGAATGATTGTGCCAAGTTACAATCTCATCAACATCAACAGTGTGTGGGAGTATCCATGTCCAACACTGTCTCTAACATTAGGCAAAATCTTTTAATATAAACTTTGCCTAATTATCTTATCCTGAAAGTGCTGAGTCAGTGTTTCCCAAAGAATGACAGTAGAGGGCATTGAAGCAAGAGAACTTAGAAAAATGCCTTACTCTGGGTAGAGAGCTCCCAGAAGGGGCAGTGATTGGAGTAAGGGTGTTCCTCTTCTTCTTCTTTCTTTTCTTCTTTCTTCTTTCTTCCTTCTTCCTATCTTCTTCCTTCTTCTTTCTTCATTTTTTTTAAGGATTTTATTTATTTGACAGAGAGAGATACAGAGAGAGAGAGAACACAAGCAGGTGGAGTGGAAGAGGGAGAAGCAGGCTTCCTGCTGAGCAGGGAGCCCAATGTGGGTCTCGATCCCAGGACCCTGGGATCATGACCTGAGCCGAAGGCAGATGCTTAACGACTGAGCTGCCCAGGCACCCCAAGAGTGTTCTTCTTGTTCAGTGATTTGCACAGTTAATTTCTAAGAGCTGTTCAGGGGCCAGGAGCCATATACAAGCCAAGAGAGGTGAAAGCATGGTTGTTTTTTATTCTGTACTTCAACTGTTAATATTATCATTAATTTTATTTTTTTATTATGTTTACATAGATAACATAAAGTCACTCACCTGAGGTGAGTGCAGTGGGGTGAAGGGAAGCTTAAGGAACCTTGTGGGGTTTTTAGAAGCTCTGAAGTCATATCATGACTACATGCTGGGCTGTTTTGGAAGTCAGCAAGCCTTCATGAACTCAACAATTATGAAGCACTTTTTTGTTGTTGTTGTTGTTGTTTTGGGGTTTTTTTTTCTTTTTCTTTTTCTTTTTTTAAGTTTTTTTTTTTTTTTAAAGATTTTATTTATTTATTCAACAGAGATAGAGACAGCCAGCGAGAGAGGGAACACAAGCAGGGGGAGTGGGAGAGGAAGAAGCAGGCTCACAGCAGAGGAGCCTGATGTGGGGCTTGATCCCGTAACGCCGGGATCACGCCCTGAGCCGAAGGCAGACGCTCAACCGCTGTGCCACCCAGGCGCCCCAATTTTTATTTAAATTCCAGTCAGTTAACATACAATTACAAAGTACTTTGAAGTTTACAAGGCTTTTTATAAATTTCTTATTGATAAAACTATGTAAGAACTATATTAAAAGAGATTTTTTTATAACGCACCTGGAACCCAAACTTCTATAGCACTATTTTTTAATTGCTGTGTTCTTTTTTTTATGAAAGTAATAATGTGCAGTCTTAAAAATCAAATAGTAAAACAAGACTTGTAGTGAAAAATAGCAGTCCCCTAGACAATTTCTCCCACATTCCAGAAGCAGCTTTTAAAACTTTTAGCTGTTTCTTTAGACATTTTTTTCAGTGCTGCAAAATAAATGCTTATATTGCGATTTCTTGATTTTTTTAAAGTTATAGACAATATCAATTGATTTCTATAGAAGAGTATAATTTAGTTTTCTTACATAACACATTCCCCATGCATCCATATTCTCTTCTTTCACATTGTATAACACCTTTCCCTTCCCTTTTCCATTCTCCTAATACTATTTTTGAACCTTTTTTATTATGGAAAGTTGCACACAAAGAGTAGTGAAAATAGTAAAGTGAACCCCAGCGTGCCCATCGCCTGGCTTCAATAATGATTAAGTTGTAATGAAACTTAATTTATCCATCCCCCCTGTAATGAAGAGTTTGAAGTACCCCAGACATCATATTATTTCATCTATAAATACTTCAGGATTTATGACCCCAGTATAGATATATTAGTTTTTTTTGTCAAATTAGTTTGTGGTGCTGACTTTAATATGACTGTAAATATTGATCATGGATCTTCGTTTACATCTTAATAATATGGAACCCAACTTTCCAGCTCCCTTTTGAGAAAAGATGCAATGGAGATAAATTTTTTTAGGTTTTGTGTATCTGAAACGACTTGATCCTACCTTTACTCTCAATTAATAAGGTCAGTTATAGAATTCTAGGTTGTAAGCGATTTCCCTCAGTATTTCTAAGGTGTTGTTTCATTGTCTTCTATCATCCAGTGTTATTGGGAAGATGTCAGCCATCGTCATGCCCAGTCACTTGTTTGTTATTATCCCCTTCTGGAATATTTTAGAATCTTCTCTGTATCTCTGGTGTTCTGAAATTTTATGATGTTGTACTATACTATATACATATATTTTTATCCATTGTGCTAAGGATTTATTACATGCTTTCAATACAGGATCTCATGACCTTTAGTTCTGGAAAACATT
The DNA here is from genome assembly GCF_002007445.2 of Ailuropoda melanoleuca. Taxonomy (NCBI): domain Eukaryota; kingdom Metazoa; phylum Chordata; class Mammalia; order Carnivora; family Ursidae; genus Ailuropoda; species Ailuropoda melanoleuca. The sequence continues at coordinate 48,863,931 of NC_048228.1, read as the reverse complement.
CTTAAATTATTGCACTGATGACTTCCTTCTCCCCTCTGTTTTCACTGGTCCCTCCTTCATCATACACAACCATGTTCTCTCCTCTCCCACCCACCCCTTCCTTCTCTTTTCTCCTTCTCTGTCATTTGGTTTTGGATCTTTCTGCAAAGGGAGTCTGGAAGCCAGCATTTCTGGGAGACATAGGGGGATGGGGGGCTGGTGGTCTCCCCACTGAGTGTACAGACTGTCACTCATCTCTCCCCGTTCAGTAAGATGTTTCACTGGGCTGTGCTTGGTGTCCCTGGTTCAGAGCATTTCCGGTTCAGCCTCTTCACAGGTAAATCTTCAGTCTTCCAGCAGGGTTGGTCAGGGAGAGGGTGGTCAGAGGTATCTATCTGATAGCTCTCATTTTCAGCCTTTCCAGGGGTCTGCAACATTGACCACCCTTAAAGGCAGTTAAAGCTGAGAAACCTGAAATGTTGGTCACTGTTTGCCTTTCTGCTTTTTGTATTTAAAAATTGTGACCTCTGTCATCTGCTGTTGTTGCCTCCTCTTTTTTTTTGATAAGCATTTGTATACTTTTACCTCTTTTATTTTAGTGGGCTTTAGGAAAAAGTAGAGATCAACACTTGTTTCATCGGCTGTGTTTAACTGAAAGACTTAGCACAATGATTTTTATTTCTGCAGGTCACTTTTCTGAAGTAGTCAAGATACAAGGGGGCAAAATAACAAAAGAAGAAAAGGAAGGAAGAGGAGGGAGAAAGGAGAGGGTGTGGTTATGTTGAGGGAGCGCTGCTGATCCTTGTGCCACAGATTTCTCATAGAGAATAAAGCCAGGACTGAGTCTGGGCTTGAGTTTTTCTCCTAGGGTCTCTGGTGATGTGTAGTCAGAGGTGGGTCATCTGGAGAATAATACATTTGCCAAAAAGACATTGGTGAACTTTGGTTCAATACAATAAATATTTATTACAAAGTGAATTTCCGAAGTCATTTTTCACCTTTTAGCAAGAATTGATTTCATTATCTGTTTAATCGAATGGGGGGGTCTAGGTTTCTTTTGAAATAAATGGAGAAGAAAATGAAAGTATTTCCATTTCCATTATGGTTTTTTCTGTCCTTCAAATAAATTTCTGTTCAAACACCAACTAAAATTTGGGTCTCACAAAATATTTCATTTATCTAGTCACTCTCTTATTCACTTCTTTCTTTTAGCAGGGTAACTTTTTTTTGTAGTAGATTGTGACTTAAGGCTGAAGGTGATGCAGGCCTGTTCTCATCATGAATTAAGTTTCTCAGCACAGATTAATTGACTACTATAATATGGTATTGTTTTGGGTCCTTTGGATGAAAAGGTAAACACGGTAGGATCTTTATGAGCTTGAAAAGTTTACAGTCTTGTAAAAACCTGGTCCCCATTTTATTTTATTATTTATTTTATTGTTATGGAGAGAGAGAGAGAGAGCGAGAGAACACAAGCAGGGGGAATGGCAGAAGGAGAGGGAGAAGCAGGCTCCCTGCTGAACAAGGAGCTATCCCAGGGTTCAATGCCAGGGTCCTGCCCCAGGACCCTGGGATCATGACCCGAGCCCAAGGCAGACGCTTAACCCTCTGAGCCACCCAGGCCCCCCCAGCTCCCATTTTTTTAAAAAAAGAAATGTATTATAAGTTGACAAAGTAATTTTGAACATGTAGTGAATAAACAGTTATCCACCCCCCTCCAAGCTGGCAGAGGTCCTGGCAGGGAGGCCCTATTCTATAATGGTAAATCACATAGATTTTAAATTAGTTAGACTTGGTTCTCATTCCAGCTTTGCCATTATTTCAGGGATGGAAGACGGGGCGGGGGGGTGGAGAATTGTATTCTCTCTGGGTCTCAGTTTCTCCATCTATAAAGTAGGAGAATAATATCACTCCTGACATGTTAGTTTAAATGTAGTACCACATGTAAAAAGCCTTAGATCTGGCTCTGAGGAAGAAGTCACTTAATAGTGAGTTAAAGCTTGAAAGGAGAGTGGAGAACTTGACAAAGATCTTGAGCTCGTGTTCTAGTTCTGCCACTTTCTAGCTCTGCAATGTTGATAACATTCTGTCTCTCAGCTTCAGTTTCCTTATGTTTAAAATTGGGACATGATGTCTGTCTTATACGGTTGCTATGAGGATTGTCTTGAACAGGATAATGTGAGCCTCTTGGCCCTTTATCAGTGTTTTGTGTGAGTTTTATTTTTAAGATGTTAGGGATCCTGAGGCACTAGATTGTACGGTGTGACTGTGTCCAAGGAACGCTGAGCATCTGTTTGAGCATTTGTCTGCCACACTGTTTGGTAACCTCATTGTTGTGGGGCTTTCCTGAAAACTTAACTGAAATCTAATTGTTCATTGTGAGAGTTTTCTGGACTTGTTCTGTAGAGCTAGTCTGATCTGGAGGCGTCCTTTGAAATAATTAAAAACTAAAAGCAGCTACCTTGTGTAACATAATATGTGAAGAAAATGTCATTACTTTACTCTAAATCCTGAGACCTTCTTGTCTACAAAACATGTGAAATAGCTAAATTATTTGGGATTTTTGGTTTTCTTCAGAAGAGTAAAGAAATGACTTCAATTTTCACTGGTGGGTAATCTGCTAATGGAGACTCATCAAATCATAGACTTTTGGAGCTAAAAAGTAGCTTAGAGACCATCTGATTAAAATTTTTAATTTTACTGATGAAGAAATTAAGCTTGAGAAAGGCTGTTACTTGTCTAAGACTATAGAGCTGTTGACTAGTGAAGCCTGAGAAAACAGCCAGATCTCTGCTTAAATTTCAGCTCAAACAACATGGTGTAATAAAATAACTCAATGTAATATCATAACAGAACTTCAGATGCTTTCTAGTCAGTCTCAGCTTAGAATAGAAAAGATGGAATCCCAAAGAATTTTCTAAACAAGTCTGTTGAAATTATGTAAGAAAATTTTTTGAAAAATTAAATTCATCAGTGAATTGAGATTTTACAAGCATTCTTGAGTGTCTAAATTAATGCTCCAATTTTCATATGCTACATAGCTATCAACTATGTATTTGTGTTCTTAATTACTTATCTCAAAATGTATCTGAAGCACCAAGTTCTCCTGTGTTGAGAATCCTGGTGATCGTCACTGCTTATTTGTGAACCACAGTCACTGATGCTCAGTAACTTGACCTGAGACTCAACCTCTCTGATGTCATCTTTAACAAGATCCGTCCTTCTTTCCTTACTAGTGTTTATTGTGGCAAATTATAGTGACCATGAATGCACAGTGTTTCTTACGTACCTGTAGGGACACATGCACCAGCAAAATCCACATGACTTGCGTTTCCACAAATGAAAATGAAGCATTTCCATGGTTGGCAGCAGAAGGAGCCTGTCTCTCCTGTGAATAATATCTTCTTAGCTTTAAATATGGGCTGGAGAAATCATCTTCTTTGAAAAACTCTCAAAGAATGTAATTTACACTCTTTCTTTGGGGAGAGCCATTTCAATATTGCTTTCCCTTTGCATGCTGAAAAAAGCTCCAGATTTGGAATTCTGTTGCCCTTTTGTCTTTTGGCTTCCCTCTCAATCCTCTGAGGAAGCAGTGACTGGGAACAGCATGATCCTGGACATGGTAGAGTTGGGGCCGTGCCTGTGGAGGGGAAGCCCACAGTAAGTGCCATGTTTTGGTTAATTGATCTAAGGGCCTGAGCATCCTTGGCAGCAAATATGCAGTTGGCCTTAATATCTGGTTTTGGGTTTGTGTTACTGCTTCCTTCTCCTTAAATTTTGTTCCTGAGGATTTAGCTTTTCTCAATCTGCCATATCCTTTGGGTATATTAAAAAATTATTATGAGTCCAATACATACTCATAGGAAAAAATGGAGACAGAATAAAAAGGTTATGTGATGCATTGTGGACCCCCTCCAGTCTCAGCCTTCACAGGAAACACCATCTGTCCATTCTTGGGTCTCCTTTTAGACATTTTCCATGTGAGCACACCCATGTATGTATATGTATATGTTCTTCTTGAATGGGAGTATAGTACTCATAGAGTTCTCTTCTTTTTCACTTAATAATATATTTTGGAGATCTTTTTGTCTCACCACTACGGTGAGCTCATTCTTTTAAATGACTAGGTAGTTCTCCATGTTAAGGATGTTCCATTATTTATTGTTTTTCTCATACCCTTTCCTGTCTTCCTCAGAAAACATACCTCAAGATAAGCATTCAGTCAATCTCACACATAAGGCTTGAGGAGGCTCAATTTTCCAGCCCCAAGAAATCCAGTTGGTGGCAGCTTGGGAACATCATTAATCATCACCATCTGTCTTGCTCTTCCCTTTTCACTTCTTGGTGTATGAGGGGTGGTGTGTTTCTCAAAAGTGGTGTTTCCCAAAGTCAGACCTGCAGTGGTGGCTCCGAGGGGCAGCGGACTGTGGAGAAGTGAATGGGCAGTTGGGTACATCAGTGACAAATCCTCAGATTGGACATAATGAAGCAGAAAATCAAGGTACTGTGCTGTCAGAATTTTCAAGGTCGGTGATGCTGCTCAGTCTCTTTTCAAGTCACGTTAGCTCAGGGGCCTATGCTAGTAGCTTCGTGTGTTTTCCCAGACAGGGAAGAAAGTCTTGGAGCTTTTAAAGACCATCTTGGGAAGAGCCCACAGACCCCCACAGGAAATTGAAATGTCAGTCTTTGTCTGCCTTCAAGCAAGAGTACTAAACTTTGGACAAGATAAGTAGTTCTCAAACTCCTTTTAGAAGGGGAACCTATTTTTCAAATGAAATCTCGTTTACAATTCCCAGTGAATGAGGGAAAAAAAAGTGGAGCTGCAGGGTATGGGGTTAGATGTTGTTGATCTTCCCTCCATCAATTCCCAGGGCCCAGATCTTGCAGAACACAGACAGAAAAACAAGTAGACTAGATAAGCATCTAATTTTATCCAAGAGAGTATGATTTTATCTTTCTTTGTCTTTTAACAGTATTTAGACAGCATGAAGGCTTACTACTTTGTGTATAATTTTGAAGAAGAAACATCTTCTCTTTGTCCTTTTTAAAAGGGCCTGTTTTGACTTTACTGGACCAAAGGGCACCCTGATGGTTGAAGATCACATATATCACTTCAGTTAACTTTTAGCTACTAAAGGAAAATTTAGAAGTATCCAGACTGGAGGAACTAGTTTGTAAGGGCAGCAAGTCTTTATACAAATTCCAAAGCCTGTGAGATTGATTGCTTTCAGTGTTTACTGCAGCCAAATGATTAACTAGGACCCTGAAACTGAGCCCACTGGAGAAGTGATTTATGCTGTGAATGCAGAAAGGATGTTTGCATATGACCATTGGATTTCTTGCTGAAGCCCTTTAAACGGTGTTTATCTTGGGGACATCCACTGCTTAGAGCATTTTTATTTCTTTTTGTATTTTATGTTGTCTTATGCCAGAGGCCAAGGCTAGCCTTGTAGTATGTACTGAGTTTGGTTTTTCAGGGCTTTCTAGGGGATGTAGGAGAAAGGCATGCTCTAGACCGTCTAAAGTACGTAGTGCTCTAAAATTTTTTCACCACCACAAATGAAGTAGTTGCTTTTATATTTAATCAATTTATTCTAGCTAAAGAAACACGATGCTCACAAACGTTGAATCATACTATAATTATTTGGCATTTCAAAGATAAAATGTATGTTGATTAAAGCCAGAGCCAACTTTTGTGGAACCTTATTTTTTTTTTTTTTTTAAAGATTTTATTTATTTATTCAACAGAGATAGAGACAGCCAGCGAGAGAGGGAACACAAGCAGGGGTAGTGGGAAAGGAAGAAGCAGGCTCATAGAGGAGGAGCCTGATGTGGGGCTCGATCCCACAACGCCGGGATCACGCCCTGAGCTGAAGGCAGACGCTTAACCGCTGTGCCACCCAGGCGCCCCTGTGGAACCTTATTTTTAACACTTCTCTCACACCTTAGAGTTTTATTATGCATGAAAAGCCTTCAATTTTCCTATACTGAAATAGTATACATCATTCAGAAACATGTGTTGAGCACCTACTATGTGCCAGTCAGGGTCCTAGGTCATTGGGATATAACAATGAAGAGAAGAGAAAAAAATTCTTACTCTCAGAGGACCTTCATTTTTGTTCCTTCAGCTAGTCATTAAAAATTTGGTGAAAAGTCATCAGCCACGCCTTCTGCAACAAATGTCATTTGAGAAAAATAACGTGCTTCAGGGTAGTGAAACTTGTTATTTTGTGGGGAATTTAATTTTCTGTGTACTCAGCATAGGGCTAATGAAAGATGAAGATCATGGGCTTGTCCTGAGTATAAAAGATAAATAACACAGTTTTTCAAAATGTGCTATTACCCACCTACATGTGGAAGAATAGAACATTTTCTTAAAAATATACATTCCTCCAGGTCTAATGCAGACTAAAAAGAAAAAGTATTCAGTTGCAACTCTGTTCAATAGGGAGCATCAAGAGACCTGAAGAGTCACTGATAGAGAGATACTTTCCTTGGATCCCTAGAGCAAGGGATTTCTATAGCCTTCCTGTTTCTTATTTTTTCTGTTATAACCAGCAGAGTGCTAGGGCCTAACAGCTGACCAGAACTTTCAAGAATTCTTACTCTTTGTTGGGAAGATATATTAATTTTTAAGGTAGTGCCTTTGCTTTCTTTTGCAATAATATCTTAGTCTGTGGGTGGAAGGGATTAATACTTGGTTACTGCTGTTCTGAACAGGACTGAGTCTAAGTGATAGCTCAGAAGCTAAATCAGTATTTGCATTGTTCTATTTATTCTGTGTCTTGTCACACTATAATTTATTGTACTATTATGTTATATTTTAGAAAAATGAATGTTGGTGCTGCCATTAAGAAATGTTGAAATCTGTTTATAAATTTGAATCAGTATCTTTCTTGGTGAATTCATGTGTGTTTGGAGGGATATCCTTTGCATGGTTTCTGGAAAGGTAGGGTACTGCTCAAGTCACTTTCCTCCACCCCCTGTTCATGGGAAAGATTGAGGTGCAGGAAGGAGACTGAGTGGCTTAAGGTAACTGAACACATGGGGGTAGAGTTGAGTTTCTCACCTGCGTGTCTTTATTTAGGGCTCTGGTTGCATATTCCAGGCTCCTAGGGAGAGTAAAGGACTTACAGATTTGAAATTGAGTACCTGCTTTAATTCAAACCTAATTGTTGTTCAAAGTTGTATACTCCTGTTTTCTCTCCAACCAGGGGCAAGTATTTTGAATTCAAGAAAAGACCCTTCCTTCCCTTGCACTTTTTTTTGTTTGTCCCTCATGTCACATGGTTCTTTGCATATAAGCCCAAGTGTTTGTTGATTGATTGAGAGTGGCCCAGAGCTAATAACTCACAGATAATAACTGATTCAGTTTTGGAGAATTCATTGATTTGTTCTGCAGATATTTGTCGAGGTCTTAGTGTGTGCTAAAGAACTGGTGGGAATGAATAATTACCTCTTTGGTTGGATCTAAATGTGATTCTCAGTGCTAATGAATTTATATGACGTGACCAGGGAAATTAGTCTCATTATTTGTAGACAGGTTCTGTTAACTTACTGGTCCTACTCACTTTCCTGACTTAGGATAGCACAGAGCTCTTTTCTTTGAATTCTCAATGACCCAGCATAAGCTTAAATGATCATTATTGCTCGCCTGGATTGCTGCTATAGGTTAACAGCTTTCTCTATTTCATTGGTGTTCTTGCCTCACTCATGTCCACCTTCTGGGTTCTTCCACACTGATGCTTACCGTAATCTTTCTAACCTGAAGACTGGTCATATCCCTAAAGGGTTTTGTCCATGATGTACAAGACCTTCTGCTAGCCTTCCAGTCTTAATTTTAACTATACCTCCCCCTCTACACTTTGGGTTCTAGCAGTGTCCCATCAGTGGCAGTATCTACTAGTCTGAGAGTTCTGTGAAGGTAGGTTCCATATCTGTATACACCTCTTTGAATCCCCGAGATCCAGAATGGTGCCCAGAAAATAGTGGGGTTCCATAAGCATTTGTGGAATCTAAAATAACATTTCAGTTTGCTAGCAAGCCAAATTACATTGCCTTCTGTCTAATCCCTTGAATTCTTTTTGATGGATTCAGCATTGTTTGTCAAAGCACTTTGTGAAATGGAAAATAGATGGCTCTTTCCTCTCACTGCTCAATAAAATTCAGAAATATATTTAGAACATTTAGCATTTGATGAGTGCTAAAGACTGTCTGTGTATTTCTTCAGGTTGTCCTCCTCCTCATCTGATATGAGGAGGTGGTATTAATTTCTAAAATAATAGAAAGGAGGAGTAAAGTCATGCAGGAGACTTTCACACTGTGTTCTTCAAAGAATCTTTTGCTTTTTGGTTATTGTGAGAACAGAACATGAAGTAATTTAACAGATTTCTCATTGTTCCTTGAATCTGCTTTACATTACATAATTTTTCCCTTTTCAAGTTCTGTAAACCGATTTTCCTTGTAATATTGATGACAGCATTTATTCAGCAAAGCTCAACCGAAGTTTGTGGATCCAGTGTTATTTTATGATCTCTTTGCTCAACTAGATCAAATTTCTTTGGTTAAGAAATCTGCAAATTCTTCGGAGTCTTTTGTTGTGTGTAAATTTATCTATTCTAACAAATTTGGATTGCATATTATTCCCTATGGTTTTCTTTTTTCATAGTCACTCTTATTTATGGGATTTTTTTCCCTTATCCCTATTTCATTAGGCCAAGAGGCTGTGAAATATGTGTGCAGGTAATATATGGCATGCCCTTTATATTCAGAGACGAGCCCAGACACTGTTGGAGTTGGTATCTTGAGTTGTGCTTCATGGAAATGCAGGGACAGTAATGTCACCCACAATTTCTCATAATCTCTTCATCCTTTTGGAAGTAATGGTGTACATTTTAGAGGGAATGGTATTGTCTCTGTGTAAAGATTGATATACTCTGAATAAAAATTCAGGCTTAGTGGAATTAAGTAACTTGCTCAATAACTGACCTTCTTAAAAGGAAAAACAGCATTATAAGGAACTCGCATGCACTCGTCCCTCAGCTTTAAAAGCTAGCAACATTCACCTATTTTAGGGCCCAGCCTTTAGCACTTGCTCCATACCTAACATAGGTTCTAAAGAAATTCAGTTGACATCAAGAAGATCAGAAAGTATCAGATTTCTCTTTAGGCCCATTTTAATTGCGTTAATGTAATTATTCTCATAACCATTTTAAACCGTGCTCATTGTTATTTAAAAAAACACAAAAAATAAGAAAATCCATTTTTAATCCCTGGAGGGGAAAAATGCAAAAATAAGCAAATTGGAAATCTTAGCAGATGGGTAATTAAAAACAAACAAAGCAGAATTATCCTGAGAGTTTTATCACGGTTCCAAATACTAAGAATGTGTACTTTATTTGGTAGATTAAATATACCCCATCCTTGAATATCTAGCAGCAGATAATTGACTTTGTCTTGAGTTTTCTCCACACCGTGGTCTGATGTCCTTCCTTCTACCATCTTCCTGGCTCAGGGAGGCACAGAGGTAATGGAGTAGCATGAGTGACCCTGTGTGACAGTGTCCTTTAATGATTTCCATTATTTTTGGATGAGGCGCTGGGTTGTTTTTGATTATTCACATCACTTCTCTGTTGTCTTCACACAGATAATAAAACATTGATTCGGGCAGCTTCATTAAACTATAAAATTCTTGAGGCCATAGCTTGTTCATCTTGTATCCCCAGCACCTAGGACAGGGCCTGACTTCCAGTATGTTCTTGGTGCACATTAGTCGGCTGGAGCAGAACCATCGTAAGATGATATGCCATTGGTTAAGAAGCTACATGTGAAATGCTTTGTTATTAAAACTGAATTGATAGAGTCTGAACAAAAAACTTTTTTGCCGTGTGTTTAATGGAAGGAAAAGATTGTTATTGTTATTTTGAGAACAAACTGAAAAATGAAAAAATTAAATGATCTAATATTACTCTGAGCACATTACCAAGAATAAAGTAAATGGAGTAAATCATGCTGAAATGGGAAGGGAAGAAAACAAAATGTAATGGAGGGAGAGATTATAGTTAGAAAGCAAAGTTATTTTTCAAAACTATTATTTCTGTCATGACCTTTTCTTCAAGTTAACTGATGATACAGTCACTTGCTTTTTCCAATATAGAAGCACATGGCATTCTGGGAGTTTATTTATAACCCACTGTGAAGAGCAAGTAGCGAAGAAGAATGCTCAATTATGCATTTTAAACACCATGCTTCATGTGGTCAGGATGAAATGTTATTCTGCTTGGACTGTGGTATTTTTTACATCTGAGCAAACATACCTGGCTTGCTTTCCCCAACTTCCTCCTCTCTTTTTTCTCTGTTCAGGAAATCAATTTGGTTGAGTTTCTTGTGTAGGGCGAAACCCATGGATTTGTACAGAGCTGGTGAACAGGCCATCAATGGGATCTCTGTTAGCTCATTTTTCATCAGGGAGATACATTTCTTTCCTAAAGCTGTGAACTAGGAGAGTTGCCAAGCAGCTAGAGTTTAAAAAAAAAATACACAAAAAACAGCAAACAACGTAATTCTTTCATGTGATGATCTCTCCCTTTGTGCTCATTATGCTGTTGCTGGCTGACCAGTTCTAAAATAGAGTCCACGGTTCCTTTGCCTTCAGTTCTTTCTGGATTTTTGGAATCTTAGTCAAAACTTGATTGTAAATAATTGACCACTGACAGCATTCAAAGGGTGGAAGTGGAAGACTCTCTGAAGGTTAGAATGAAATTGAAAAATGATGGAAGCTCATGAACAATTTCTCAGGTTCACTTTTGTGAGCTTAGCAGGTGTAAAACATTTACAAAGCTTTTATGTCCATATCTGAACTTGGTGTTCTTTGAACCCAAAGCCCTCATCTTTTTTGATATCGCTGTCTATCTCTTTGGCAGGATCTATGGCGGTGGCTTAAAACACCAGTGTATTTTCTTTTCTTTCCGGATACTCAGTTGGACTGGTAATGGAACAAAACAACTGACACAATTCACTTCCATCTGCTTAATTTTATGAATGCCTCTTTGGTAGCCAGAGCCAGCTCTCCTGACAAGAAGAAACAACGATGCCCACCCACTTAGTGGGGGCCATTTTTTATTTTTTATTTTTTTTTATTGTGAGTACTTCAATTTGGCTTCTGTGTAAGATTCTCTAAAGAAGCAGTTGTTTTTCCATTACCTAAACAAGACACTGTCCCTAGGTGGCTTCAAAAGTCTGAAAAATGACCTCTGCTTCAAGGAGACCTTTCTGATCATTGAATTGAATCGACTGATTCTAAATGTTACACCATTAGTGAAAAATACCTAACAATCATTTTGGGGGCCTGGGACAAATGTGGATTTAGCTCAGCTCTTTTCCCCTTAGGGGATCACTGTGGTGACACTCTCCCACTGCTTCCACACCAGAAAGATGGTGTGGACGGCCCATTGCCGGTTTTCAGCAATGTGATGTTCATCTCCTTCTAGTGCCTTCTCTCCTCTGCTGCAACCATGGGGTCAGGATGCCCATACTCTCCCTTTTCTAACTCAGAGGTTAGCACTTTCTTTCTTGGCCTTTCCAGCTACTCTCTCTACTTTGATTGCCCTCTGGAAGTTTCTCCTTTAAGCTCTGCTGAATAAAAAGAGTGATCACCAACTATGGTGTTGAAGCAACATCCGATGAATTAAATTCATTGTAATCAACAAGCAAAACATTTCTGTTTCTCCTTGAAAATATATCGCATATTACATTTTTAGGCTTGCTGCAATTAATATGCTCAAGACAAATGACATTTGGATTCTTTTGATCTCAGTTCTTTGTAGCAAAACTAAGTTTTTGTTTACTTTCCTGTACTTCACATGACGTCTTTTCCCAAAATAGGCTGGTTGTTATAGTACTAGAAGTCCTTGCAACAGCAATCAGACAACAAAAAGGGATAAAAGGTATCCAAATCGGCAAAGAAGAAGAAACTGTCTCTCTTTGCAGATGACATGATACTCTATATGGAAAACCCAAAGGAATCCACTCCCAAACTATTAGAAGTTATAGAACAATTCAGTAAGGTGGCAGGATACAAAATCAATGCCCAGAAATCAGTTGCATTTCTATACACGAATAACGAGACTGAAGAAAGAGAAATTAGGGAATCCATCCCATTTACAATAACACCAAAAACCATGCGTTACCTTGGAATTAACTTAACCAGAGACGTAAAGGACCTATATGCTAGAAACTATAGATCACTTTTGAAAGATATTGAGGAAGACATAAAAAGATGGAAAAATATTCCATGCTCATGGATTGGAAGAATTAACATAGTTAAAATGTCCATACTACCCAGAGCAATCTACACTTTCAATGCTATCCCGATCAAAATACCGAGGACATTTTTCAAAGAACTGGAACAAATAGTCCTTAAATTTGTATGGAACCAGAAAAGGCCCCGAATCTCCAAGGAACTGTTGAAAAGGAAAAACAAAGCTGGGGGCATCACAATGCCGGATTTCGAGCTGTACTACAAAGCTGTGATCACAAAGACAGCATGGTACTGGCACAAAAACAGACACATCGACCAATGGAACAGAATAGAGAACCCAGAAATGGACCCTCGGCTCTTTGGGCAACTAATCTTTGATAAAGCAGGAAAAAACATCCGGTGGAAAAAAGACAGTCTCTTCAATAAATGGTGCTGGGAAAATTGGACAGCTACATGCAAAAGAATGAAACTTGACCACTCTCTCACACCATACACAAAAATAAACTCCAAATGGATGAAAGACCTCAATGTGAGACAGGAATCCATCAAAATTCTAGAGGAGAACATAGGCAACAACTTCTATGACATCGGCCAGAGCAACCTTTTTCACGACACATCTCCAAAGGCAAGAGAAATAAAAGATAAAATGAACTTATGGGACTTTATCAGGATAAAGAGCTTCTGCACAGCCAAGGAAACAGTCAAAAAAACTAAGAGACAGCCCACGGAATGGGAGAATATATTTGCAAAGGACACCACAGATAAAGGACTGGTATCCAAGATCTACAAAGAACTTCTCAAACTCAATACACGAGAAACAAATAAACAAATCATAAAATGGGCAGAAGATATGAACAGACACTTTTCCAATGAAGACATACAAATGGCTAACAGACACATGAAAAAATGTTCAAAATCATTAGCCATCAGGGAAATTCAAATCAAAACCACACTGAGATACCACCTTACGCCAGTTAGAATGGCAAAGATAGACAAGGCAAGAAACAACAATTGTTGGAGAGGATGTGGAGAAAGGGGATCCCTCCTACATTGTTGGTGGGAATGCAAGTTGGTACAGCCACTCTGGAAAACAGTGTGGAGGTCCCTTAAAAAGTTAAAAATTGAACTACCCTATGACCCAGCCATTGCACTACTGGGTGTTTACCCCAAAGATACAGACGTAGTAAAGAGAAGGGCCATATGCACCCCAATGTTCATAGCTGCATTGTCCACAATAGCCAAATCATGGAAGGAGCCGAGATGCCCTTCAACAGATGACTGGATTAAGAAGCTGTGGTCCATATATACAATGGAATATTACTCAGCTATCAGAAAGAACGAATTCTCAACATTTGCTGCAACATGGACGGCACTGGAGGAGATAATGCTAAGTGAAATAAGTCAAGCAGAGAAAGACAATTATCATATGATTTCTCTCATCTATGGAACATAAGAACTAGGAGGATCGGTAGGGGAAGAAAGGGATAAAGAAAAGGGGGGTAATCAGAGGGGGGAATGAAACATGAGAGACTATGGACTGTGAGAGGCAAACTGAGGACTTCAGAGGGGAGGGGGTGGGGGAAGGGGATAGCCTGGTGATGGGTAGTAGGGAGGGCACGTATTGCATGGTGCACTGGGTGTTATACGCTACTAATGAAGCATCAAACTTTACATCGGAATCTGGGGATGTACTGTATGGTGATTAACACAATATAATAAAATAAAATTTAAAAAAAATAAATAAAAAATAAATAAAAAAAATAGGCTGGTTGTTGGATTCTCTTGTCTGTTCGGCTATGCCATTGCTGTTTCATTTTTAGAAATCTCTTATTGGAGAATGGTTGTTATGCTGATATGGTGTTAAAGGTATGACTACTGTGTTTTGGCGTTGCGCATTCAGTAATGATGAAGAGTAGCCATAGTGATTGGAATCAGTAGACTTTGTCTGGGACAGTTTAACTATAGTCCTTAAACCAGGCAGCAGCAAGAGCTCTGACATGTGGGGCAGTGCTTCTCAATCACATATTGTAGCATCTGGTCAGCAATGAAGCTAGTCACACACAGTTGATACTAGTGATGGGGTAAACTTATTAGTAGGTAGGTATTTACAGACTCTCTGGGTCTGTACTTTTAGCAAAAGAAAGCACAAAACTCAATGGATAAATTTTTTGAGAGAAAAACCACCAACTCGGAATACAAGCCAACTAACTCCTTTGGGGGCTCCATTGAGGGGAACTTGATGGCACAGGAATATAAAAGGTGGGCCTGAAAAGTTCAGAGAGTTGAACTAGAGAGGAAGATAGAAAAGGTGTGATGGTGTGGATAATTGAGTTTTTCTTGGAATGGGACAGTGAGTGGCTCCTGTGAGTTACATGCTGTTTGAAAGATGCTATGAGACAGGGCTTTCATGTTGCTATCAGCTCTATTCTGGAACTCCTTTAAATGATGGTGATTCAAGAGCAAATGGAAATTCTTATTTGGGCTACCTGTTTTAATTGTGACATTGCTCTGGACCGTGTGGATCATGACTTTATAAGTTTGCAGTAGTGATTCATTTTCTAAATTTTTGGCATGATTTACTTTAAAAAATAATTTAGAATCAATTCACCATTATTCCTATATTATTATTCTCATTCATAATGGTTTAAAGTGTTTTCCCTCCATGGGAGAGAAAGGATGCTCTAGGGATTGCACATCCCCGACATATCTTATCTACTCTGCAACTCAGACTAGGTATCTATTACTATTAATCAGTATGGCAATTACCATTTATTTATGCTGCTTGGGATTTGTGATATTATAAGTTTTAATTTACCCATGGCTAAATTTTTAATAAGGAAGGAGGCAAGGATAGATGAAGAAAGTTTGAGTAATGTGTCTGTATCTCCACCGAACACAAAAAAGACATATGTTTTGGGGCACCTGGGTGGCTCAGTTGGTTAAGCGTCTGCCCTCAGCTGAGGTCATGATTTTGGGGTCCTGGGATCGAGCCCTGTGTCAGGCTTCCTCCTCAGCCGAGAGTCGGCTTCTCTCTCTCTCTCTGCTTTTCCCCTCACTTGTGCTCTCTCTCTCTCTCTTTCTCTCTTTCATTTACTCACTGTCTCTCAAATAAATAAAAAGAAAATCTTTTTTAAAAAAAGAATATGTTTTATATGTTTCCCTTAGTAAGGATGCAACAGTGCCATGGGTCATAAACTAAAGGACTGTAGGTCAAATACGTCAAACATAGCCTACCGACATGTTTTATTTGTCTCTCATGGTGTTTAAAAATTTTGAGACTATTGTCAAAATATCAGATATGGAGATTTCATAGGAAAATCTGACTTTCTAACTTCTCTTGAGCAGTTGGAAAGTTTGAGAACATCTGACCCGTATTCCCATGGCAACTATCATCTGGATGTGCCTTGCTCATTAGGTGGGGCACGTGCACTGTTGCTGTTCCCCCACAGTGCTGTTTCCTTAGGGACTGGCTGCCCCTTCTGTTTATGTAGGCATTGCAGTAAGCTCTTTCTAACTGATCACTAAATCGAAGGTAGACAAAGTGGTGACGTTTAAAAAGTTTGTAATAATCCTAGTGATAGTAATAGTGTTAAACGCCCATACGTTTTGTGTAATTGTAATGTAAAACAAAAAAGTAAGGTTTGTTTCTTTCAATTAGAATAGTTTATGTTTTTATGTAGCACCATTTCTGATATCTTTCAGTGGCTCATTTTGTTACCCAGATGCAAGTAAGCACCAACCATTTAAAGATTTGAAGGTGTTTTATAAGAAAAGAAATATGAATATTCTAACTAAAAGAAACAATCATATTTTTTCTTTTTCCTGAGAATTAATCTTTTCCAGATCTCTAATCTATAGATTACATTAGTGAGCCAGTATATGTAAATAACTCTATTTTATTGTTTTGCATAATTACTTATACAGTGTGGGCTTTCGATTAAGATAATCTGAGTTTGAATTCTGATCGTGTCACAAGCTGTGTGACCTGGATGAGCCAGAACTTCTCCATTCCTTGGTTTTCTCACCTGCGTTATGGGAATATTGTGGCACCTACCTTAGAGGGTTGTTTTGAAGATTAAACTGCATTATCTAGACAGGGCAGTTGGCTCAGAATAAGAACTCAGTAAATATTACCTATTACCATTACTTTTAGATACAGTTGTCAGTGTTATCTTATTTACTTTATTACAACTTTTTTTTTTTTGCTGAAAAAATGTCTTATGCAATATTGGGAGTATATTGGGCATGTCTACATAATCCATCAGGAGTAAGGTGGCAATACTCTACCTTGGAAAATGCTCTTGTACTAAATCTAACTTTAAAAATTTTATCTAGTGCCATAGATCTTCACCTGCAAAACAGGGAGGTTTTTCTTTGCTGCCTACCTTATATGATAAAACAGGGTAGAAATTCTATAGAGACAACTGAGGCTACTGGTAGAAAGATGCAGAAAAGACTTTGTCTCCTGTAAATGAATTTGATGAAGATGAATTTAGTCATCCATTTTCCAATTCCCATTCCATGCATTTTCTAAGCCTTGCTGGTTGAATACAGAAAAGTGTAAGTATCAAGTTGTGGCCCAAAGATATACAACATACAAATTTGTTGATATGGAAATGTACTTTGTGCTTAATGTGTCTCTTGTCTTGTAAGTTTAACATGATTTTTCTTGACTTTGGCTTCTTGCTAGAAGGAAGGAAAGCAGGTTTTGCTTCTATGCCTAAAAGGAATCCATAAGAAAAATGCTTTTGAATCTGCATACATGGGATATAACACTAACTTGGTTTGATGCTCAGCATCAACAGAAATTTATGATTATGTCCTCCCATCTTGTTCATTCTCCCAGAAAAAATTGGTTTTAAGTGGGAAGATGTAGAAATGGCACCACAAGAACTATTGGTTGGATTCAAAATAGCCATTTTCTTGAACTGCAGGAATCCCACATTACTGAGCGCCCACTGTCCTTTCGGAGGAAACAGAAAGTAGTATTTCACTGTTGTAAATGAAGATGGAGTATGATGGGTTATGTTTGAGGAAAATGTCCTCTTAAATGATTGCAAAAACACAAATCTATCTCAGATGTAGGATTTTCAGTATAGAAGCTCATGTAAATTTTGTCTGGCTGCCATTGTTGTTGTTCTGTGTATTCCATTCTGTCACTGCCTGTTAGGTGAACCCTCTGCTTTTATCTGATACCTTTGGAAACCCAAGTTATTTCTCCTGAGGCTATCAGGCAGAAGAGTCTTTCAGGAGCTGGTTGATTCTGAAGTATGAAGCCGCTTTTCCTGAAGGGAAGATGTGTTGTTAGACATGGTTTTAGTTCCTTGCTGTGTCAGTGTAAACCATCATGTATCAGGGAAAACATTATTAAATGGAATTCTCTAAGAAAGGAGAGTTCTGAGACACATGCCAGTCGTTTTTACAGCTAACTGCTAGGAAAAACAAACTGTGGGATGAGCTCTTTTCTTCCTCTCTAACCTTTTCGAGACCTGAGCAGGTGAGTGAAGAGTTTCCAGTACTTGAAGTGGTATGGTATTAAGCAAGAAGCAACAGGCAGATAACACACAAATGTCACCATTTCACTTACCGCTTGTCTCTAGAAAAACACACCCGAATCTCAGAAGAGAGAAAAGATAGTAAAGACACCAGTGTTTTAATGGAGACTCTTGGAACATGACCCAACTCTTATAAAAAGTATTTTATTCACTGTTTCTCATTCTATTTTTATTCATCTTTTTTATGAGTAAATTTATATGCATAGACCCTTATTTATATAGATGTACATTTTCACATCATTTCTCATTCTTTGAGAATTTTGTCTTTTTCTCCTTATTGTTAAAAGATCTATACAGTATTCCTCACTATTTATAAAAAACCCATTTTAATTAAATTTTAGGGTAAAACATTTCTCATATTTCAAGGATCAGTTAATTGAGTTACCTAATTATTCCAAAAGTGGGTAATGTTTATGATTGTCTTATTAGCAGAGATCTTAATTTAGGGATTGGTTTTAAGCTGTGGGCACTTTCTGAAGGTTGTTTGGCACTTAGAATGTGAACACTTCTCCTTTGTTTCTTGTCCCTGCCAAGGGAACAATATTTTAAATTATGATAAATGAAAATGACCTTTCCATTCTAACTGACACATTTTTGTAACCCCTACTGGGGTTGCTCTATAGTGCTGTGGTTTCTTTGTGTTTTTTTTTCTTTCTGTCTTTTTCTTTTCTTTTCTTTTTTCTTTTAGATTTTATTTATTTATTTGAAAGAGAAAGACTGCTTGAGCAGGGGCAGGGGAGAGGAGAAGCAGGCTCCCCGCTGAGCAGGGAGCCCGACATTGGGGGCTCAATCCCAGGACCCTGAGATCGTGACCTGAGTCGATGGCAGGTGCTTAACTGACTGAGCCATCCAGGCACTTCATGCCATGGTTTCTTATTGCTTCTTTGGAAAAACTCATCCTAAGGTACAACGCAATATAATACTTACCTTTTGCCTTTACACTTGGACTGTTGCAATGCCCACCTTGGGCCCCCGCCCTGCTCCTTCCACTCCAACCTGGGCAGTGTGGAAGTTCTAATTCATTTTCAGTAAGGATATGAAAGGAGTTGTGCATGGTCACATCTGACAAAGATGGCAGCAGGAAGAGGTTTTGCTCTGCTTGTCCAACCTCTCACCGCCCCAATCTGGAGGATGGGGATTGCACTGGCCACCTGACTAGAATTAAGAGTTGAGTTCCAAGAAGCTGGAGACAGATCCAGGTTCCAGAACTGGGCACAGAAAGCAAGTGGGCCAATTGAGGTTAGAGTTCCTAAGGTCCAATGTTAAATCAATGCTCTGCGATAGGATGGTGCAGAGCAAATAGCTTGGTTTTAAGCAGAAATGGGGTCCAAGGATGGGCAGGCAGGAACATTTTTGTATGGCACATTCAGCATTTTCCATTGGAGAGGGTGGAGCAGTATGGACTCCTCGAAACACTATAAAAGGAATATTTTTAGAGTGATGTTTGTACTTCTAGAGTTATAATGGTTTAGAGCAATAAAAAATTTGAATCAGTACAGATTAAAGAAGATAGCATAAGGAATGGAAACTGCAGTTATGATCAATTAATAAAATTAATTCTTTTTAAATTTCATGAAATGTTAAGAAAGATATAAGAAGAGTTTTAAAAAGGCTTTTATTTTATTAAAATGCTAGTATAAATTTAGTACTTAAATTTTTCTAAAGGGAAACAAATCTTACCTGAAATAATGCCTTATATAAATGGTAAGTTATTTCCATATAACCATTTTTCTGCAGAAGGAATCCAAAGGTATTTAAAATCTCAATTTTTATTAAGCAAGTAAAGTATTTTAATTAAATTGTGTTTAAATATGGGTACACCTTAGTTAATATCTTTTCCTTTTAGAAAGATTTATAATATTTTTCTTATTCTTTTTGTCCTCTTTTTCATGTGGGTCTTTAAAAAAGTAACATCTTATTTTCCTGCTTCATCAGCCTAGTCAGTCTGAAGTTTTTTCTCAAAACTCCTTTCTTCTTGAATCTGTTCCTAAAATTCTGTTTAGGATTCATTTAATTATTCATTCATTCAGGTCCAATGGTAGGCCATGGGAATCTACCGGGAAAAAAAATGGTCCAGGTTTCTGTCCTTCTCACATTCAGTCCTTTAAATCAGGATACAAACTTAAAAGACAAATTCCAGGGTAATTCTCTTGGTGATCTAAAAATTGATAAGCATTAATCATGCTGGAATCCTGACCCTCCCTCTACTTTTTTTGAATAGCAGCTAATGTTCGGGTAAACATCAGAGCTTTCTGAGCTAAAGGTATAATAAAGCTGACCTAGTGACCTTTCTTTTGATGAGACAAAAGTTTATAAAATACTCCCCTCAATGTCCCTGGCATATAGTAGAACATCTTTCCTTTTTATAGTGTTTTAACGTTAGCAGTGAGTTTTAAACTATCTCACCTTATGAACAGGTGCAACAATCCTACAGGTGGCATTCCTTAGTATCCAGCTCTTTTTGCATCCTAATGTTTGTTGACTTGAGAAACTCCAAAGATCTTGGAAGTGAAGCAAAATGATTTCATGGAAGGTACATAAAACTGCTAAATTAGAAGACCTGAGTTGTAAACCTAGCTTTATTAGTGTCTGCTTTTATGACTTTCTTCTTTGAGACTTCTCTTTACTCATCTGCAAAATAAAGGGCTGTGGTAGGTAACAGTTAAAGGTCCATATTAGGTAGTTATTGTTGTGTAACAGGTCGCCTCAAAATATCAGTGTCACAATAAGCATTTATTATGACCCATGAGGCATCCATGGGTCATCTGGGCAGTCCTGCTAACATGGGCCAGGCTTGCTTGATTTGATTGGG
The DNA here is from genome assembly GCF_002007445.2 of Ailuropoda melanoleuca. Classification (NCBI taxonomy): domain Eukaryota; kingdom Metazoa; phylum Chordata; class Mammalia; order Carnivora; family Ursidae; genus Ailuropoda; species Ailuropoda melanoleuca. Next base: position 48,843,326 of record NC_048228.1, on the reverse strand, counting down.
CTTGCTTGTTCTGTAGTCGGCTCTTGTGTCGGCTACGGTCTGGCTCTTCTGGAATGACCTCTCGCCCATGGCTGGCTGTTGACTGAGCAATATGATGAGAGTGTCACGTAATTCTCATCATCCAGCAGGCTAGCCTGGGCTTAATTCTCTCTGCCAAAGCATGTGTCCCAAGAGTGTGAGCAGATACACACAAGGCCTCTTGAAGCCTGTTAATTCCGCCACATTCTGTTGGCTGAAGCAAATCTCAAGGCCAGCTCACATTCAAGAGAAAGGGAAATAGACTCCAAAGTCTCATTGAAAGGTTATGGAAACGGTAAGGAGTGAAGAATGATGGCCTGTTTTGCAATTAATTGAGTTACAGGCCCCTTTGAGCCCTAACTTTTTGTTAAACCTGTGAGTGATCTAATTGGTTATTTAAACACCTACTACTGTGTGTAGGCGCTGAAAGAGATGCAAAAGAAAAAAAAAACACTTGACTATATCGAAGGCACTTTGTATTTTATAAAACCATTTTCACTTTTCCAGAGAAACATAATGTAAAAGATACCCTTGAGGATCTGGCAATGTGGTTAAACAAATAAGGCTCATATATTAAAACAGAAAACATTTCAAGACTATTTTTTCTTTTGGATGGAGATTTGTAAGAGCTACAGGACTCAGAAAAAGCAGAGGCAAATGTGGGCTAGAATTGTCTACTAAGCCTCAAAAGATGAGGTGTCAGTGGTCAGATCCAGACTAATCTGACTTTCTTCCTTTTGATCACCCCTTATATTTATACACACAAAGAGAGTAAAAGGTATTTCAATTAAGCAAGGGAAACCAACAGTTGGCTGATGAATAATTAACCTCAAAACTTATTTCCTGCTAGTTTTAGGAAAAAGTGATAGCTTGACTATAGATTTTGAGTAAATTAAAACTATTCTCACAAGGATGTTTAATTTTCTCAGCACTCGCCAACCCTTTTTAGGTAGTGGTTCCTCTGAATAAAGCAAATGGCATTGATTTCAACCACAGGCAGAGGTTGCTTGGTGTTCACTAAAACCCATTTCCCCTTCCTGCATCTCCTCTTGCAGGCAGGTGCATCATTTGATGAAGTCTATCTCATGTGAGTAGAAAAACATGTACCACTATTTGGCTTGTTCCATAAAACCTCATCAGGTGCTTCTCCATACTTTTCTGCCTGTCTTGGTTAGCCACATCCAGGGTGACTTGGGAAACCATAGGTAGGCTTGTAAGAACTGCTGCCAACCTGTGTTCCTAAATGATTGCCTGGAGCAGAATGCCTCTTTCAAACAGGAATGTCTACCCTGGGCTGTTAACTGGACAAGACAGGAAATTCTGTTCTGTGTCGTGCAATACATATTGGGTCTATTTGTTTAATCAATGCAGTCTGCTCCAACTCATACAGTAAGTAAAATATTTACTTGTAAAATCAAGGGAGCTAAAGAATGGTTTTCCAGATTTTCTTCTCTGTCCACAGATGTTAATCTTGATACCAAATTGAGTTCCGTAAACACTCATTGACATTCTTCCGTGCAAATGAGACTATTCAACTTCAGGGAGTGCGCAGTCTCCTAGAGTAAACACACACGTAAACAGAGCATTGTTATACCATGTAATAAACGTATTTTGTGGTATAGGCTAAATTAATGTATCACAGACACCCCACTATTTAGTGACTCAAATAAGATAGAAAAATTTTTTTTCTGTAATAGTTATGAGTAAAGTAGGCAATCCAGGGTAGGTGGCCAGCTCTGCTCTAGAAAGTTATCACAACAATACTGACAAGAATGATTACTACTGATAATAATGATTAGTACTATTATAGGTAGCATTAATTAGCATTTACTATGTGTCCAGCTCTTAACCAAGTCTTTAGGTATAACTCTTTTAACTGTTAACAAAACGCACCTGCATTACATACTGTGTATTTCTCCATTTTACAGATAAACAAAACCCAAAGCACAAATCGCTTAAGTGATTTCTTCATGCTCATATAGATAGGAGGTGACTTAGCTGGGCTTTGAAGCAGGCAATCTGAGCCTGTGCTATTAAGCACAATGCCATAGTTGATGCAGTGGGCAGTCATTGTACTATGGGAACATCCCCTGGTATTGGGGGACATTTGTTCTCTCAGCACTAATAGACTCAGGTTGTAATGGCGTACGTGGTGTTTGTGCTTATGCTGCATTAGATCTCCTATGTGTTTTATGTTTTAGATGTATCATGATTCTTTGAGGCAATTCTTCTAATTTTTGTGATTTTCTGTTTTCTTATGTAGTCGATAAAGGTTATACCAGTTCAAAAAAGTTGTGATGACTATGTGCATGTGTTGTCTTGCCAAGCTTTTTATGGATCTCCAACTTATTTAGAATATATCACACTGACCTTTGCCCACACTAAGTGCTTGATAAGTGGCTTCTTTTTTTTTTTTAACAAGTGGCTTCTTGATGAGAAAATATAGAATGATACACAATGTAGAGTTCATCACTCCAACTCCCATCCAAGGCATACTGTACATGTCTTCTCTTTGTCCTCTGCATTTTCCCTGCAGTGCTCCCTCAGACGCATGGCAGCGTCTGAATGTTCCTTTCCCTCAGCTACTCTTTCAAGAAGGCTGGATTTACCAGGGAGGGCAAAAATAGGTTTTACATAGCATCTTTGCTTTTTGTCCCTGTAAGACAATTTGGCAAATATAAACCTAATCTGAAACCTCAAATTGTCTTTTCCTTGAGTAGGTGTGGCCAGAATGCTCAGTGTGACACTTTTATTACTGTCCACTACAGTTTTTCATTTTGTCCGAGTATTGGATTTTTTGGCTAAGACTTACACCATATTAGCTTTCTTCTGGGAGTAATTTTAGCTTCTCTTAAAATATTGTGACTGCTGTCTTCGTTTTTTCACTTACCGGTGATCATTTTCTCTTGTCCAGCATGGTGGATAGGAGTGTTTCCTGAATATCCCATCTGTGGCACATGCTGAATTCCTCTGGTGACTGAGGCAGATCTTGATAAAGAGGCTAGGCCAGTGCTAAAAGATTCTTGGAGATGTTTTCCCCCTGGGGTCATTGAGTCTGGTTAATTCTGGACTTTGTTAGAATTTGTGAGGGTGCTTTGTGTGTAAGATGTCTGGCAAGACAGAATAAAAGAAGGAACCGGGCAGTGTCAATTTACTAATGTTGGCAGCTCTTCACTGGGAAATTTAGTTGTAAATTATGATCCAGGTTGGGACTGCTGCATGTACTACAAGAGGGGTTTTGAAAGTCCAACAGGCCTAGCATGGGAGTTGTGAACTGCAGGCTGCCCTTTTATTCCTTGAGTACAATTGACTTGAGCCATTCAGGAATGGATTAAGTAATTTTTTTTCAATCATCATGGATTCATCTTCTTTGCCCAAACAATGTTACTGAGGTTAGGAAATGAATGGGGAGCTGGGAATTTCAATTTCCCTCCCTGGGTCTGTTTTTCACTAGCGGTGTTATCTTTGGCAAATTGTTTTACCTCTGCTCTTTCTCCCCACAACAAAGCTAATTATGGCTCATGGCATTCATAGACTGGTGCAGGGGATGACATTGTCAGTATACCATATTGGAGTTTGAATCTCTACTCTGCCACTTATGTGATGTCACCTTGGTCGGGTTGCTTAGTCTCTCAAATGGAGACAGTAATGTTTGCCTCATAGGATTGTTAAAAGAATTAAAAAAGGCAATGCCTGGACATCACTGAGTACAATGTCTGGCATATAGTGGGTACCCACTTAATTCTGGTTATTACATTTCATCATCATTATTATTAGCTGTTATCAAGTTCTCAACTTGGATGAGATGCTGGCAAAATATCAGCAGAGGTGCAAGGAATGTTCTTTTATGAAAAGATGATGCCTATTGCTATGTAGAGGCATATTTTTCAATGCAATAGTCATTAGTGTATTGATATTAAAAAGTTTTTTTTCAGAGACTTATTTTCACAAATGAAAGAGAGGAGCTTCAGACACCATCTGAGTTGAGAGTCAGCATGGCATCGTGGAAACAGCACGAGATCTCTGGCACTACCATTTACTAACTGTGACCTTGGAAAAGTTAATTAACTTCTCTAAGCTTCAGTTTACTTGTTCATAAAATGCTAATGAAATGATAATGTTAATGTAAACAAGACTCGGTTTGAGGATTAGAGCTAATATATAGAGCTCAAAGTCTTGCATGTACTATGCAATTGATTAATAGAATACAACAAAATGTTGCCACGTGCTTTCTTAAGATGTTTTGTAATGCCATCTTGAGCTACCAAGATCCCGCAATTGTGTTGTCAGTTATTCTGTTTTTAAAGCATCCTGTTCTTTTCCTTTGTAGCACTTAGTCACAATGTGTATTTCTCCATTTCTTTGTGTGTTTACTTACTGTCCTTCTCTTCCCCCTTGGCCGAGGGCTGGGTCTGTGTCTGTTCTCCTTTAGCTAGCTAGCCCAGTGCCTGGCATATAGTTACTGCTCAATAAATCTTTGTTAAATGGCTAGGTGGAAGGATAGCCAACAACCAACAGTGATATTTCTCCTCTGTAAGCACATATCATTTATTTGTCACTTCATTTCATATTGCCTTGTAACATCACCTGTTGTCTTGTTAATTAGGTCTTGTAAAATTGCTAATTATTTCTTATACTCTGATAGGCTGTAAACCGCTTAAGTGCCAGAGCCATAGATTTGATCTGCATTCCCCACAGATAGTACATTCCTTTGCACGGTAATTATTTGTTGAATAAAAGAACCAGAAAAGGAAAGAAAAACCTCACTCTGGGGATTTCACTAAAGAGTAAACCTTTGGGAAATGTTATAAGGTCGGCTTGCATTCAGCCTTCTTTCTCTCTTGTTCCTGTCTTTTGTAATAGAGATGACTGATGTTCAGAGAGATAAGAACAGTCATAGTGATCAACTCTGACACCGTCCTAACCATTTTTATATTCACACCTCGGTGACTTTTCACCCCACCGTGGCCCTCCCCCATGGCCACACTGCATCATCAGTTGAAATCACTCCGCTTTTGAATTTTTGTCCCAGGTTGCTCCCTCCCTCCCTCATGTTGAACTACCAATTTGTCCTCCTTTTGGCTTCCAGTACCCCAGTCCACTCTCCTTTCAGTTCTTTTCATTTTTAACATCTGCCTTGACTTTCCTGTCTACCAGCCTTAGTCACATTCAAGTTCAAAGTGAACCAGTTGCCACTTTAATCATCGAGAGACTTCCTGTGGGCCTTTACTTGCCTACCATCAGCTTGAACCTGCGTTGCCCTCTTTCTGCTCTCATGTGGCACCTTGAAAACCATGAAATTGAATCTCAGCTGGACATTCACTGTTGATAAACTGTATTTTATTAATAAAAAAGACATCCCTACACTAGAGCAATTTCACATCTCTGCTTTCTATATGCTCTCCTGCCTCACCCCTCCCAGGGAAATTAAGTCATTTGCCCAAGGCCACAGAGCTGGCAATTGCCAAAACTGGTGTTTGAACCCAGGCTCTCTGGCTCCACTTAAGCACTATTCTCTACTGCCTCTTTAGGGTTTGTTGTTGTTGTTGTTTTGTTTTGTTGTTCTTGTTGGTTTTTTTAAGAAAGGGGGTGTGGGGGGGGAGAGAGAGAGGGAGAGAAAGAATCTTAAGGAGGCTCCATGTCCAGTACAGAGCCCGATGCAGGGCTCGATCTCTCACAACTCTGAGATCATGACCTGAGCTGAAATCAAAAGAGTCGGACACTTAACCAACTGAGCCACCTAGGTGCCCCTCTTTATGTGTTTTGTATGTGCCTGTACAACCCATGCAAAATATATATGATGTTTTAGTATTTTTCTTTTATGTAAATGTAATATACTATGCTTAGAATTCTGCACCTTTCTCTTTTTCAGTCAACAAAATATTTTGGAGTTGAAGTTATTCTTGCCCCCCCCCCACCTTTTGCCACATTTAGTGCTTTTCCAGAATCCACAGGGACTCCCCTTGTAGTTTCTCTTACCACCATTTACATGCCTAGGGCCACCATCCTGCTCAACATGGCTAGGCCTTTTTGCCTAGAATATTGATGTCACCTTCTGGCTAGAAAAAAAACAGCTGTGAAACTACTACCACCCGTCTGCCACCGGCTGCTCTCCCCAGCACGTCACCATGACCTTTGAAGTTTCCCCAGGTCTAACTTCCATCCTGCTCCTTCTCGCCTCCATATTCCTGTGACTGTTTCCTACCAAATGAAACAGGATCCTCGACCTGGCCCTTACTACTCTATAACGTGGCCCACTCCATCTTTCTAGGTGTGTCTGTACTTAACCCTGCAAAGTATCTGTGCTTTCCCATGACCATTCCTTCTCTCATTATTTCCCGAGTCAAGAGTAGGCTTCTTCCTTCTTTTCTGTTAAAACCCTACTCACCCTTCAAGGCACATCGTAAATGCTGCCTCCTCCAGCACTGAAGATGGGCCTTGACTTATTCTCATCCAGGTGCTGTAGTGTTCCCTCTCCCCTCCCCTGTCTCCCCTCTACCTCATCCTCCCACTGCATTTCACACCTCGCTGCCCTCCCCTGTTGGACTGCCATCTGCTTGCTTGCACGAGGCCCACTCGGACTGCACATTCCTTGCCCTTCTATTTACAGTTTTTATCTCCCGGCTAAGTGCACTGATAGCAAGAGTCCTACTTGTCGTTGTTTGTTTTAATTGAATAGAATCATTCAAGAAAAGTTGTTATGTTTAACATCACCACTTTTAAAATGTCTCTTTCTATTGATTAGTCTGAAGAACATTAGTCTGTTAAGATTCTTTTGTGAAATTCTTGACTGAAAAGCTCTTTGGTATTATAATAACTTTGCATGGTGACAGATGGTAACTAAGCTGATTGTGGGGATCATTTCATAATATGCAAAAATATTGAATCAGGGGCGCCTGGGTAGCGCAGTCGTTAAGCATCTGCCTTCGGCTCAGGGCGTGATCCCAGCGTTCTGGGATCGAGCCCCACATCAGGCTCCTCCGCTGGGAGCCTGCTTCTTCCTCTCCCACTCCCCTTGCTTGTGTTCCCTCTCTTGCTGGCTGTCTCTATGTCAAATAAATAAATAAAAATCTAAAAAAATAAATAAATAAAAATAAAAATATTGAATCATTATGATGTAAGCCTAAAACTAATAAGATATTGTATGTTAATTATACTTCAATTAAAAAAATAAAGAAAAACCCTCTGGGGCCCCTTTGTGTTTTAAAATTGTACTTTTCCTCGAGTAATCATTTGGGATTCAGTTTAGAGGTGTCCATATGAGAAAACTGCCTTCGTGATCTCTGTGTTGGTGGCACCGTTTTTATCTGTGACACCCAACAAAGAGAAGTGCATTGTGAAATGTTATTTTAGAAGATGGCTGCAAATCTCTGTCCATGGTTTAGGGGTACCAGACACCGACTTTATGTTCTAGAACTCTAGTCAGCTTCTGGTGAGTCTCTGTGCTGTCAGGTGGATAGAACAACATTACCCTAAGTCCTTCTGATATGTCCCTTTGTTGTCCTGGGGTTTTGTCACAATCTGAGGTCTGACACACGGCTAGTTCTAAGTCTTCAAGGAGATGGTCTACTCTGTTTTGAGTCCAAACCAGTTGCCGGGAGATAACTCCACTCCCTTCTTGTTGTTCCTCCCTCCCCCAAGCTGGTTGGGTTTAGGAGTCTTCTGCTGTTTCTGCTCTAACCTTGAAGCATGGGCATCTGTCCTGGGACTGTGTGTGGTCCCCTCTGTCTAGGGCACCATGAACTTAAAGCCATTTCTCTCTAGAGGAGTCCTGTCACACCTCACAGACGGACTGCAGGGAAGTGAGGTCCAGACTCTCTTTATTCCTGGGACTCCTTCCTCTCTTTTAGTCTCCTTGCTTTGACATCTGCCATCCTTTATAATCACTGGAGAGCTCCCACATTTCCATCCAGAGGAGCTATCATGTCTTTTGAACACAGGTAGCATCTTAGAATTGAAACTGAAAAGTGAAATAGGTCTTGCAATTATACCTTTCATAGGCTATTTTTACTGTAGTTGCATACTTCATTACTACTCATTCTTACTCAACCCACATCTTTATATAAAGTGCAGAAAGTCGGGACTGTGTTTACTCATTAGTGATGAGAACCAACAAATCCTAGTGGGGGCTACTGTTAGAGTCTTTAAAAACCATTTTCATTTCTTATTGGGAAGCTTGGAAAAAGTGCTCCTTACTTAAAACATTGCTTTGGAGAGCCTTAGTGGACAAAAATGACAGGCTGGTTGAAGTAATAAAAATATTTTTATTTTCATTACACTGTTATTGTCAATGTGCTTAATAATTCTTACTACTGATTATCATTGGTTACTATGTACACTCAGCTTCATTGTACAGATGGTATAACTGGGTGCTACGTGACTAACTCTTGATTACCATGTCCCTCAGCGTCTGCTGTGTCTCCCATGTTCCAGTGGAACGTACAACTGCATCTGTGAGATCAGAATAGCAGCTTCTTTTATTTTTAGGACCAATCTCTGATGCTTAGCTTCTCTGAATGAGCTTCGTGTGTCCCAAGAGCTCTCTTTAAATTGAATTCTGCTGCGTTCACTGCTTCCACTTGGAAATGTGTTGGCTCATGTTCTCAACTACAAGAAATCATGGTCCACTTAGGTCGCATAAAATACCTTATTGTTAATTTAGGGCCTGGCAAACATACTTATCTCAATGCATCTTTCCCATATTTGGTATGATTGTGAGACCTGCTTACACGGATTTGACTACCATTTGAATATACAAGAGGAGTATGTGTCTGAAGAGAAGATAATGAGAAGACAGTTGATGGATAGTAATGCTCCCTGCCAATGAGGGCAGTCAGCATAGGCCCCATGCCCACCTCACCCTCCCACCCCCACAAGGGCCTTTGTTTTCCTGTAACAGGAGTGGTTATCTGTCTTGAATGTAACTAATACAGAAGGGAGGGAAAAGATAGAGGGGGTGTATTCACTCAGCTGTCTCAAAAATGCTGAGCATACCAGCTGTCTCACAATTAAGATAAGCCAAGTATTTGGCTGACTAGTACTGGTCGTCTTCAGACATTAAAGTAGCCTGGAATATAATTTGTCTTGGGGATAAAATGACAGGATTATAAATCTTTAACCAGGCTCTCTTAAATCTGGTAAGCTGGAAAGCTGAATTAGGTCAGAAGTCTCAGGCAAGAGAACACAGTCTTGAGCCGTGTGCTTGAAATGGGAATACCTATGTAGGAATTGTTGTCGGAATGGATGTTTTCATTCAGAGAACAAAAACATTAACCCTAAATGTAAATCACTGAATTTTCTCCTAGCTGCATACCAATAATGCATTCCATTTATGCATAGGCTGCAGTATTATTGAAGCAGGAAGGCATTGCTGTATTCAGTAATGTGCTCTGAAGATTTTCATTATTGGATCTCAGCGGGCTTGGTTCTATGCAGAAAGATGAAGCAGGGTGAAATCAGCCTTTGCTACTTCCTGCAAATGCAGGCAGCTTCTCTCCACTGGTCCCAGCCTGACACTTCAGCAGGCTCCTGGTCTCTTATCCTGTTGCCTAGGGACTATTTTTGTGGGGAAAGGCAGGATCTCCCATTGAACAGTGTTAGTATTAATACTCTTGGCTCCCATTAATTAAACTCCTTCTGTGTGCCTGCCGCTGGGTGAGGTGCTCTATATACATTGTGCCTCTAGTGTTTGTACCCTTGGTGGTGAGCACTTCCCTGTACATTGTCAGCCCTTGGATTCTTGCTTTTCGCTGTTTTGCCTTCCTTGGTATTATACCATTTTGTCCTCTCTCTTCTGACATCCCTCACATGGACAAATTCAGGTACATTTCCACAAATTCAAGCTCTTAGAACCCTCAAGGGGAAAACTAAGCCTATATGTCTATGATAATACTTAACCTTCATTAAACACTAACTGTATGCCAGGTCCTCTGCTAAACATTCTATCTCATTTAATCTTCACAACCTCTCCAGGTAGGAGTCATCATCTCTGTTTTACGAAAGAAAAACTGAGGCTGGAGTGACTAAGTAGTGTCTCCAAGGTTATTGGCTGCCTGGTAAGTGCTAGAACTAGGATTTGAGCTTGAGGCTGTTTGCACTCTTACCTGCTCAGCTATTGCAACAGAGAGCTAATGAGAGAGAGAGAGAGAAAGAGATAGAGAGAGAGAGAGAGAGAGAGAGAGAGAGAGAGAGAAATTTGCTCTCCACTGCATCCTCTCCCCAAACACACACCCTTTTCTTTCTTTGGTTTCTTTTAGCATTTTAATATTGTGCTATTGGCTTTCTAGAGGCCACACCAATCTTTGATGCCCATCACAAAGGAATTTTAGGCCAAATAGGGATCAAGAAGAAATGGTGGATTGGAAACTGGATATATCAAACTAAGCAGGCAGGTTCCCAGCATAAACTTTAAGTGGTCCAAACTCAAAGCTTAAAAAGGTGGAGGCATTTCTGATATCAACCAGAAAAGAATGCCATCTTACTTTTGAAGCCACATGGCTTCTTGTTTAAATCTCGTCAGATGGAATGAAGATTATTTTCCTCTGAATTAAAAAAAAAAAAAGACTGCCTTTGTCTCTCAGTTCATAGTTTAAAAGAAAACCATACTTTCTCATGGATTGACTATAATCTCCAGTGCTACTGCTGGGTGCTGTTGCTGTCCCTTCATGGCTAGACCGAAGAGAATCAAGCAGACCCTTTGATAGTGTAGGGGTGGCAACACCTCCCCCTTGTGCTCACCACAAACGAGGGACATACTTGCTCTTCCGTGGGACCCTTCTGTGTGTTGGTCTTCACTGGTGTCTGGCTGTGTCAGTCGGGGTTTCAGCAGGAAACAGACTATGCACCTAAATTAGGTAATTTGGGGAGAGATTAAGGGATTTATTTTCAAAAGTGAAAGCAGAGCATTTTGTAAGGAAACCACAAGGATGGTGCAGTCCCCCAGGGCTAGTTATAGCAGAGAACCAACATTACTCCTTTGTATGAAAAGGCCAGGGTAGGGAGCTGTGACTGGAACCTGAGACCTGGCCTGTGGAGAGTGTTGTCCTTGGAGAGCTGTGGTCTTCAGATGAGGAATGTGGCACAGTGGGGAGGAAGGCAGGGAAATAAATAACTTCACTCTCTATCCTTCCACCAATCTTCTGCTGAGCCTTACTTTTGGCCAAATTCTAAAAGAAGCCAGGGGACCGAGGAGCCTGCTGATGTGATTCATCCAGGCCACCTGTGTCGGCTGACAACAGGGTTAAATGGAAGACTCCTGTGCTCAGGCTCTTAATCCTGGGACAGAATTATACCCCTGTGAGATGCTAAGTTACTGTCTCTTGGTGGGTGTTATTTTGCAAGTCAATAAGATTAAGACCTCAGCCACTCAGGATTGTATGTCAAACACTGCACTGGCCATCAGGGAGATTTTTATGTTGACTCCAACTGAGTTAAGGGTAACAACTGTAGTTTGGTTGTACCCTAGTTCAGAAACAAGTAATTTTGGCTTTCGAAGGTATCTTCCTATTATAATATTTGAGATACCATTACTTTATGTATCAACATTTATGAAAATTGGTAATTTAAGAAAAAGGACTGAACACTAGGAGGCCTAGAACATCATAAAATCTTGGTCTTGGAGGAAAATATCCATTTTTTTCTTCTAGTTAGATTAGAAGTCCTCTCTAAAGGGCCTTCTATAACCATTAGTGGGAGGATCTGAAACTCAGCCCATTCCCTTTGCCATAGGACATAATTATTAGTAAGAGCTTCCTTACACTGGGCAGAAATCAACTCACTGTTCCTTTCACTAGTTGTTTTAATTTTTCCCTCCAGACCTACATAGCTTAAATCTCATCATCCTTGAAATACGTGAAGATAGCCATCATTTCTCTCTGACACCTCATTTCTAGGCTGTGCATTCCCAGTTTCTGCAGCCTGTCCTCATATGATACAATTTAATTCAACAGTCATTTATTGAACTCCCGGCTATAGGCAAGGCACTTGGTCCAGGTTCCGGAAGGGTGCACCTACTAAGTTTACAGTGTAGTGGGGATGGGGAATATAAGCACTTACCAAATGCAGGACAGAATGAAATATGTTGAATAGAAATTTAACTCACATACTTTTAAGCCTTCGTCCAAGTTTTGGATAAATACGATAGGAAAAAGGGAAAGGCCCTTCAGCAGGTCAGTAAAGAGCTCTCTCCAGATTGAGACCATTCAGTTAACTCACGTTGGTGGGTATTGTCATTCAACAGGTTCTTACCTCTGGTCATCTTATCCACCCCATCAAATCACGGAGGACCTTTATCATGCTTTGCTGAAACCAGAATTCATTATGCCCATTCTAACAATTGTCATTCAGGGGGTTACACATCTCCATAGTGGGAATAGGTTAGAACCTCAAAGGACAGGGGAGACAAAGAGTGATATGACACTTTTTTATACTCATCAAAAGAGGAGACATAGTTTAAAATAAAAGATAAGGGGAAAAGTTAATGTGTCTAAATGTTAAAAATTATTGAAGCTAAGTGGTGGTACATGGGTATTTATATTATTCTACATACTTTTCAGTGTATTTGAAATATTTTAAAATTTATAAAAGGGAGAAATAAACACTGTCAGTAGCTCATAGTAAAACCTTAAAAGTTGACTATGGCCATGGCAGATCATGAGCCACCAGAGACAAGTGCCACCAAGTGATTGGGGATACTGGTTTATGCTTACCATTCACTTGCTGTACCTGTTTAGTTTCATTGTTAAAATTGTTCTTTGAGTTAAAGCAAAAACAAACAGCCATTCGTAGGTGAGGTCAACTGGGAACTTCTGGATCTTGAATCACCACTGGGGACTGTGTGCTTCAGGAACAGCTCTCTGGGAATGACTGTACTTGAGATCGTGTTCAAGCACCTCTCTAACTCCTGGTCTGTTATCACTAAAGGTTAAGGAATTCAGCATTCTCTCTATCCTTTACACCTTCTTCCTTTGGGGTGCTTTCCTAACTTTTTAACCTTTTTCCCCATGTAGATGGGTCTTGGATCGAGCATGCCTTGTTACTTCCTATATGAAAGTGACCCAATGTCCTTGATCCCCCATTTCTGCATCAGTAAAATGGCAATAATGGTACCTAGGATTCGTATTCACTTCTAGGACTGCCATAACAAATTTTCACAACTGGCTGGCTTAAGACAATAGAAATGTATTCTCTCACATTTCTGGAGGCCAAAAGTCTGAAATCAAGGTATTGGCAGGGCCATGCTCCCTCTGAAAGTTCTTAGAAAGTCTTCCTCTTCCAGCTTCCAGGCACCAGGTATTTTGGTTTGTGGCAGCATAACTTTAATTTCCAACTCCATCTTCTCATGGCTGTCTTCTCTGTGTGTCTGTGTGTCCTCACCTCTTCTTACAGGACACGAGTTATTGGATTTTGGGTCCACCCTAATTCAGTATGACCCCATCTTAATGTAACTAATTACATCTGCTAAGACCCTATTTCAGATGAGGTAGAACTATGAGGTTCCATGTCCACATGAATTTGGGGGGAATTATTTGGGGGCTTAAATAAGATACACTGTGTGGAGTACCTACATAGGGTGTGGTACACAGTAGGTGTTCATTAAAAGATAGTTCCCATCCCTTAATAACTGCTGATATACAAATGTCTGAGGGGAGGAGAGCTCACAGCATTGACTAATATTTCCCTGGGAACTACCCGGGATTTGATTTTCAAGACACTTTCCTGTACCTCACTTTTCCCATCTACCAACTGAGGCCAAGCACTTATCTGCAAAGTGTGTAGAAATTTAGAGAATGGTGATGTGTTCTTTTTTAAATCCACATTCTGGTTTTCCAGATGTGAACATAGCAAAGGAAAACTTCTTGAGAATGTGACTTAGAATCAGGACACAGAATGGAGGTGGGAAAATACAGTTGTTCGCACTATCTGAAAGAGTATCATCAGTTCAGGCTGCCTTGGGTTATTTGCATTCTTCTCATTCTTTCAGCCTTGGGGGCCTTTTCTTGACATCTGGCTCTCCATAGAAAAAGCACCTGTGGTGGCCCCTTCTTTTTAATATCAAGTGCCAGCAGGTAGTGAGGCGTGTTATGCTGAAACATTGCTCACAGTCTCCTCAGGCTTTGGATGAAAGAAAGTGGAATTTCCCTGAATGAGCATATTTTATTGCATAAAACTGCCTATAATGTGGAGCTTTGAAAAACGATTCTTGCCCTGCTCCAGAAGCTATATTTCAAATGACATCTCTATAAACTTTGAACGTGTTGTGTGTACAGAAATCCAAAGAAGGTAAATAAAGGAGACATTCCAGATCTTCATTTAATCCAAATAACTTATTTCAAGGAATTTGCTTTCATCTGGAGGTGGAATAAAACCTGATTGTATTAAGACACACCTTTCGTATGTCTCTAGGCACTGAAGGCAGCCACTTGTGAGATAAATGGATAGAACTATCATCACTGGCAGTCCTGGAAACAGTAGCTACCCCAAGGAGGCACAGGGAGATAGGCAGCTAGTGCCAGGAAGCTGTGCAATTGGCAGGTCCGTCCGTGGATAAATGCAGCTGAAAAGATTTGATTAACAGACACTCTTGCATATATGAAGCTCACTCTTTGACTACTGGTGATACTACTTTATTTATATTAACTTATTCAACCAACTAATATTTACCAAGTGCTTACTATGTGCTAGGCACTTAGGGATATAGAGATAAAAGTCAGTTCCTATTCTCAGTCTAGTGGAGGAGATATGTAGGTAAACATTCATTCATTCAATAACTGATTGAGCATAGTGTCTCAGGCACTGAGTGTCTTGATGGGTGTGTTGAAGAAGATAGATATTTCTTAATATTATGAAATCTCCAGTTTAGTAGGGGAGACACACATTTAATAATTACACAAATGACCGTAGAATTATATTCCTAAGCCATTCCTAAGAATGGCTATAAAATAAAAGGTCAGGGTCCTTTGAGAATGAGTGACAAGGCCACCAAGTCATTGTTGTTGTTTTCCAATCATGACACTGCAGTAGTGCCCCATGGAGGGGATGTAGGGAGCGCACAGGAGTGGAATTTGACCCAGACTGAGGCAGGTTAAGGAAGAGTTCCTGAGAGAGGTAGCATTGGGTCTGGGAAGATGAGTAGGAGGTAACCTGGCAAATCAGAAGGGTAGACCTCCTCCCTGGTCTCAGTACTTTTCCCTAGGTAGATGATGATACTCTCCAGCAAAATGATTCCAAGAGGAGAAGAGGTTTAGAGAGAGCAACAGCAAATTTGATTTGGGTCACCTTGAATCTGAGATACTTGCAGATGTCTAAATTAAAATGCCCAGAAAGCGGAGAACCATATGGGTCTGGCGCTCAGTGTGGAGATGACTTGGGACTCACCAGCAACAATTAAAAGAAGGGAGGAACAGGGATTCAGACTGGGAGAGGTGCACAGACGAGGAGGAGCTGGAAAAGGAGACTTAGAGCATCTGGAGACTGGAGGGAAACCAGGAGAGAGTGGTGGTGTAGAAGCCACGGAGGGAGGAACAGAGGCTGGTAATGTCCTCCACCACTCTGGACATTACCAGCCAGATATGCCCTTACTTGCTCACTGGGTTTGGCATAGGGAGGCCATCGACCTCTTCAGTAGGTGCCATTTCATGGGCTGATGAGAGCAGTAGATGGAATGTTGTGGTGTGGACACAGGCACAGACCTCACAGTTTCTAAGTTTTATATCTCTCGTTTTTCTCCAGGGGTTATTTTCCCCGCAAGGGAGCAAAGCCTTAAATCACAAGAACAAAGCTGTTATCATAGAATACTAACCATCATAGGATGAGGGAGAGTGGGAACTATTGGTCTCTGTGTAGGGATTGTTTTGGCCTCGCCTGAAATTGTCCCACATTCAGATGAGTGGTCCATCTTCCAGCAAGACTCGTCAGGAATGTCCTCGCCAAGCCCAGAGAACATATTGCATTGTTTCTCTGTTGGTATTTGACTGGTATGCCCATGTGTTGTTTTGGACCCTGTAAAGAGTAACCTTACCTTCAGTAGAACTATCGAATGATCTCTTTAGTCTTTCTGTTAAAAAGTGTGTGTTTTCTACCAATTGGGTCAAAACGGTGCAGAGTTCTGTGAGTAGTCTTTAGTTCTGGGCATGTGCTATGGGAGAGCATTATTACTAAGTATCGTTTTTTTTTTTTTTTTCTGTTTTCACTTTCCTTGTAGCTTTTTATATTAAAAAGACCATCCAGAGGTCTAGAAAGTGGTCGGTGCATTACATTTTTCAGATGCATTAATTAATTAAAAAGGAAAAAGAGGGGCACTTGGGTGGCTCAGTTGGTTGAGTGTCTGACTCTTGGTTTCAGCTCAGGTCATGATCTCAGGGTCGTGAGATCAAGCCCCGCGTGGGGCTTTGAGCTCAGCAGGAAGTCTTTTTGGGATTCTCTCTTCCTCTCCTTCTGCCCCTTCCCCCCATTTGTGCTTGCTTTCTAAATAAATAAATAAATAAGATCTTTTTAAAAAAGTGAAAACTAACAGAACTTAGAAATTGCAAGAGCAAAGAGGTAGCTTGGGGAAAGCAAACTAGTGTTTATATAGTGAATATTATGATCTAGGACCTCTCTCACTGTCAAACCATGTCCATTGACTAGTGATGGTAACACCAACTGGGAGTTTGTTAGAAACGCAGGTTCTTGGGCCCTACCACAGACCTGCTAACTCAGAATCTGCATCCCAGGTGATTTGTGCTCACTGTAGAATTTGAGGAATCGCTCTAAGCACTTTATAAACTATCACATTTAATTCTCATAGCAAACCTGTGAAGTACAGATAGTTAACCCCTGTGTCAGTCGGGGGTGGCTGGAGAAACAGAACCAGTCAGAGATATTATTAAGAGATTTATTCCGATGAATTGGCTTACGTGATTGTGAGGGGACTAAACAAGTCTGTAACCATAGGAGAGGCAGTCAGGAAGGGAAGATCATGGACAGTCTGGAACCCTTGGGCTTAGGCTGAAACTCTTATCCACAGGTGGTCAGGAAGAGGAAATCCTGAGAAGGGAGAGCTGTTGTAGACCTAGGTGGTATTTGGAGTCTCATTGGCCAGGATGAGCCCAGTTCCTTTTAAGGGCTCATAGATTAGGCCAAACCCACCAAGGATGATGTCCCTGGCTTAAAGTCAACTGATTAGAGACTTGAAATACATCTGCACAATGTCTTGACAGTAGCACCCAGATTAGTGTTTGGTTATGCAACCTGGAAAAGGTCTGTGTGTGCTACAAATGGCATTGCCTTCCCTCGCATCCTTGTAGTTTAGTCTCGCTCAGTTGACATCTAAAGCTATCACATCTTCATTTTCAGCAAACAGAGGTCAAGCAATTTCTCTTGGATCATATAGCCAGTCAGTGCTGCCTGGGCATTCAATCCCAGGACTGTCTTAGCATGTTGCTTCTCAAAGAATGATCACTTTCCAAATGTGTGGACCAGACCAGTACTTGGAGAGTCAATGCTGCATATCAGTCGAGTAACAATTATTTGCAGAGTTCTTGGTTCCTCCTGTGTAGGCCTGTGTTAGGTTCTGTGTCAATAAGTGTCATTTAGCAAAGCGCAAGTAAAAGTGAAACATGGTCAGCTGATCAAAGTGGTTTCTAGTATGTAGCCGTTTTATTGGCTGGAACTTTTGTTAAAGTAAACTTGACTTACCAAGATTATTGCCTTGCAGAATCTGATGAAATATATATGTGCCAGGGTTTATAGGTTGCAGCTTGGTTACTAGCAGATGGTGTTTGTGTCCTCATGTTCCTGTTGTTTGTTTGTTTTTCCACTTCACAGCTCTTTGTTTTTTAACCTCAGGGTATTAGTTTTGGAGGAGACTTGTATGTGAGTGTGTAGTTTTTTGTTTTGTTTTGTTTTGTTTTTTTGGTCCTTTAAGTAAAGTTATTTGCTTTTCTTGATTGTTAGAAAATGTACTCCAACAAGTTATGACCAGGTGCCTTGCATTGCTGAGTGGTTGTCATATAGTTCTAATTTTAGAATATGCGGTATTTTGCTTAACATTTAAAAATATCTACACTTGAAGCAGATCAGGGCATGCAAAATATTTGAACCATAGGCTGCTAAATAAGTGGAATTTGCCCACTTCTTGAAAACCATTAACCCTTGATTTGGATTCATCTCTTTTATGATTTCCATGTCTTTATTCTTGTATTCCCTTGTTCTATCCTGATGACCCACATTTCAACAACTCAAGGCTTAATTGGGCATTTTCTAATCAAAATATTTTTGTTCCCTTTGAGACTATCCTCTTTGCTGACCCTGTCCTGTAAACCCACTGAGCCTAGTTGCTCCAAAAGGGTCTTAACCCCAAAGTTGACCTTTCTATAGCTGCCTGTAGGAAAGGTGATATGTGTAAGACATGCAGCTCTTCAGTAACTTTGGAAACTTGGGGTTTTCAAAATAAACAGGTCAGGAAATTAGTAACCTATGGTTCAACTTGCAGAAGATTCAAATATATATTTAATTTAAACTTCCCTTAAAAAAACAAAACAGCTTTGATGAATGGCTGATTTTACAGAGTGGTGAGAAGCAGCTGTTTGACAGACTGTTTGGGAAATTAAGATCTTGCTTTTTTTTTTCCCCCTTCTAGAATCATGAAACCTTGATATAAACCTGGGCCAGAGAATACTAAATGGTGATCAGTTATCAGGGATATCTATTATAAATGCCATCTGTTCAAGGCTTCACATATATTTAATAGCATTTTTGCTGAAGTACTCTATTTATCATAAAACCTGTCACTTGGGAATGATGTGGAAGTCTATATTAATTTGGAGCCAGTGTACTAAGTTTGAATCACATGAGGCTTATTAGCATTTGCCAGGTCAGGACCCACTTGGGCTCTTGCCCTGTCTCTTTGTACAGGTGTAGTTTTTAAAGATAAACTTATTTTTTTAATATCCCAAGCTTATCAGCGAGACCATAGCAGCATTATGCAAAGTGACACAAATTACTATACAAGCAGTGTTGCCATCTATTCTTTGGTTATTTCCCTATAGACCATATCAAAATTATGTTCTGATTAATTACTTTTTCTAGTGACAACTAAATATATAAATAACAAAAGCAGATCTTAGTTTGGTGGCAGTCTCCCAGGGGTGTAGAATTTTTATCTGTGTATTTTATGCCAACTTGTATTACAATAATATACATAAGTGAGCTTCACTCCAAATCCTTGAGCCTAAAATCTAGTCAATTTAGTTTAGTTTCTTCCAAAGCACTTAATAAATATTTTTGAATGAATGAGTGCACAAATGAAAATATTGGTGCATTTTTTTTTAAATTTATTTATTTATTTGACAGAGGTAGAGACAGCCAGCGAGAGAGGGAACACAAGCAGGGGAGTGGGAGAGGAAGAAGCAGGCTCACAGCAGAGGAGCCTGATGTAGGGCTCGATCCCATAACGCCGGGATCACGCCCCGAGCCGAAGGCAGACGCTCAACCGCTGTGCCACCCAGGTGCCCCAATATTGGTGCATTTAAAGAGAAATTGTGGTCAACTCTATAAACAAAAGTTGGAGTAGAGAGCTGGAAGGGCACATTCCTAAGTCCAGCTTCTCTTCTTGGTGTTGGAGATGAAAACAGAACTGCAAAACTACTTGTATGTTCTTCACTGTGTTCCTCTACTAGAGAAATGAATCCATTAGCTGAGTGTGATGTTTTAGAAGGGACATATATGGAGGGGCGCCTGGGTGGCTCAGTCGTTAAGTGTCTGCCTTTGGCCCGGGGCATGATCTCAGGGTCCTGGGATTGAGCCCTGCACCGGGCTCCCTTCTCCGCTGGGAGCCTGCTTCTTCCTTTCCCATTCCCGCTGCTTGTGTTCCGTCTCTTGCTGGCTGTGTCTTTCTCTGTCAAATAAATAATAAAATCTTAAAA
Source organism: Ailuropoda melanoleuca (assembly GCF_002007445.2). Taxonomy (NCBI): domain Eukaryota; kingdom Metazoa; phylum Chordata; class Mammalia; order Carnivora; family Ursidae; genus Ailuropoda; species Ailuropoda melanoleuca. The sequence continues at coordinate 48,823,404 of NC_048228.1, read as the reverse complement.
AAAAAAAAAAGGACATATATGGAGTGGTGAGAGGGGACGAAACCCCTTGTCTTGTTTTCCTGGTCATCTGGTCAGCAAGGGATGACATCACCCTTACACCTGCCCTTGCCTTGCCATTGGGAAGGATGATAACTCACAGACCTCATTTACAAAGGTGAGAGACGGTTGTAGGCAGAAAACTGAGCTAACTGACATTTGCTCTTTGGAGAAGGAATTAATCAAATTTTGTCCCCACAGTTTGCAGATGTCCCAGCTTCTGCCTAGGCATTTCTTGGGGGAGAGCTCAAGGGACTAACTTCATGCAATGAAAGCGAAAGTTTAAAGGCAGCATCCGCGTTCACTTTTATACCTCTGTTTCTGAATGTTGGATTTAATGGGGAAGTGCTATTGGCTATATAATTAAGTAGGACCTGGAGAACCTGGTACTGAATTTTGGATTTGCCAAGGGGATGGAACATGTGATTAATGAAAGGTAGAAGTTTTCTGACTGGAGTCTTACCACCTGTCAACAGCTATGCTGCCCTTTGCTTCCCAGGTGAGAGGGGAGTAACTTTTCTCATTTCCTTCTATGGAAACAAATACTCTTTAGTCATAGTAGTGTGCATTTACATAAGCTTGATTTCTTCCTCTGTGGAGAACAAGAAGGTATATAAGTCAGAGTTTCACCAGAGAAACAGAGCAAGTAGGATATGTATATATATGTGTTTGTGTATACATGTATATGTATATATGCACATGTATATATGTGTATACTCATATACATGCATATATATACATATATATATTTATACACGCACACACACATGCATGTACACATTTATTTTTGCAGGTAACTGGCTTATATGAGTGTGAGATCTGACTAGACCACTGAACTCTGTAGTCCACCATGGAATTTCTTCAGGAAAACCTCAGTTCTACTTTTAAGGCCTTCAACTGTTTGGCTCAGGTCCATCCAGATTATCAAGTATAATCTCCTTTGCTTAAGGTAGCTGACTGTAGATGTTAATCACTTCTACAAAATACCTTCACAGTGACACCTAGGTTTGTGTTCGAATCAATGACTGGCGGTTATATCCCAGGCAAGTTGACACATAAAACTGACTGTCACCGAAGAGTTTTGCACATTGGATTTCTAGACTACAAATTGATTCTGTATCATGGAATTTTTTGCGTTGCTCCAGTGAGGGGTCATTGACATCATGGTCATGAGTTCAGGCCCTGTAGGGACAGTTGGCATTACTTTGCCCCCTGCCCTCATGATATAAGTAGCTATAAAAAGGTCAGCAATATGAATGGACAGTCATAAAAGCACCATTACAATTGGAAAGTGGCTCAAAGCATGTGTGCTACAGATGTGGTTTTATTTCCAGCTATTAACTAACTAGTTCTGTCCAGGTGAAGAGACATCATGGCATTACTGCTGAATTGTAGGTGAGTCTCACAGAGGGATCAAGGGCTTGCCCGTGCTAAAGGGCACAGTAAGTCATTGGGGGCTTGCCTCGGGATAGCCATCATCTGCTTCCAGTTCTGCTTTATTTAGATAGAAGCTTTTCTTATCCTGACTGTCTAACCCACATGTGTGGTTATAGCGTGTCTTATTAAAATGCACAATTGTGGGAAGTATTTTCATTTTCATTGAACTTAGGTTTGACTTTTTAAAACTAAAGGATGGAATGTATGCTCTTCACTTATGTTGGGAATTAGTGGACAGGGCAGTGCATCCCTCCTGGTTTCTTTAAGTCCAGACTGGACAGCCTTAATCATTTCCTTTAATATTCTTATGACAATCTTTCACTGTCTTGATCACTTTCCTTGCACTTCTCTGAATCTTCTTGCATTGTTCTTGGAGTACAGAGGTTGGAAATATGCTCTCAGTTCTCCAGGTTCAGAACATGGTGTGAGGAGAAGATACGGATGTGGTTTTTATCATCCGTGGATGTTTTGGCTGGCTCCTTCCCCTCTACAAGTTAGTGTGTCTCGGGTGCTATTCCAGACCTACCTCTGTTGCTCTGGGCTCTTCCCAGCATCTCATCCAGCTCTGTGGCTTCAGGTATGCCATCTCTCCACTGACTTGTGAAAGCATCCCTCCAGCCCTGATCTCCCGTGGCAGGTGCAGATGGCAGATCTCTTTTTTACCTCTCCATTTGTGTGTTTAGTGGAGCATCCTACTCACAAATTCAAAAGAGAATCTTTGATTCCATACCCCCTTCCCAACCTGTTTCTTCCACTTTCCCACATCTCATATAATTTTCAACTTAAGCCAAAAGTCTCCCTAAAATAGTCTTCCTAAAGACTCCCTGAAATAGACCTTAAGTTCTTTTCTCTAACTTCATTACCTCAATCCTACTCCAAAAATGCATCATCTTTTCCCTAAGTGGATGCACTAGCCTTCTAACCCGGCTTTGCTATTTCTACTGTTGCCCAGTAGAATACCTCCTTTCCTGGCCATGGAAAACCCCACCTGACTGCGGTGTAGTCAGATCAAACCTCTTCCCTATTTAATCCCCTTGATGCCCTTCTGTCACAAGTAGTCTAAATGCAAACTCTACCATGGTCTGCATCTTCCAGCCTTCTCCTTAGACCTCACCTCGTACTATTTGCCTGTGGCTTACTACAGCTTCTCCTCACATCGTCCCCGCTTGCTACTACTAGTCCAAGCGTTTGCCTTGTCTGTTCTTTGTCCTTGGCACATGCCATAGAAACCTCACGTGACTGGCTCTCTCCCCTTCGGGTCAGAATGTAGAATCATTTCTTCAGAGAGGCGTTTCTTGTCCATGCTGTCCAAATTGGTCACCTTTCTCAACTCCCTTCCCCATCCTCACTTGTTGGTTAGTTTTTACTTATTGTTGTTTATTTATTGTTTATCATAGTCTACTAGAATGTGCTTTTGTGAAGGCAATGTCCTTAACCCCTCCCTCCCGACTTCCTTTTCTTCCTTTTCTCCATCCTTCCATCCTCCCTATCTTCCCATAGCATGAGGTGGTGCCTGCCTGCTATAAAATATTAGTCTAACAAATATTATTTTAATGGTTGAATCAATACTTGCTACTTATTACTCTTGTGTTTTTGGTCTGTAGCGATATACTAGGTTGACAGCTTCGGGGGTGTTATGGACTATGCAGTAACCTCCATGCTGACTCTCTTTGGAGAAAAGGTTTTTATGGAATTAAGATTGAATGAGCTTGTAAAAGTAGCCCTGATCTGTTGGGATTAGGGCCCTTCTAAGAAGAAGAAGAAAGACCAGAGAGCTTTCTCGCACATTCACTCACACATCAAGGAGAGGAAGTGGAAGCACACAGCCATCTGTAAGCCCTGCAGAGAGCTCTGCGAGAAGCCAGGTCAGCTGGCACCTTGATCGTGGACTTTCCAGACTCCAGAACTCTGAGAAATAAATTTCTGTTATTTAAGCCACTCAGTCTGTGGTATTTTGTTATGGCAGCCCAAGCAGACTAACACAAGGAGTGATGCACAGTGACTGTCAGGTTGCTTTTGTAGGTCTTAACACATGTCATCTTCCACATATAATTTGGGTCGAATTTTCCTAAATATACCAAATTACAGTCTCCCTCATTATTTCTTATCTACTTATTGTCTGTCTTATCACCTAGCTTCTGAGATCCGTTAGTCTGGCATTTTATTACTCAGGGGAGTTAGTGTTATCTGATGAATTAGAAAATTTATAAAAATGTTAAAATATGTTAAAGTAACATTTAAAAATGTTGAAAGAAAATAGTTCCCACTACTGGGTCCTGAGGAGTCTATGCATTATTTTCATCTAGGGAAAGCTCATTTATTTTTAATTTTTTTTTTAACATCTCAAGGCCAGTTCCTTTATAACAATTGCGTCTTATTGATCATAGTATCTCTAGTATTCAGGGCAGTAAAACATCTGTTTTAAAACGTTGTCTCAACTCATAAAGTTTACTGAATGAATAATGAAAGTTTTCTGGACCCATGATTTGTTCTTAATCTTCAGTGTATAAAACCTTGTTAGAAGTCTTTAGGAAGATTAAATAATTATATACTTTAGAATAATCAGTATGTACTCTTATTATACCTTTAATTTTCATCCTTCATCTTGGTGTTTGAAGTTAAAACTCTGAGCTAAATTTAGATTTCCTTTTCTTCCTAAATTGGTTTCTCTAACTCTAACTTAATGGTGTCTGTGAGCATAAATTTTAGAGTATTACTGGCGGTGATTGCATATTGCTTTCACTCCAACATTTTAGATATTCTGTTCCTCAGAAGCGCTAGAGGAGAAGAAAAAGGTATATGAAAAATTTGGAATAATGATCTCTTTATTATTTAAGGGACTTTGGAAACTCCAATTCTTAGGGCTCAAATGAGATTTTTTTTCCCCTGTAGAATTTAAATGAAAATCATGGAAATCCATAAGTGTTGTTCTTTATAGACCTTTTGAACTGAAGTAAAAAAATGACCAAAAATGTGTTTGTAATAAGGAGAGTATGATGAACAAAGAATGGGGTGGAGAGTGATTAGGACAAAATGGGGCAGAAATGGGGGTGAGATTCCAGGGTTAGTATGAGCTGGATACTTTAGGCAAAGGTCAGTAGAAGTTTGCAAAAGTTCCCCTTGTCCTTTGCTTCTACAGTCAATTCATTGTTTTTACCTTGATAACCGTATTTACTGCTGAACTATCTCTCTTTCCATGCCACCCTTCCTACAACGTTAGTCTGGGCTCTTGAAGTCAGATTGCCTGGGTTCAAATGCTGGCTCCTCCATTTAATATTTGTGTGATCTTGAGCAAGTTCACATAATAATAATTTCCTTGTATGTCAGTGAAATGAAGAAATATCTGTAAAATGGGGCAAATAGGTCAAAGAACTGTCATGGGGATTAAAGGACTTTCATATAATAAGACCTTATTAATTAGTAGTTGTTTCTATCATTGTCTTCCTCCTCCTTATCATCGTTAGCGTTGCCATCATCTTTATTTCCCCCCAGGGAAATATCAGTATTTTGTTAATTGAATAAATATTTAAAATGATATGTGGCATTGTGAAGGAATTTCAAAGTGGGAGAAGCTCAGAAGCCAGTCTGTTTCTTGAAACATAAAATGTAGCTTATTTCAGATACACAGAGAAGGTTGGACATGGAAGGACTGAAACAAAGGAAGAGTTGAGAGTGAAGAGTGGCAGATGAGCAGAGAATTCATAGAATACTTTGAGAGCAGGATTGGGTAGCAGATGCTGTTGATGCCCACCTCTGATTTCAGCTACTTCCATAGTGGGTTGATTGGGGTGGTTCCATGGGAGCTCAGAGTCACACTAACAGTGTTCCACCTCAACCTCCAGGCAACTTCTTTTTACTTTCTATCTCAGTATCTTCTCAGACCATCGAGGTCAGCTTGACCCCGGGGTATATATATATGCAGCCTACAAGTGTGGGGGTTAATGTCTCTTGACAACCTTACACAAAAACCCCAGCCTCCAGCCTTTCAGATGAACTTTCTGGAAGGCATTCTCTTTGCCTCTTGGAGGTACCACTGGCATACAGACCCAGTAGACTGTGATCTTTTAAACACACCCTCATATTGGCTTTTCCTCTGTCCTTGTCTCACTCTTTCCTCCCACTCACTTATGCTTTTGGGGCTCTCTTCCAAATGAATACCTTTTCAGTGACCTTGTCTCAGGCCCTGCTTTTGGAAGAACCCAAACAAGGAAGAAAGTTAAAGAAAGTGTGGGAAATTGATAAGCCAGCATTCATTTGGGATGCTTTTGCCATTCTCTGTGGTACATAGCTTTGCTGCTAAAATATCTTAGCAATATTGTATTATCTTAACTTCTTTCAGCTATATTGAAACTTTTTTGAGGACAAGGACAATTTTTAAATATATTTTATGTACACCACCTTCTGTCACTCAGTGGTAGGCATTATTTGTTGATGGATTGGTTTTCTAGTTGAATCTTGAAATTCCTCTTGAGACTGTCATTCAGAGTAATCTAGTTTACCAGTGGGGAATCAGTGGCAAATGACGAATGAGTTCTATTAGTTTGGGGATTTTAGTTTTTAAGAGCAGTGGCTCATGTGATTTTCCTAGCTGACGAACAACTTTGCTCTTATGAGTAATAATCTCTTTAGAGATGATCACCTCTGTGGGCTGTCCCTTAGCTTGATGTACCTTCAGGTAATGGTGCAGTTACTTGGCTTTCTGTTTTCGATCTGTTCCTGTGAGAAAGAAGTGAATTCTTTGGGGGAGTATACTACTGTAGGGCATTTGTCTACAGAGAACAAAAGCAACTTTTCCAAATTAATGACCGAATAAATCAGTAAAATGGTCAAAATAAAGTAAAACCGATCAGTATTTTGAAATATTTAGTACTTGTAAAGTGTCAACTTACCTTCTTTGGCCTTTACTCATATCCCCTTATAAATGGGTGCATGAGAAGACCTGTGCATTGGTATGGTATCCAGACTTCCACCTCCTAGGGAATTATAATAGCATTGATTTGATGAGGAAAAGAAAGAGTTGTACACCTGAAAATAATGTAACATTGTATGTCAACTATACTTTAATTTAAAAAAAGAAAGAAAGTAAAGAAGACTTCATTGGGGTCAGTGATGTGCCATGTGTAGTACATAGGCCTGTGAAGTTCCAACAGAAACTATTTTGATGATTTAATCCACACAAAATGCTTAGAATTGTGCGTGACACATGGTAGGTACTCAGTTTACATTAGCTCTGATGGTGATGTATGAACAACAAACACAAAAACAGTAGGGGAAGAGTCCCAGTGCCCTCAACGGGTACATACATTTGTGATTTGGGAATTTAAGGTAGAGGATACCTAAAGAGAACTCCCGTAGGTCTTAGTATATTTGGGCTGCTCTAAGAGAATACCAGAGATGAGGGGGCTTATAAACAATGGAAATTTATTTCTCACTGCTCTGAATGCTGAGCAGTCCAACAACCAGGTGACAGCAGATTCAGTGTCTGGTGAGGGCCTGCTTCTTGGCTCATAGATAGCCATCTTTTCTCTGTGTCCTTGCATGGCAGAAGTGGTAAAGGAGCTTTCTGGGTTCTCTTCTATAAAGTCTTAATCCTATTCATGAGGGCTTCAACCTTATAACCTAATTACTTCCTAGAGGCCCCAATTCCATATGAATTTTGGGGAGACAAAAACATTAAGTCTATAGCACTGCATTTGTCAAATGTACCTCCTTTATAGAAACGTAGGTTGTAAGAACCAGCCCCCACCCCCTACTAGCGGCCTGTCTGTTCAGCGTGAAGAAATTGAAAGCAGGTTTTATCTTATGGCTGATGTAATGGGAATTTGACTTGGGATGAGACAGAACTGTCATCAGTAGGTTCCTAGTCCTTGTCAGAACCTTGTATTTGCTGTGTCTGTTACTACTCTAAATAGATGTCAAGTTAACCCAAATGAGCAGAACTCTTTTCTTGGACATAGCATGTGTTCAACCACAAATAATTCACTATAAGCTTCTGGGAGACAAGAGTCTGTGCCTCATATTTTCATACACACAAGATATGGAGCTACTGACAGATAAGGCCACACCCCTGTCATGTTATTGCTGACTTATTTCTCCCCAAACAGCTCTGCTGATTATTATGAAAGCAAGGCGGGTTTGAGTGGAGAAAGAATATGCTGGCAGTTGAAAGAAAATAGAGAGTAACTTTTAACACATACTTGGAGGCTATCTTTCAACTTTTTTCCCTGTGTTATTTTGAAGGAGATAAAGGGATTGCTGCAACACTGATGTGATCAATCTATTCAAGAAAGTGATATATCCAACCACGTTTGTTATGGCCCTTGAATTACCTTTTTTTTTTTCCGGACAAGTAGCTAACAAGGAAGTCAGTGAGACATCAGTTTGATGAAACCTCTTCTAGCAAATTGCCATTTCTAATTATTCAGTGTGTCTTATCTTTCATCACTCACAGTGGCTACTTTGAGAGGAGATGTCTCCTCTTATGGAGACAGTGATGGGAATGTTGTAACTTGCAGTTTCCAGCATGTCTTGGGTTTACCTTTGTCTTGTTTGTTCCTGAGTCTGGAAGGCCAAGTGAAAATCTTTTTCCTTTTTCCTTAACTGCTTTGTTTTCAACCATTCCTTTCTTTCGAACATAGCTATTTGAACTTTTGTTCATCTTTTTCTGATTTCAGATTTATTCTTACTGTATTTGCACAGAACACGTATTTCATTTTGGTTTTTATTTAGCTTTTGGTCTGTGCAGCTGCCTCTTCTCCGTCGGGTCAGAAACCATGTCGTATTTGGGCAACTAATCTTTGATAAAGCAGGAAAAAACTTCCGGTGGAAAAAAGACAGTCTCTTCAATAAA